>NW_024962263.1:8166668-8171780 GCF_019238085.1 Lagopus leucura | reverse complement strand
GGGGGGGGGAAGTAGGGCGGCTGGAAGTCGGCGTTGGGGGTGTGCGAGAGCGGCGGGGCGCTGCTATACGGGGACTGCCCCACGGCCCCCAGCTGGGGCAGCCGCGCCGTCCCGTTGCTGGCACTGTCGTGGCGCTCCTGGGGGGGGGCGAAGGGGGGGGAGACACGGGGAGGGGGTACGGGGGAAGAGGGGAGGGGAGAGAGGGGGAGAAAAGAAAAACAAAAGATGAAATCAAAACCGGTGCTCCTCAAAATCGCCCTCCGGTCATTTCCCCCATCGGGCAGCTCCTCTCTCGGAGGGAGAGACGGAGGTCCGTCTACCCACCTTGGCAGCATTAACGGGGCTCGGACCATTGCCCCAACGGTGGCGGTATAATAGCAGCGATAATCACAATAACGGGACCGTTCCGAACAATTCAAAAAAACGCTGCGGCGGGGCTCCGTGCGCTCCCGGCCGGCCGTGCCCCGGCAGCGGGCACTGAAAGAACCCTTACACGGGGCCCTACGGAACCATAATCCGAAAACGCAACCCAAAGCTCTGCCCCGGTCCCGGTGCACCTTTGCCGGGGGCCGCCGCCGCCACATCCCGGGAATAACGCGAGGGAGCCGAGCGAACTGCCATCTTGCTGCGGGGACACCGTTGCCCCTGCCCGCAACTTTGCACAACGATTCGGGGCGAAGGCGCGGCCCCAGAGTCTCCTCCGGGCCCCGCTCAGACGGGGGAGAGGAGGAGGAAGAAGAGGTCGAAAGGAGAGAGACAGAGCTCTGAGAAAGGCGGCGAGGGAAGGAGGAAAGCCCCGCGGGCAGGTGCGGGGCGAAGGGAACGGAGTGGCGGCTCTAGAGATCGGCAGAGCAAAAATGAAAGGAAAAAGAGAGACAGAAAGCAACGAAATATCCAAACCAATCCCCCCCCAACAAATAAGGAAAGGAAAATAAAACCAAACGAGAACGAGGAGAGCGAAGCCGAGACGAAAGACCAGAACGCAGGGCAGAGCCGCCGCAAGCCCGGCCGCCGCCGCCGCCAACAATAGCAGCGCCCCGAGCCCCGACCCCCGGCGGAGAGAAAGGCGAAGCCACTCACCATAGCCGAAAAACTGTGTACTAACATCTGCGAGGCGTCGGGGGCTGCGCGGCGGGGAGAGAGGCGCGGGGCGGCCGCGGAGGGGCGCGGAGCTGCGCGGAGGGACGCGGCCGGAGCCCGGCGCTACGCTCGGGGGGCAGCAGCGGGGCGCCGGGGCTGCTCCTGCTCCGCGCCCGCGCCGCCGGAATCCATCAGAACGCGCAGCGCCCGCCGCTGCCCTTCATCGGGTGCTGCAGAGCCTCTGCTATCCTGGCGCGGGGCGAGAGGTAAAGTTGGTCGATTTTTGTTTGTTTGTTTGTTTGTTTGCGCTTTTTTTTTTTTTTTTTTTTTTTTTTTTGTTTTTTTTTTTTTTTTTTTTTTTTTTAAAGGATGTGTGTTCGTTTCTCAATCCTTTTTCTCGCTCTGTCTCTGTCTCGTTCTCCTCTCCCCCGAGCTCCGCCGCTCCGCTCGGGCTCCTCACGCCCGCTCCGCCGCCGCCTTCCCGGAGCCTCCTAGCAGCGGATATTCATGACTATTAATATTACACGAATACTTAATAAGGGAAGAATGGCCGCAAATCGAGCGTGAAGCGCGAAGGCAACTCAAGGCAGAGCCCGTTCTAAATGACGTCCATTGAATGAGGAATCGGTGTATCTAATCAGCGCCGGGGAGAGAGGGAGAGAGAGGGAGAGAGAGACAAAAAGGAGGGAGGGAGGGAGCGCGGCGCGCAGGGGGGACATGCCGCCGCGTCTGGCGAATCACAGGGAAGGGGCCACATTTTAAAAGGTTGCGGGGCATGCAAAAGTGAAAGAGAAAGAGAGCGGAGAGAGGCAGAGGGTGGGAGCCGGGAGGGGTGCGGCGGAGGTGGGAGAACCGTGCGGCGGGGGGGGGGGGGGGGGAAAAGGGGGGGGGGGGGGCGCGGGATCCCCTTTCCTTCTCTCCTTCCCTCCCTCCTTTTCCTCCCTCCCTCGTCGTCCCCAGCCCCGGGCGCACCTCGGGCTGCGGCTGCTGAGAGAAGCCGGGCTCGAAGGCGGCGGAGGGGGAGAAGAGCGGCCGCTCCCGGCTCCCGCCGCCCTCCGGCCCGCCGCCCTCGCGCGGGGGGGGCTCCGCCGCCGCCCCGTCCATGCCCCGCCGAGGGGTCCCCGCTCCGCTGTCGCCGCCGCGTCCTGGAAAGTTCTCCTCCTCCTCCTCTTCCTCCCGCACCTCCAGCCCCGCCAGCATCCGCCGCCCCCCACTCGGAGGAGCCGGGAAAAGAGGAGGGAAGGAAGGAACGAAGGGAGGAAGGAGGGCGGGCGGGACGCGGGGGGAGAACGAGAGAGTCGGGCACGGCGGGAGGGAGGCACGGCGAGCGCTCCTCCGTCCGGCCCAGACACGCCGGGCCCCGCGCAACCCGTCCGACTGGCTGCGCGACTCCGGCACCGCCCTCCGCGCCGCTCCTCTGTCCCTATCCCGGCCCCGGCTCCGCACTGCGCCGGGCCTTGACGGGACGAAATCGGCGCCCGCGGGGGCCGGGGCCGAAGACCCGACGGCAAGCGGCACGCAAACGGCTCTGACCCACAACCGGCGGCCTGGGCCGGGGAAGAGGTGAAGCTCTCGCCGTGCCTTCGGCCGACGGATGGAATAATAATTATAACAATCATAATAAAATTTAAAAAAAATCTCCCTGACGCCCCATTGCCAGACATCGCATATCCGACAGCTCAGCCTCGCTCCGGGCAGCGGCTGCGTCCCAGCGCTTGGGGCACGACTGAAGCACCGCATCCTTCGGTCCCCGGAGGTTCCTCGGACCCTGCCCTACGCCGCGGCATCGCCCGGCGCCGGCTCGGCCCCAAAGAAGTACATTCGTTCGCACAGTGCAGTCCTTTTATTGATCCGAGCCGCAAGGAGAACTTTTGTGGAAGGTGTGAGCGTGGCTTTCGTTGGAGATTGGCATGGGCTGCCCTCTTCGTTTTGCTCTTCTTCTCCTTTTTTTTTTTGTGTGTGTGTGTGTGTGTGTCAGACCAAAAGACACTCAGAGCGCGGCCGCACACACACACGGCTCTGTCCTCCGACCCTAGTTGTTGGGGTTTAATTTTCCGAGCGGTCCATATACGACTGCTCGAAGGCCCTGAGAACAGGGAGGCTGCCCCCAGAGCCGCATTCGGGACACGGCCGCACCGGGGGGGGGGGGATTTCAGCGGCTGTCCTGAGCCGCTCTGCTCCCTTTGTCTCCTCGCTCTTCCTTCCATCCATCCGTCCATCCATTCTTCCATCCATCCATTTATCCGTCCGTCCATCCATCCGTTCATCCATCCGCGCGGATGCGCGCAGCATCCCACAGAGCCTCACGCACAGAGCTCTCCCTACGGCCGGGATTGCTCCGGCTCTCGTTCCGCCGTCGTTCCCCGAGGGCTCCCAGAGGCCCCGGCCCCTTTCGGCCGCTCCCGGCTCGGGGGCACAACTCCTCCTCAACGAAATCCACGGATCGGTGGATGCTGCGCGGCCCCGTTCGCGGCGAATGGCCCCGGGGCAGTGCCCGGTCCGGTCAGGCGCTTACCTCGCACTCCTCATACTTGATGTTATCCGTCAGCTTCCAGAGCATTTTCATGGGTCGGCGGGAGAGGGTCCGATCCCCCCGACTCGATGCTGCGGAGCGCGGCTGAGCTGTGCAGAGCCGCTCTGCACTGAGCGCTCGGAGATCTCCCTCTAATGGCAGAAACTTTTCCCTTTTGCAGCGCTTTACCCGCAGCCGGAGCGCCTCATTAGCATAGCGACCGCGGCCCAATTGCTCGCCGGCTCCGACCCGCGCCCGCCGCAGGTACGGGACCGTAGGGACGGCTCTGCGCCCGTGTGCGCCCACCGCGGGGGGGAAAGGGGCCGTGCTCTCGGGCGCGGGGCGTCCTCTGAGCTTTTCCCCCTTTTTCCCCCCAAAACCAGGCAGAGGGGAAGCGAGGTGCGACCGTTTGCAGCCTGCGGAGGTGGCTCCTGCCCTCGGGGTTCGATGTCACCTTTTATTTTTTGACGGATTATTGAAAAGCCGCGTTCTTTCGAGAACTGTTCTCTTCTCCTCCGGTCCCGGTGGCTGTTCTCCAAAATCCAGCCCCAAACCCTACACGCCACACCCGGACAGAACGGCGAGGCAAAAACACGGGCAGCCAAAAACACACTTCTGCGAACGCTACAGCGCAGGGACGGAGCGGTGACACCAGCGAACTTCGTCTGTTCCCTACGCGGAGCGCTCTGTCGGCCCCGCACGCTCTCCCTCCCTCGGGGCCCCTCTTCCCTCCTCCCCGATCCCATTCATTTCGCTCCCCGAGGCACCATCCGCTCAGACGCTGCGTCCTGCCTCGAGGAGCCCTGCTTTACCCCCAGCGCCCAACCCCGCACCCCGGGGCTCCCCCCGCTATGTACCGCCCGGGGCAGCGCGCAGCGGGCTGCGGTGGGGGCACATCTGGGGCAAAGAGAGCCTAAGTGGGGGTTCGTAACCAAGCCTAAGCTGGGTTAGTGCGAAAGTAATACAGATGTGTACACACACACGTATCTGTCCCATTTAGATCGCTTCTACTCACCGACCCCCCGATAAAGGACGCCAATTTCAACTGTAAAAGTGATTAAAAATATATTTGTGCTCACTTTTTTTTTTTTTTTTTTTTTTTTTTTTTTTTTTTTTTTTTTTTTTTTGTCTTTTCCTCCAGTAAGGAATAAAGCAGCGAGGAGAGAGATCGGAAAAGTCAGGAGCAGCACAGGCAACCGAACCCACCCAACCCTTCCCCCCCCCTGGGGCGGATCACGCGTGGGAGCGTCCCGGTCCGTCCCGTCCCTCGATACCCAACTCCCGTCCCACGTAACAACCCCCCGACGAAATGGGGCAGCCCCCCGTTACCTGCCAGTCCCCCATCTTGGCGAGGACGGACATGGCGCTGCGGGCTGCGGCTCCCGCCGCTCACGGGCTGCGGGGAGCGGCGCCGCCGGCTGAATCCTCCCTCCCCTCACCTGCACCGCGCTCACCTGGGCCAGGAGGGGCCGGCAGCTCCTGCCCGCGCCTGCGCGATGCCGCCCGCTGTTCCCCCCCCC
>NW_024962263.1:7595475-8166568 GCF_019238085.1 Lagopus leucura | reverse complement strand
CCCCCCCCCCCCCTCTTTTTCGCGCACCGCCAAAGTGTATCCGTGGGTGGGGACACCCGTCGGACCCATCCCTTCGCTTCTTTTGCACCGGCACCGCGGTGCGGTGTCCTCCTCGACTGCCCCGCAGCAGCGCCGGTGAGCGGAGCTCCCCGGGACGTAGCAGGAATCGGGCGGGCAGCGGGGCCGCAGGGAGCGCAGCGGCTCTTTCAAAAGACACGTGCGGCTCTTCCTTCTTCTTCTTCTTCTTTTATTTTTTTTTTTCCTTTTTTTTTTTCTCTTTTTTTTTTTTTTTTTTTCTTCCTTCCCCTCCTCCCCTTCCTTTCCCTCTTTTTTTTTTTTTATCTTTTTTCTTTTCTTTTTTTTTTTTGTTCTTTTTGGTGCTTCCCATGGAGATGCCTCTCGGATGCGCACCGCCCGCCCTTTATTTGCCTTCCCCACCCCATCCCATTCCCAGCTCAGCTCCGTTCCGAGACTCCATCCCTGGGGCCGCATCCTTCCTCTGAAATCGGATGCGCGGTGTTGTGTTGTGGGGCTGCCCCGGCTCGGAACGGGGCTGTAGGCTGCTGTTCGCTCGAGCAGAGAGCGGAGCAGAAGGAGGAAAAACTGGCCGGGCATTAAAAAATAATAATAACAATAAAAGCATAAAGAGGGATAATTAAGGGAAAAGGGAAAAACAAACAAACAAACACCCACGTAACCCGGGAAGTTCTGTGTGCATCCGATGGTGCGAAGGAAAAGGCAGAAAGGATGGTGAGAAGAGCCCTGCCGCCTCCACCTGCGGCCGTTCCCAGCTGTCAGCTCCGCCGGAGCTTCTTCTCAGAGCGGCCGTTCCGCTGCGCGCAGCGCCGGCAGTGCGTGGAGACCCGCGCGTGGGGCAGCGGAGGGACGGGGCGAGAGGAGAGAGACGGAGAGGAGGAGGATGAAGATGAAGATGTGCTGCCGGGGGTTAACGGGTGGGAAATCTGCGTCCATTTCTTTTGTTTCAGTGTCAAATGAAGAGCTTTGAGGTGTGACTGGAACGAAACTTTTTTTGGAAGTGAGATGAAAACTCTTTGGGAGAAAAAAACCAACAATTTTTGTTTGTTTGTTTGTTTGTTTGTTTCTTCTGCACGTGGGTCCCGTCTGTCCTTTCATATTTATTCGCCTGAACCAAGCAACCCTAAACAACCAAGCAAGCGAAAGCGGGACGGAAAGCAAAGTGAAAATGGAGCGCAGGGTTCAAGCCGGGAGCACGCTGAGGACCGCCGTAGTCGCGCTGCTGAGGACGGTCGGGTGTCAGTAGGAGACGCACCGCACCGCGGCGGGGACACCCCGGCCCCGCACCACCCTCGCAGTCCGGGCCACCCAGGGGACAAGCTCCTGAAAAGGGCATCCCGATGTGCCATAAATCCATCCTAAAGCCACCGAGAACGTTTTGATTCCAGAAGAAATCCGGCTGGTGTTTATTGGGATCCTGTTGCTTTTCGAGGTTTTGCTGTTGTACGTTTCATTTGTTAAACACGAAGAAGCCCCACAGAGCTCTAAGAGAGGTGTGAACTTGCAGTTCAGGTATAGAAACTGCAGTGTGGGTCATTCCAACTTCTCACACGTCCTCCAAAATGGCTTTTGCACCTGAACTGCAGGCAGCTGGTTGGCCATCCACCTCACGGCTGTACCAACCATGCCACTGAAAAATAACTTCCAAATACTGCTACTACTACTACTAATAATAAAGTTTTAATTTTTAAAATCCTGCTTTCATTTTTCATCAGCAAAATGGTTTGTTGAAATGATCAGAAGGCGGTACGGGGCGCAGTCACACTCCAGCATTATTAGGTCTCTATGCAGTGTTGTGCTTGGATCGAGATTTCAAAGGTATGCCATAAAACCTCAGACAGCCCTCCTCCCCCAGGGATATTTATCTTACACATTTAATTGCTCAGTAAAACAAATTCTGAGTGCGTGTGCTTGTATGGAGAGGGTTTGGATCGGTTAATTTCAGTACATCCGCTGTTCTGCAGCAGCTCAGTGGGTCTCTGCACCAACATCCCTGGGACTTGGGATTTTCCATTGGTCCTGTGAGGAGGCAGGAGTCAGTGATCCTTGTGGGTCTTTTCCAATTCGGGATATTCTGTGATTCTGTGACTGTGGGGAAGCAGAGGCTGTGCCCGGCTGTGGGCTCCCATCCATCTGCTGAGCAGCCCTCCTCATAACGCTATCTCCTGGCTATACATGAGGATTTAAGAAGAAAAACAAAAGAAAGTTGTTTAAGGATAGGCCAAATCCCTGCTCTGCTGAAGCACATCACAGCACTCCACAAACCTGCTTGCAGCAGAATAGGGCTCCTTCATCTTACTCTGGTATCACATTCAGACGGTCATTTTTCTAATGGCTTCCCTCTCGATAACAATGTGCAACAAACCCTCAAGAGATGCAATGCTATTAGTTTATCTGCCTTACAGATAAGTGAAGGGAAAGATAAGTAACTTCCCCAAAACCTGGCAGCTGATTTGGTTCAGATCTAGGAAAAGAAACCATAGGTCCATCCCAAACTGACCATTTTGCTCCCATTGCCAGAAAAGCAATATCCCATGATATTGGTCAGAATCCCTGCAAGAGGTCCCTTCCATTCATTGCCTGACAGTGCTCTCCCATACCCAGCCCTGTGCACTCCCATACCCAGCCCTGTGCTCCCCCATATCCAACCCTGTGCTCCCCCATACCCAGCCCTGGGCACCCACCCATGAAGCTCCCAGCTTCCCCTTCCAATGACACATTGACTGCATCCACCCCAGCGTGGCACAGTGCACTGGAAGTGGGATTTCATTCTTTAGTGCGTTGAATAAATCATCCTAACAATTCCAAGATGTATTTACAAAACAAAGCCTGGCATTCAGCATGGCAGATTTTAAATAAAATCTACTTTGATATATCTAAGCTAACACGAGAACTGCTGTCTGCAAGGCATATATTTTAATGCGTCAAATAATTACAAAAGGGCCTATTACTGGAAAATGGCTGTTGGAGGCTCTGATGTCCATAACAATATTAATCTGCAGAAAATACTCTGAGTGACTTTTTCAACAAGGAGCTTCCAAGGCTGGAGCCTTTAATCCAGACCAGCTTGCGTGCAGCTGCAGAGCATTCAGCCTTTACCATCAGGTCTCACCATTGTCCCAGCACACCCCACGACACTCCATGGCATTAAAGCACCGCTGCGTGGCCGGAGCGACTTGTCACTAAGATGTATCACTTGGCAGAGAGCAAAACAAAACAAAACAAGAGAACAGAGTGCAGTCTATACCACGGCTCTGGTTTGCTCAGCTCCGTTACGCTTTGTGGTGTTTGACACCAGCTCACTGCCGAGCCCCCACGCCGAGGTCTCCTTTCCTGAGGCTCTGGCGCCCCGGTGTGTCTTGGTTTTGGAAGACTCAGCAGCACAACACAGCTCAGTGCTGGGAACACAACACTTGGGCATGCGAGATTTCTATGAAGACAGCATGGAGATGGTGGGCAACAATCTGATTGCACACCCTATCCACCCTCCTTCAGATCCAGCCCTGTCCTCTTGCAGCTTCAACCAGAGCCTGGTGACAAAGAGGCTCATGTTTTAAAGCAACAATTAGAATAATAGAGTTTGAGTTGGAAGGGACCCTCAAGGGCCATCTAGTTCAGCTCCCCTGCAATGAACATGGACACCTACAGCTCCATCAGGTTGCTCAGAGCTTCTGAGTAACTCACCCTGAGTGTTTCCAGGGACGGGGCATCCACCACCTCTCTGGACAACCTGTGCCAATGCCTCAGCACCCTTATGGTAAAAAACTTCTTCCTTATATCCAGCTTAAATCTCCCCTCTTTCAGTTTGAAACCATTTCCCCTTGTCCTTTCACAACAGACTCTACTGAAGAGTCTGTCCCCTTCTTCCTTATAGCTCCACTTTAGATACTGAAAAGGCACTTTCAGGTCCCTGGAGCCTTCCCTTCTCCAGGCTGAACAGCCCCAGCTCTCTCAGCTTGCTCACGTAGGGGAGTTCCCATCCCTTGCATCATTTTTTAGGTCCTTCTCTGGACGTGCTCCAGCATGTCCACGTCTCCCCTGTACTGAGAACTCCACGTCTGGACACAGTGCTCAAGGTGAGGCCTTACCAGCACACAGCAGAGGGGCAGGATCACCTCCCTCGACCTGGTGGCCACACAGAATACAGAATCACAGACTCACAGAATAGCCAGGGTTGGAAGGGACCTCAAGGATCATGAATCTCCAACCCCCCTGCCACATGCAGGGCCACCAACCTCCACATTTAATACCAGACCAGGCTGCACAGGACCCCATCCAACCTGGCCTTGAACACCTCCAGGGACGGGGCATCCACAACCTCTCTGTGCAGCCTGAATAATGTAGCCCAGGATATGTCTGGCTTTCTTAGCTCATGAGGGTTATCATAATCTTTTCTACATCCTCCCTTGTATCTTCCAGTATACATGAAGTACAGATTTGAGCCTAAATAAAAGAAGTAAAAATAAAGCATTACAACTATCTTACACTCTTGAGGGGTCAGATTCACACAGCGGATGGGCATTACTGCCCCTGTGGGAGATACTTATCTGTATTTCTCTAACAATGACTGGAACATAAATCCCAGTGTTCTTCAAGGGTAAAGGCAGAGGTAGAGGAAAATCAGTTAAGAAATATAAGAAAATCCTAACAGTATTTGCTGTGATGTCCGGCATAATTATTGGCTGTGGGTGCCCCATCCCTAGAGGTGCTCAAGGCCAGGTTGGGTGAGGCCCTGGGCAGCCTGAGCAGGTGGGTGGCAGCCCTGCCCACAGCAGGGAGTTGGAACAAAATGTGGGCTTTAATGTTCCTTCCAACCCAAACCATTCTATGATTAAATATCCCTTATCTTGAAGATAAGTTGTACACAAAGGAATGAAGAGAATGGCCTCAGGATACAGGTGGGCCAGCTGGACACAGAGGAAGGAGACCAAGACAGTCTGAGTTCTGCTGAGATTTACTCTACCAGAGGTCCTGATATCAATGGGCTCTGCTGAAGAGAGACCTCTAAGCTTTTGCTTTCCTGCCTTCCAGCTGCTGGCACTTGCTTCAAAACATGCCAGGGATGTGCATGTCTGAGGGGCACGGTGTTTGTTTGGGACTATTCAGAAAACACACACGCTTTGCAAAGCGTCACTGGAAAAACACAGCACGCAAACACAGGCAGGTTATCGCTTGCCCTACAGTCAGCATCGCCTGCTTTGCACTTAACCTCACTAACCTGGAACAGCCCTCCCTGACACCTGCCTTGCCCTTCCCAGCCATTAGGCAGATGGCCCAGCTGTAGGACACGTAGCCCTGCCCTGCCTTTTATGTATGGGTGGGTGGTGGTGATGCCTTTGTTTCCCACCTGGGGTGCTTAGTGCTCTTTTCACCAGCTCTTCTATGGCAGCCTCCCTTGTCCCAGTACATCTGGTCCCTAAGGCTGAGGGGAAGCCATCCCAAAAGGTACTGCTCACCCAGCCCTGCCTTCTTCTGCTCTCACAGTTTGTAGAATATCAAGTTGCCTCCCTCTGTGAGGCATCCTACTGAAGATAACCAGATTAAAATAACCCCGGAGAGGGTTGCCTAGCTCAGGGGCCTTGCCTAACTCCATGCTCCCAGGGTAGGGAATTAGGGCACTTGCCCCACTGCCCACTTCACCACTGGGGATGGATATGGGCAGGTCTTAACCCCTGCCTCTTGCAATGTGCTCTGAGATATGTTTCAAAATAAGCTGCTACTTGCTTAATCCTCCTCCAGACCCGTGGAGGAACCTGAGCTTGGCTAACAGTCCTGTGCTCATGTGGAGCCTCCCCAGAAGGAGAACCTTTCCCCATGAGCATGGGAGCCGTGCTCCCAGTTGGTCCTGGTGGCACAAGTGATGTGAGAACCTCTCCATTTGAGCACACTGAAGCTGTTCTTCTTGCCTCCATTTGATGCTCTTCCTTGGCAGTGCGAAAATAACTTTATGATTATTACAATTTCATTTCAGAAGGCAAGAGTTGATTGCAAAAGCTCACGGTTTATCCTATGGGCGAGTGTTGGCCAAACTCAGCACTGAGATTTTAAGCCCCAACTTCCTATGTTAACAGGCAATGCACTGGCTTGGCTCTGTTTACAGGCAGTCGATTGAGCACAAGAACTTAGAACAGGAATGAAAAATCATCCTGTTTGCATCTGCAACAAAATTAGCCCCACAGTGGATGGCCTCCTCTGCTGAATTACAACATGACTGAGCCCACACTGGGGACTGAAACAGAATCACGTGGCTGGTTAAGAGCAGCATTATTAGGATTATTATCGGTGGCTGGATCAGGCCCAATATCATGCAATTATTCAGTACCTTTAAGTTACAATTAGGTGTGACAGAAGCAGCCTGAGTGGCTGACAGCAGAGAGTGTTTGGCCTTTCTGGCCACCCAGCTCCCTGCATGCAGAGCTCAGAGCACAGACAGATGGTCAAGGTGAAGCTCGCTGCTTCATCTGGTTGCAGGGATTTCTATCTCAAGCCACTCACTCCAAAGAAGAGCTGGCAGAAGAGGTTTGGTTCCCAAGCTCCAGATGCTGTGGGGTGAAGCTCAGCACCTCGGGCTGTGATTTTGCATCAGGGAGTTCAACAGCAATAGCAGATTCACACCCTATTCTCCACCTCATGCCTTCTTTTCTCTTCTTTTTGTGAAGACCTGCTGGATGGATTTGCTTTGGGGAGAAATAAAAGAAAAAAAGAATGCAGCCCTTTGCCTTAAGCAGATACGTCCCTGAATATGTTTCCAATCTGGCCCACCAATCGTGCAGCTGAAGGACATGGGGACAGCCAGTGCTGCTGAGAGCCAGTGGTTGGGAAACCACAGCCTTACCTTATACAGTAATAAGCTTTTTGTGCCTCCTTCCATTCCTGCACCTGAAAAGCATTGCTGCTTCTCTGCAAGAGGCTGTCCTGGCCTCCTGCAGATGAGATGGGCTCTGCTGGATGCCCGGCTGCCCCACAGGGAAGGAAACAGAATTCACGTATGGAAAAGCATGTGTGTACACATAACATTGTACTACACGTGCCTTCAGCTCTGAGTTTGTCCCACCAGATTTACATACAGCAGAAAACACTGCCTCTGTACAGTGAGCGCCGACCCACCATGTACTGGGAGCGAGCCGCTGCTGCACACGCAGCTTAGCAATGCGTTAACACGTTGTAAAAGGCCGTTTGATCGCCACGGAATTGCAGATGAGCTAAGGACAGAAAACAAGCGGTGATTCACAAATGACTCATTTCAGCGCTTCTCTCCATTGCAGCCGTTGCAGCAGGCCCTGAAACGAGCCCGGCGCGGTCCCCGAGCCCGCAGTGCCCCGATCACTTTGTGCAAAGTGTAAGTACTGTTCTAAGGACTAAATGGAACGCGTGGGTCTCGGTCGTTCCCATCAGGAATTCCCGCATTTAAAGTATGACATAAAAGTGAATATTTCTGCCGTTCGGCCCTCACAAGGCGGGGGTCCCGAGAAATCATCGCGTGTGTGAATGGGCAGATTGAGCCTTCGTGCTTTTCCCGTCGGATTTAAAATCGCATCGCTGATGGAAGCTTAGAACACCCCCCCCCCCCCCCCCCCGGTGCGCTCCCCGCGGGCTGGACGCGGCCCCGGCCACGCCGGCCTCACCCCGCAGGGCTCACGTTTCGTCCCGCAGCGGAGAACCACGCCGATGCTCGAGCCAACATTGCCATCCAGTGGCACCGCGGACAAATGACACGGGAGAGGCTCGGCAGCGGCTGGCAAGCGTCCTGCATCGGGTCAGTCGCTACGGGCAGCGGTAAGACGGGATGCCCCGCGTCACTCAGAGCACACTAGTGCAGCTGCATCCAGTACGCTGCTTGCCAGCAGCTCGCAGCTGTACAATATGTATTGTATTGCAAACAGCGTAGCCTGCAGGAGCATGAAGGTGATTGTTCCCCTATACTCTATGCTGGTGAGGCTGCACCTCTAGTACTGTGTTCAGCTTTGGGCCCCTCACTATAAGAAAGATATTGAGGCCCTGGAGTGTGTCCACAGAAGGGCAATGAAGCTGTGAGCACAGATCTTATGGGAAGCAGCTGAGGGAACTGGGGTTGTTCAGCCTGGAGAAGAGGAGGCTCAGGGGAGACCTTATTGCTCTGTGCAACTCCCTGCAAGGAGATGGTGGTGACGTTAGGGGTTGGTGTCTTATCCCAGGTGACTGGTGATAAGACGAGAGGGAATGGCCTCAAGTTGCACCAGGTTGGATATTAGGAAAAATTTCTTCCCAGAAAACAGTGGCGAGGCACTGGAATAGCCTGACCAGGGAGGCGGTGGAGTCACCATCCCTGGAGGTGTTTAAGGAAAGAGCAAATGTGGCATTGAGGGACACGGTTAGTGGGTATGGTCAGGATGGATTGGCAATTGGACTGGATGGTCTCAGTGGTCTTTCCAAACTTAACAATTTTATGATTCTATGAAAAAAAACGTAAGCTTTCTTTTCTAGAAAATGGAATAAGTTGATTTGGTCTGGGCTTTGGGACATATCCATCATCTGCTAGATCTCTGTGTCTTGGCTGTGCTGCCACTTCTGCTCCTCCAAATCAGCTGGGTTCCTCTCCCAGCCCAAAGGAGCCAGTGACAGACATTCTGCATTGTTGTAACTTAGGGGAGAAATCTGTTCAGTTTTAAGTGGTTGCATAAGAAGAGTCAAAAGGACTGACTTCTTCCTGCCAAAGCTGGGAGTACAGCAGTGAGGTTACTCCACCTCCTCTGAAAGTCATCTGTATGCCAACAGCAGGCCTGGTTGGAGGAAGAGAGCAAAAACCTACCTACCTTTGTGTAGGAATGGGGACATCAACAGAAATGGTGCACCTTTAGACCCAATGTAATGGCATGTAAAACACCATAAATTTAATGCTTACACACAGCCGCATCGCTAGAGCTCAGTCCCTAAGCAGGCTGGATATTAAATTGATCAAAGTGGTAATGAAAGTGGGAATTACTCCATCTCAGCTGACACAAGGCAGGTGACCTTATTAAAAAATATGCCAGTGTATTTAATGGGGTAGGGCAGTTTCTTGGGGAATTAATGATTAATGTGGCTATAACTTTGGAAATCTCATAGCTAACACCCCTATAGTGGAAGAGAGAAAAAGTCTCTCTTCCACTATAAGAAATGGATGAAATTCTTGGGCTGGGACAGTCTGAATGCAGGTGCATGGATTCAGCTGAGAGGTGTCCCATGCAGATATTGGAAGCTGAGGGCTATGAAAAAGCAAGGAAGCAGGGCAAGCAAACCCAGCACATTTCCTCACACTCTTCCAACCTCCAATCTCTCGCACTCCAGCGTCTTCCTGTGATGGATGTGCTTGCTGTGTATTCAGGAACAGTCCTCTCTCTTATCAATATCCCAGCTACTTCTTCAGTGCACTTGTGAGTAGAGGGAGCTTGCTGAGATTTATAGAATCGTTAAGGTTGGAAAGATCACTGAGCTCATCTAGTCCAACCACCAACCCTTCCCTGCCATGCCCTCTATCCATGTCCCCCAGTGCTACATCTACCTTAAACACCTCCAGGGACGGTGACTCCAACACCTCCCTTGGCAGCCTGTGCCAGTGCCTCACAACTCTTCATAAGAAGAAATTTTCCCTAATATCCAACCTGAATCTTGTCATGCCAAATCCAGCAAGAAAATTCTCTAACTCCAATGTGGTGTTAGACAGAAAGAATCCTTTATTCCTCATGATACCTACTGGGCGACTTGATAAACAAGCACACTCTCAGAGTTCAGGTTCTACATTCAAATGTAAACAGTTAAGACCTACATATGCAGTACATTGGCATTCATATTCATTCTTTTCTATTGGTATATGCTAATGTCCCTCTGGGCTTGCATGGTAGCATCCAGGGTGGCTGTACCCCCACTTACTTCATCCTCATTTTTGTCCACCATCAGTTTCACCACTGAGGCTTTTGGCTGACATTTAGCTGTTTTTCCCCAGCTTGGCAAATTCCCACTGCTTGTTAGGCCATAATGAGTAACTTCCAAAACAGTACATGTGAAAATCCAAAGAAAATGTCCTTGTACCTGGTGAAATGCAGAGATAAGTAGTGTATTATGATTCCAGTGCTTCTTGTGAAGCAGAATTAGGCTGTTCGCACACCAAGCAAAATTGAAACAGAAAGTTTTAGAATTAGTACTCAGTAGTACTTGATCATTAGTACTTGATTCTTCTTGCTAAATTAATATATTGGTCTTTAAACTAATATATACTGATCCCTATTGCTAAACAAACCAGCCTGTATCAACTTCCCCTGGCACAGCTTGAAGCCACTACCATTCATTCTGTTAGGAGTATGCTCTGCTGCTGCTGCTGCTTGCTGTAGGCTTGGGGAAAACAGGCTTTTCCACACATTCTTTGCAAATAAAAAGGAGTATAGGAAAAACTATCCTGAACATAAGCTAAGGGTTCAGGCCAAGGAGCATTAGGAATGTGAGCAACTGGCAGGAAGCTGTAAGTAAGAGAATTTGTGCCAAAGTAGAACAGGAGAAAGATGCTAGGAGAGTTGTGAGACAGCAAAGTGGAGCTACATGTTAAATGGGATCCAGGCAAGCTGCAAAAAGATCCGAGAAATTGCCATTAACTAACTCATTACAAGACTTTGAAAACCCATGTTGGGGTTCCAGCTGCCAGGTGTGTGTGGTAAGTGGCAAACCCAACAAGAAAATCCTGGTCTGAGAAAGGCAGTTTTGCTGGAAGGGACCAGACAAGAAGAGTCTGGCTGCAGAAGCTGAGAATCATAAAATCATAGAATGGTTTGGGTTGGAAGGGATTTTTAAGAAGCTAAGGAATGTGATGTTGTGCAAAAGAGGTTTCCAGTACTCTTCTAACTGTCTGATAACCTCTAGTGACCCAATACAGGGAGACCAGATTGTCTCAGCTTCAGAAATACCATCAGGGGCTGCTTTGGACCTCATGGGGCCTGGCAATTGCGGTCACTGCCCTTCCCATAAGAGAGCCATAAAATGATTGTGTAAGCTGCAGAACAAGAGACAAAATGAGCACTAGCCTCCACCCAAAGCAAGGGCAAACAGAAAGGTGCTTGGGAATGAGAAGCATCTGGGAGCTGGTGGCTTTAGCTCAGTGCTGTTTTGGGTGTAAGACAGCAGAACTAGCAGAGAATTGGGAAAAAGGCATAGGAATGGATGTGATATAGAGCCTGAAGAGGGTGATACTGGTTAGTTGGTGTGGATGGCAAAGACAGTGGGGGAAAAAGGAGACTGTCTTCAGGTCAGAAGCACAAGTTTGGGGCTTACAGTGTGAGATTACCAGCAGACCACCAGCACAGTTTGCTTAACCCAGACTCTTGGTTATATAAAGAGGAGACCTTGACATACAGTAAAGCCTCTGAAGGGAAAATGAGGCAAGGGAAGCTTATAAACCCAAGACAAGCCTTAAGAAAGTGATACTTAGGTGCAACAAAAGGAGCTGTTTTCACCTCTGGGAAGAAAACTGCAGCTGTGTCATACAGGCCAATTTCCTCCACAGTTTGACAGCCAGCCTTTGTCACTGGCCACAGAAATGTTTGCCATTTGCGGGTGGCTCATCGTGACTCACCAAGAAGCTGGCAGGCTCTAGCAGCCATGGCTGTCTCCTGTGCAGAAATGGAGTGGAAATATCTGAACTACAGAGAAACCCAAGAAACTCCCCAAAAATCCGCCCCTCAAAGCTTATCATTTAGCTACAGAAAACTTGCAGCTTCTGAAACAGAGACTCGTAAGTATGGCTTGTGCAGGAATTTCATCAAGTTTAAAGTTCTTTTTCAAGCCTTAATAACGGGTCTGACCTGGTAAGAAAGACTCTCAAAGGGCAACAGGTGCCTACCAGGAACCTCTGACTGTCACTGGAGGAGTAAAAAGATGAAACAGGCATCAAACTGTTTTGTGTGAAAAGATATGAGAGGTGGAATACATGCCAAAAAGCCAACTGCCACAGATTTATAATTTAAGTGCTTTTCCTTCCTATTTAGGGTCAATCACAAAATTATTGCACAAGCACTTTTTCCTTCCTGAGTGCTCCTGGACTATTTTGAGCTTACCAAAGTTGCAGTGTAATGGTAACTAGAAGAGATGACAAGCCTATTTCTAAATGATGACAGAGGTCTTTTGTTAGTGTTTTCTTACAATTCCTGGGTGTGACAGGATCCCCAGGCCAGCTAAAGCCAAGCAAGGTGATACAGTAATAGAAACAATCAGAGGAAATAGAGAAGGAAAGGAGCTAGAAAATCACCAGGTCTGGACCAGTATGACCTGTAAAGCAGCTGAAAAAGCTGTGCCCAACCTGCTCCTCAAAACCATCAAAAGAAAATTCCAGCCTCTTCAGACCATCTAATCTACAGTCACCTGTTTAGCACTACAAAGCTTCTCTAATGTCTGATCTTCACCTCCACTGATGCTATCTATGCTGATTAGTTCTATCCACAGAGAATGCGGAGAATCATAAAATCACTTGAGTTGGAAGGGACCCTTAAAGGCCATCTAGTTCAGCTCCCCTGCCATGAACAGGGACACTTAGATCGGGTTGCTCAGAGCTCCATCCAGCCTCACCTTGAGTGTCTCCAGGGACGGGGCATCCACCGCCTCTCTGGACAACCTGTGCCAGTGCATCACCACCCTTATGGTAAAATACTTCTTCCTTATATCCAGCTTGAATCTCCTCTCTTTCAGTTTGAAATCATTTCCCTTTGTCCTATCACAACAGAATCTACTGAAGAGTCTGTCCCCTTCTTCCTTACAGCTCCACTTTAGATACTAAAAGACTGCTCTCAGGTCTCCCTGGAGCCTTCTCTTCTCCAGGCTGAACAGCCCAAGCTCTCTCAGCCTGTCAGAATCAGCTACTCCCTTTCATATTTGCATCAGGCTTTGCTCCAAATTTTTATATATATACAAATCATATATATATATACAAACACAATGTTCAAAGACTTTCTGGTTTTTCTGATTTTTTTTTTCCCCACTAGATAAGTACATATTATTTCAGTCATTCCTGGCAGATATTTTCCAGATCTTCACGGGCTTTCTGCTTGTTTTGCACCCAGCAACAAGTCGCAGAGCCAGAACTGTGAGCAATGCAGGCAGCAGGCTGTGGGCAGCTGTGCTTTGCAGATCAGCTTGCTCACAGCCTGCAGGTGGAGTTGTGTTCTTCCCGTGACTGCTGGGGCACCTATAGCTGAGGACAGACTCCCAGTTTGTGCAGGCAGCTGAGGCTTAACACTATGCATCTTGGAATTAATTTTTCTCCAGCAAGCCAGGCCTGTGACTGGCTTTGGATCGCATCCGTAAGTGGTAGTGCTCAGTAGAAGACAAAATCTGGAAGCCCCAGTGGCCAGACTTGATGCTCCCAAGGGTTCATATTCGTGAAGTTAGTAAACACCCAAATGTTTGCGAAATCCATTGTGAGCCATCTTTGGGCACTCCTCTAGTGCAAATGATAGCAGCATGAGTACATTTGTGCTCTGCTGTTATGCACATCAACCTGCATTACGAAACAGCCTTATCTCCATGCCTTATCTCTACCAGTATAATCTATAAAATGCAGTTGTATTTAACAAAAGAACACCAATTTCTCCATCACAGTTAGCCTGTCCTCTATTGGAACATATTTAATTACAACTCTCTTTTCCTGCACAAGAGGATAGATGAACAGTGAGGAGGATGCAGCGCTGCTGCTCCTGAGCAGCTGGTGAGGGGTGGTTTTTCACACAGGTAAGTACAGGTCCCCACTGGAAATTAATTGGAAAAGGGAGCAGAAAAGCACTCTGCATTGGAGCAGTCATGTGTTTAAGTTGAGAATTGTGTGCTCTGCTGGAGACCAGAGAACCTGACACGCTTCTGCTTTCTTTGTATTGAAAAGCCTGCTGCAAATTCAGGCCAAAAATGAAGTTCCCGCAACGTCAGAGGCTCTGTGTTTGAAGCCTGGGAGCACAGCAAGATGATATCAGATGTGACCGTGCGCTGTCTGGCCTTTGGTGTTTGTGCAGACAGATGTGCTCATGTGCTGCATGTGATTAGATTACTTGATAGTTTTAGTGAACCATGTGAGCTGAGCTAGCATTTCCCTCGATGTGTCACTTCGTCTCTCCTCCCACTCGCTGCAAGCACTGCTGCGATGTGACTGTCCGGTGTCAGCCCTGTGCCTGCCTCGGAGCTCCTTTTCAGGTAGGTTTGTGCTTTCTTCCTTTTGAACAGCCACTTTATTGCTGGCTGGCAGGTGTGGGAATGCTCTGAACAGCAGAGAAGGGAGGGCAGGAGAGGGCAGATAGAAAGAAACTCCAACTGTTCCTCTGCCTGACTCTGCTTTCTCCTTTCCTGTGTTACACTGTGGATACACACCTTCTAGCTCAGGCAGGGCATATAAAGCACAGACTAGAGGAGTACACTGCCAGGCAGAGCTGTTTCAAGAGCTTTGTGGAGACTGTGCACATTGCATGGCACTTAGGAGCAGCACAAGACAGGGAGTTTCATTCTGATGCGAGGAGCAAAGGATGGGGAGTGCCTTTATGTGCAGAGGATGTGGTTACCCGGTTCAGAGGATCTGAACCAAAAAAAAAAAAACCGAAAAAAAAACCCCAAAACAGTGAGGAGAAATTGCTTGCTTGCAGTAGCCTCTCTAGATTTTTAACTGGTGCTGCTTCAGTCTGCCAGCTTTGTGTATGAGGGATGTGAAAATGAATGTCGTGATACAGATATTTCTGTCCTAACAACATAAGAGAAAATGCCAGATAACCCCGAACAGATGTAGAATATGTAATGTTTGTCACTACTAACCAGGGCCAAATAGGAATTTGCAACCATGATGTGCAAAGCCCATGCACCTTGCTTTTTAATTTGCTAGCAAATTAGCTGAAACCAATTACCTATATTGATTAAGCCAGAAGCATTTTACTAAATGCTAACTATATTCCTAGGATAAAAACCCTTGGTGACTGGAAAGGTCTGTTCCCATTCATCCCCAGGGAAGTCATTTCAATAGCTAATCTTACTGCTGAGTGTGTTTCCACTGTGTGAACTGTACTAAAATCTTCTTTAATGCTGCAATGAGAATTGCCACAATGAAGGTCCAGGGAACAATAAAAAGAAGCTGTGCTGCAGATCTAATTCAGCAGCAGATTTAGTTCTACCAGCACTCCTCCTACATAGCCTCTTGAAATGCATAGTACAGTTGATCTCTTCTGCCCAGTAACACTGTTTTTGCATTCAAAATATGCCAAGGTCAAATACAACCCACGCCATGAGAAAACATAGATATCATGGTTTTTTCCATTGCAGTTGCTCATGTGGCTTGAGTGCTCTACTTCTTTGTTTCCTTCCTCTCTGTGTGCATGAACATGTGTGTGATTTCTGCCTGTAACCCAAGGTATGGCTATTATTTCAGAGGAATCATCACAAGGTAGAACTAGTTAGAAGCAAAAATGAAACAAACAAAGCAAAAACAAGACAAAACAAATACTTTTGATAGCTTGGATTTCCACAGTAATTATTTGCATATATGTTTTCAGATTTTCAGATACATGCATATACATGTATACATAAATATACATAGTTCTCAAGTCTTCCTCTTTTAGAAGCACCTGGGCTGAGTTTCAACAAAACCCAAACACTCTGGAGGGTCTCAACCTTTGATACTTTGGAAAAGTTGCCTGAGCTCTCTGCCGTAAACTGAGATATCCCCAAGGAAATCCTGACTCCTGCACAACAACTGACACACCTTCTCCCCGTTTGTGTTACTGAGGTGTTTGTCTGTGTTTACTCCTATAACAAATTATTAGGAGGTAGCAGTGTTTTGAGGTCTGGGCAGGTCTGTGCACCTTGGGACAGCATTCACTAATCATGTGTGAATTCTCCTTCATGGTGATATTTGCTGTGTATTTCTTTGCTAGAGTTGGACAATGATGTCAGCTAAGTATTCACCTCTCTGAATCCTCCCTTAACAAGCTGTACTGTTGGGCTGTGATGGCATTTTCCAGTTGACTTCTTGGCAGCGTCTGGCAGTTCTCCATTATTGCCTGGGACTTTTGCACACCTCCATTCCAGACCTTTGTCTCCATCAGAGCCAAGTGTTGGTGAAGAAGACTACACTGGAAGAAGCTCAGCATGACCATGACTGCTCCTACTCATTCTTGACTCCCCAGAGAGAAGTTGCTCTTGAAGAAACTGCAATATATGAGCAAGCTTAACTTCCAGTTCTGTCCAGTGTTCTGCATTGGTGAACCTTCTGAGGGACATTCTGGGCACAAGTATCTTCTGTTACAGCTTATCACTGTACCTGATGGGGCTGAAGCCAGTGCAGTCCTCAGTAGCTTTGAACTGAGTGTTTGGGATCAGGATGGGAAGAAACAGCCCCAGAGGGCACCAAGAAGAATCTGCCAGTGCCTGAGATAGACTGTCTACACAAGTTGGATGGTATTTCCACCTTTGCATTGTAGCACATTGGATTGCCTAATCAAAGTATTTATTGGTGCAATCTCAGATAATCTGACATTGTTGCAGTGTTATCTGATGTTGGATCAAAACAACATGATGTTGGAAAAAGCTTAAATCCCCAAGAAGTGCTGTTTTATGTCAGGAGATCCACATTAGCAGACTCTCAGTTGGAAGGGAGTGTTACCAGTCATTTCACCTCAGGCAGAGTCATGCCACAATCTCTGACTGCATGAGTATGGCAATGTACCTGATGCATGCATGGCTCTCAGAAACAAGAATGTCTTGTTAGGAAAACAAAGGTTAGCTTAAATAGTTTCAATAGTAGGAACCAAGCCTGGTTCCTTGTAATGTGTGTAAGCCAGGAGCTCAACACAACTTATACATAACAGAAAAATTTTTGCAGGTTTCAAATGTACAAATGAATAAAAATATTACTTCAATATTGTTCTGATGTAATTCTAGACAGAGGCAAAAAGATTCTTAGGCTTCATGCAAATGAGTGTTGATAGCCTTACGTGGTGTGCTGCACAAACCATTCATAATTCTTGAGCAGCAATGATGAAACTTGGATAGGACAGAAAAAAGTTCCTATAAGCGAAGAAAAAATAAGTGATAGAAAAGGTAAATCTGAGAGTTTTTTTTCTGTTATATTGCACACATAGGTGTTTCATGGCTGGCTAATTCTTTAAAGGAGAGGAAAGAGGGAGCAATTAAGAGCAAAGCCACAAATTGTATTCAGAGGTAACAAAGTACATGGTAATTATTTAAGTCGGTAATTATGTGATATGTCTGTTTAATCTTTAGGGTGCTGTGGAGGAACTTCTGTCAACAACACGTTCTCTACTCGTGGTGCTCCCACATCAATGATGACTACAGATCTACGTTAAAATCAAGACATCAGCTGGATACTGTGCATTGACCTGATGGATGCATTCCCCAGCAGGAACCAAGAACAGAAAATGAAATTAACTCTTTGGGGTGTCTGATCTGACCTTCTTGTAGGGTTTCACATGTGACTTCTTTTTCAAGCAGCAATGAGTGTACTCAGATATTGCTTCTTTGTCGTCCTGATTCTCAGTGTTTCCCTTCCATTTGTTTTCTATGCCATTACTATACATGCACAAAAATCTCTCAGGAGGCTCAAGTTCTCAGTGAGTTCAACTTTAGTAGAAGACTGTAAAGCACTTACTAAAGATAAGGTGTCCTTTCTGAAGGAAAATGCTTTAAAAACATCCTTCGGAGTATTCAATTGCAGCGAGTACATCACACAGAATCACTACATCACCCGGGTGCTTTCAGCCAAGGAGGCGGCCTTCCCCCTGGCCTACATCATCACCCTGCACAAGGAGTTTGAGACCTTCGAGCGGCTCTTCAGGGCAGTCTACATGCCCCAAAACGTCTACTGCATCCACGTGGATGGCAAGGCGCCGGCCGCCTTGCAGCAAGCGGTGCGGCGCCTGGTGGGCTGCTTCCCCAACGCCTTCCTCGCCTCCCGCACGGAGCGGGTGGTCTACGGCGGTGTGTCCCGCCTGCGGGCCGACCTGCACTGCATGAGGGACCTGCTGGCCTCGGCCGTACCCTGGCGCTACCTGCTCAACGCCTGCGGGCAGGACTTCCCCTTGAAGACCAACTGGGAGATCATCCAGCATCTGAAAGCCTACAGGGGGAAGAACATCACTCCCGGAGTGCTGCCACCAGCACATGTCACTGCACGCACCAAGTATGTGCACCGGGAGCAATTATATTCTTTCTTTTCCTTCATGCTGCCGACGTTTGTACACAAGGCTCCTCCACCACACAACCTGACCCTCTACTTTGGTTCTGCGTACATTGCGGTCACCCGGCCCTTTGTAGAGTTTGTGCTGCAGGACCCGCGTGCCATCGACTTGCTGGCGTGGTCTGAGGACACCTACAGCCCCGATGAGCACTTCTGGGTGACGCTCAACAGGATCCCAGGTGAGCACACCTTCTGTTTAGTTTCCTGAGGATACATGCCCACAGTAATGGGTGTACACACAACATACACACGCACTTCAGACTGACTTTAATTAAGTATACATCGCTGAATAGAATCATAGAATTATCCTTCCAGTTGCCGGGAACAGTACTGAGAGGAACAGGCAGAGCCAGCTGATCCACACATGGCTCTGAGGCTGGTATCATTGGCACAATTTTGGGTTTCTCTATCATGAGATGATCTACACAATATAGCTGCTGGCAGCTGATGGGATGCATCTTTCTTAGAGGGGGAATAGGATTTCTGCACAAGAATTAACTGGGCCAATTGACAGAGCTAGATTGACAGAACTAGATTTGAAGGGGGAAAGGGATGAAATCAGACTTGCCTGTGATAAGCTATGGGATGGCATTTCAAAATTTGAGGGACTGCATGCCAGTGAGATCCTTCAGTCTGCTCTTGAAGTGCTGGGTACAAGGAAGAAAATTTGAGATGTTTCTATACCAATGAGGAACAAACAAGAGGAGTCAAAGCCTTGTTTCAGTTCACGAGCAATGATATCATCGGCATAAGCAAAACCTGGCGGGCAGAGCCCTGTAACTGGTATGTCATGATGGACAACACTGAGCCCTTCAGTAGGGACAGGCAGGGCAGGTGATGCTGGGAATGACTGTGAAGAAGGGGCTGGGCTTTACTGAGCTCGTAGCTGACAATTGCATGGTTGGGAGCTCTGAGCAAATAAAGTGGATATCGCTTTTCCCCTGCTATAGGCTACCCAGCCAGGATGATGACACTGATGAACTATTCATTAAGGAACTAGGATATAGCTCTAGATCAACCACCCTTAAGTTTATGGGTGACTTCAACTTCCCAGGTGCAATTGGGAATGCCACACTGCTAATATGTAGAGGTCCAAGAGATTCCTAAAATATCTTAATGATAGCATCTTAATGTGCCGTTTCTTTACTAAGGGTGAGATCTAAATGTTCACTGACCCCAAAAGAGGAAATTTCCTCTGCTCTTTCACTTCTCTTCAGCTTTACATGAGAAAACGTATACACAAAATGTATGAATTTAAAGATCTGTCACTTTTGAAATAGAAGTGCCTGATATGAAAGCCTTTACTTCTAGATCTTTGCCTGAAAGAGGCAGACTAACATCTGACCTGGAATACCCAAGGCTGGGACATCCCTTGGTCATGTACATCCCTCCACAGAATTGGTGAATGGTCACCTGTAGTAAGGGAAGTTGGGGGGTTTGCAGGGAAAATGCTAGGCCAGAATCGCTTTTATTCCTCTTTTGTGCAAGAAGCTTACAGCTGTGAGTATGCATCCCAGAGAGAGGAAAGAAAAAAAGAAAGGCTCCCTATGTCATTTTTGCTCATATGTCAATGATTGGGATGTAATGAAAAGGATGGATACTTTTATTAGCAAGTAGTGTTTTAAATCACTCTCAGATTTCAAAAGTACATCTGCACCATCCTGATGGCAATATTTCAGTTAGGAGCTGAATAGCAGACAGAAAAATAAGGACAGTTGGCATACAGTATACCTCAGGTAATGGCAGACATGTGGCAGGTAATGCTGTGAGTCAAGCTAAGGATACAACCAAGGCAGATGGGAGTTCTCTTTGTGCAAGCAAAGTCACATAAAAATTTAAAAACAAAGAACTGGTTGATGTGGTTCATTAATGTGTTAGCATTGCTACCCAGCATTTTATGGTATTATTCTTGTCTCATACCCACAACCAAAGGACGTGAACAAGATGTTCCTTGAGAGCCACCAGCTCTCATGTGACTCTGGAATTATTGCTGCAGATAAACTGAAGTTTCAACAAATAGGCCTACTTTGTTGTTGTGGTTTGTTTGTTGTTTTTTCCATCTCTATATATAATTTATCCCACACCAAGCTTCTCACTACAGCAACTTAATCACTCATTACTACTTTGGTAACTCTCGATTCCTCCACTGTTTCTAGAGAGACTCTTGCAATGACCTTTTTAGCAGTGCATGCATCATACTAATGTGCCACTGTGGTTGAGTTTTGCCTCCCAGAATTGTTTCTATTCTTTTCTTTACGTTAATGCCCACCCTTCAAAAGACAGATGTAGACAGAAAGGTAGAAGCTTTTTGTATGATTCCAGTCAGTGACGCTAGTTGAATAAGTGATGCTCTCTAGAAGGAAGTATTTTGTATCTATGTCTGCAGCATTACTCATATAACTAACACTTGTGCTTTTGTTTGCATTTTCCATTCTTTAATGAGGTTTCCTGTTTGAGCAAACACTTCTTGTAGAAATAAGGTATTAAAAAAAGAGATTTTCCTGTAACTGCTATTGAGTCTTATGCCCACAAAGCTGTTGCAATCCCATAATCAAAACCTTTGTCTCTTGCCAGATCTGCTTAAGGAAGATGTTGCAATGCAGCAAGTACACCTGCCTTATGGCAGAATTTCCAGAAAAAATATTCTTGTCCTATATCCTCCATTCAGGCATTACAGTTTATCACAGAATATAGGATTAAAATATGGTTAAGTCTAGATGCAGTCTTTAGCTGTTAATTTAAGTGTTGCTTTAGTGCAGATTTTCTCCTACTGAAGCCAAACTGCTTTACAACCAATCTTTTGCTTTGCACTAAAATACTACATAGTGATGACAGAGTAAGGAAAGACATGACTCAAGGCTTTCTGAAAAGCCACAGCTAATAAATGGACTTTCACTCCTTTGCCTGATTCCCCAGTATCTTCGTATCTATCACACAATGGTGTAACGGTTTAATAGGCTGCTTCTTGGAAGGCAGAAGCAGAATTACAGCATTTTAAAGAAGTGTTTTCATCTAAACGCAAACTCATCTGACCACAATGAAAGTTGTGCTGCACATGTTGAGAGACAAACCCTGCAGCCAGCTGCCTGCCTGGGCAGCGGCACCGGAAGACACCAGAGCCACGGATGCTGGAAAAAAGAGCATGTCCTGAACAGCAGTGCCTTAATTCAGACCGCTGCCTTGAATGAAGCAGCTTTTAACATGCTTCTGTTCCCCGGGGTTTAATTTCCTTCTCAACGAGTTGTGAGGTCTGCTTTAAAGCTTCCCAATCTTGAGTTTATTTTAAATCCCACCCTTGCCTACCAAATTTACTGTTCTAGAGCCTAGATGGCACTACAAGGACAGACCCCCTCCAGGGTCAATGAGCTGTTAACGGGCATTACCGGCCCGGCCCCTCGGGCTCAGTGCCTGCCGCTTGGCAGCAGTTCAGCCCGCAGGCCCCGGCCCCGCGCTCCCCGTGTCAGGGCCGTGCAGTGCCGAGCGGCCATGCGGCGACGTCGGCTAGCGATGAGTCTGACGGTGGCTGTGGTACTGCTGGGTGCCGCCGCGCTGCTGAGGCGCCGTGGAAGGAGCGGGGCAGGCGCTGGTAGCTCTGCTGAGGGCGCAGCGCTGGAGCGAGCGTGTGGCACGCTGCTGGCCGGGCAGGCTCCCACGCTGCAGGATGGGGGGCTGCGACCTTCGGCCAGGGACTCCTCCTGCAGCGAGTACGTGTCCCACAGCCACTACATCACCCGGGTGCTGTCAGCCGAGGAGGCGGCCTTCCCCCTGGCCTACATCATCACCCTGCACAAGGAGTTTGAGACCTTCGAGCGGCTCTTCAGGGCAGTCTACATGCCCCAAAACGTCTACTGCATCCATGTGGATGGCAAGGCGCCAGCCGCTTTGCAGCAAGCGGTGCGGCGCCTGGTGGGCTGCTTCCCCAACGCCTTCCTCGCCTCCCGCACGGAGCGGGTGGTCTACGGCGGTGTGTCCCGCCTGCGGGCCGACCTGCACTGCATGAGGGACCTGCTGGCCTCGGCCGTGCCCTGGCGCTACCTGCTCAACGCCTGCGGGCAGGACTTCCCCTTGAAGACCAACTGGGAGATCATCCAGCATCTGAAAGCCTACAGGGGGAAGAACATCACTCCCGGAGTGCTGCCACCAGCACACGTCACTGCACGCACCCGCTTCATGCACCTGGAACGGGGTGGGAGCAACGTCTCAGGGCTGGTCACCCCTCAGGTGCACAAGGCTCCTCCACCACACAACCTGACCCTCTACTTTGGTTCTGCGTACATTGCGGTCACCCGGCCCTTTGTAGAGTTTGTGCTGCAAGACCCGCGTGCCATCGACTTGCTGGCGTGGTCTGAGGACACCTACAGCCCCGATGAGCACTTCTGGGTGACGCTCAACAGGATCCCAGGTAGGCTGTGGGGTCCTGTCTAGGCATCCATATGGTTTTGTTACTAATCTCACTAAAATAGACCGATGGCACTAACTTTCCATTGCAGAGTGTCAGCTGATTGTGGTGGTTCACCACAGCTCTCTTCACCATGGAAGTGCTTCTCAGTGACGTTCACCATTAGGTTGTCATCACTCCTGCAGGTTTATATAGAAGATCACCCTGATGGGTGATAGCCTGTGTTAGCAACAGTAGTGACAAACCATGGATGATATACTGAGCAATCCCAAATTTATCTTCCTGGGGATTTCTCCACTTGGCCACGCTGTCTTTTGGTGGGAATGGCACCTATAAATGGGCAGCGTGGTGAGTCCAGTGAAATAATAGCTTTTCTGCTCAGCCGCAGTAGCCTTGTCCTCCAATGGCACAGGCCTGAAATAGGCTTAGGTTATAGCAAGCTTCATTGATGTTTGAGCTGTCTATATTAAGGTCTTCCTGGTGTCCTTGAAGAGTGGAAATGGACAGTCCCTGCTTTGAGGAATGACTCTGTTTTGCCGTATTCGCTCTTTAGTCCCATGTGTATTTGCAAGTAATATATTTGTGCTTCAAAAGCCACTGTAGGGATTTGTGAATTTTCAGATCCAACTGCACACCTTTGTTCATGGAAGAGAGGATGTGCATATCTTGCACTAAGCTTGGAGTGTTTCCCAAACATAAATATCTGGCCTCAGAGTCCAGCAGAAGTTACTATCATTTTCAAAATGTTTTACAGAATCACCAAAGGTGATCTGTGCACTGTTTCACTGTTTTGAGTGGATTTATGAAGTGTGTCTTGGTCAACCTGATGTGCTGGGTGAGGGTACGGAAGGATTTTCTGTGCACCAGCCTACAAAGCGCAAGAGAAAAGCTTAGATCAGTTGATGGTGCAGAAGTGTAAACTCATCTCCTTCTGTAAAGAGAACTGCAAATGAAGAAGCACAAATTGCTATTGAAGACTGACTAACAGCTTGGCTTTAATTGACACACTGAGTAGATCCTGGAATTACAGGTAAAGGACTTAAAATTTCAGAGTAAATCAGGCAGCCTTTTATCCTATTGCATTTCCATCTGAATATGAGTTTATGTGTGATTACAGAAATGCAAAAGCAGTGGCACATTTTGTGTAAGATATGGATGTCTTTCTCGATGATAGCTGGTAGTTGGTGCAAGAAGGAAAGGGAGTGGACTCCTTTTTTGAGCCAGTGCATGCAAATCAACTCTCATTGGGATTTGAATGGCAAAAAGAAAAAAAAAAGAGGAAAGGAGAATCTTAGTTGAGGAGCATATTTTGCTGTGCCCTGTGGTTGTGCTCAATGTTCAGAACTGGAGTGTGTTTTTCCTACCACCAGACCCATGTCTGTGTGCTCAGCACAGTGCTGTGAAATGCTGCTCAGGGGAAGAGGACTGGGCTTTGCTTCCCAAATGGTGTTTTGCAGCCACCAGAACTGCACTGGTGTGTTGTGAACTCAGCCACAGCTGACTGGAAAAACGAGTCAGCCCCTCCAACACTTTTACTTTCATTTCTTCCCTTGGTGCGTACTTGAAATTCACTTATTTTGCTGCAGATACTTTCAGATTCCTGTCACATACATGGGTGATCCAAGCCGTGTGAGATGAGAGCTGAATAAAAGCAGAGTGAGTAGCTCACACCTGAGTTTATATTAATGCTTACCACCAGCATAACTCTTCAGACAAAGTGTTTTATCAAAAGGTCCCAAGAACAACTTCTGAATATGAAATCAATTGGTAAGGATTTGACAAAGATATAAAGGAAAATGTGGTAAACCCATTTTTTTTTTTTAAAGTGCTGAGCTATGTTATTCTTTACTCTTTAATTAACTTACAAAAATGCCTAGTTTACTTAATTTGAGAGCTGGTGAATAATGTGAAGTCAGTAATTTTGTATTCCTAGAAGGCAGTGCCTCCCATTGTTTTTGTGGATGTCCCGAGGTTGTTCCTGTTTTGTCAGTCATCTTTCTTCCTTCCTGCAGCCTCAGCATTTTCCAGAGTTCATCATCACACCACGCTTACTGCCAGCTCTTGTGAACAGGTTTCTAATTTGGAATGACAACGCATGTCCCAGGCCGTTTGAAGAGCATATCCCCTGCCATCACTGCCTCTTTTTGTCTTTTATCAAGTGTTGTCTCTACGTGAATGCTTTCTGCCATAGAATAACATCTTCTGAAATTTCCCCGGGACAAAATCTCACTTTGGCATGTTATTTTATTTGATAATAGGCCAGTACGTAGAGGAGGAGAAACAAGATTGTGATGTTCTGCTGGCAGGTATCTCTGTTTATAGAAAACTGCTGCAGTGTTTCTGCTGTTGGATCAAGTGGTAGTATTTGAAAGCACCTATCCATAGTTATGAAGAAATCCCTACCTTATGAGGAACACACTATCCTTAAAAACCCAAAATAGAGAAAGAAAAAGGAAATAAAAACCAAAAACTGATGCTTAACTTTTCTCTCATCAAATCTCTCAAAAACAGAACAACAAGAGTGAATAAACCCTTGACATTACACAGTGTCTTTCTTTGGGTTCACTTTTGCCCTTCACTGTGCTCTCTTCAAGCTCACAGGCAAAACAGTTGTTAGGTTGCAGTTACTGTGAAGATGTTGTGCTTAATGCCACTGGGGAAGGAAACAAAAGAACCAGAAACTTCCTGTACTTTTATCTTTCCTTTTCGTAGAACACTGAATTATCACTGCGTTGATGAGTATTTCAGTTACCATTTCAGCGCTGAACGTGGCTTCTTATTTGTTCTCCCATTGCTATTTGAGATTGTGGTTTACAGAGCTACTAGCAGATCACCTCTGTTAGGATTGCAGCTCACTAGCAAAATGAATCATCTAGATTAATACACAGTTTAAACGACACTATGAAAATCAGAAAGAGGGCTAATTGCTACTGAAGAAAAAGGTCAGAAGTGGGGATTAAAATACCTGCTTTACTTTTCTTAAAACTGTATTTGATGGACTCGGGTCCTACAATTCCAAATCAAGGTGTTTTGTTCAAGCTTTAAAAGGATTGCTGTAAACTGAGGAAAATTACTGTGTTTTTGGTATGTATGTATGATAAGTATGTATGAAATAATATTGCTGCTACTCAAGAGACTGCCAGGGGAGGGAGCTGCAGCTGCAGCTTGCAGCTGCCTCACAGTGCATGGGGAGCAGCCAGAGTGATGTAAATCCTCTCCTCCCTGACCAGTGCTACCAGTCAGTGCTGTTACTTCTACTGCACTTGTTAAAGCTCCTGACTTGCAGGTACTCCTATGCTAAACTCTTTGCATTTGAGCAAGTTACTCTTTTTGTCTTGTAGCAGAAATGCTGTCAGGGCTTGAAGCACTGATTGAGCACCTGCTGAGAAGGCAGGGCCAACCCAGAGGAGCTCAGGTGCAAGCAATGCACTGAGTGGAAGGGGTGGAACCAGGATCCACGCCTTCCCAGATCTCATGTTAAAGGTTGATGGAAACAAGGGTATCTTGTTTAGAGGTCCTTGCCTACCTGAGGTTTTCTGAAAGTAAGTTGTTTCTTTCCTTTATTTCTATGCTGCATTTGCACAAACTCTCCCTTACTGCAGCCTGTGACCTTGCTGTCATTGCTTCAATTTCCACTGTGTTACATGCCTGTTTTCAGCCTCGTTAGAAGAATGCAAAAGCAGCAGCTGTGTCTTTGTACCTGCTGATGTACTTCTGGCTCCCCACATGTTGCCTCTTCTGCCATTTGATAACTCAGGTGCAATACTATGGTAATTACTTGCTAGGCAGGAAAGAATAAAATATGTTGAGCTTTTTTTTATAACCAGGCAAATAAATTATAGGCAAGTGTTTGTGTTACAGTGAGAAATTGGTGCTTTTCCAGCTTTCTTTAGTGAAGTGTTTTGTGTTTTGGAGATCTTCCGTTACTGACCTGAATTCAGTATTGCAGTGCAGATCAGGTGCAGAGGTTTTCCTAGCTGGAACTATCCAACCATCTCTTGTGTTCAAAGGCCAGTGCTTCATCCTATGGCAGCCATCTCTTTGTTATAGCCTAGAGCTGAAGGTACTGCATTTTATCCCAGTTCCATGGAGAAAAGTACTAGAGAGGAGAGGTAAAACCAAACATACAGATGTTCAAAAGAGTGACAGTGTTATTTTCTGTTACCTAACTGCAGGTGTCCCTGGGTCCATGCCTAATGCATCGTGGGAAGGTGACCTGAAAGCAGTGAAGTGGATTGATATGGAAGATGTCCATGGAGGTTGTCACGGTAATGCGTATATTCTTCCTCAGTTCTTCTTGTTCATCTAGTGAAAAACTTGACTTCTTCCTGTAGCCCTACATAATGCAAGTCAGTTCTTAAGCAGCAGTTGATCAGAAATAAGACGTTGAAAGCTTTGTCCTTAGGTAGTGAATAACAGTAGCCACGTTAAAAAAAAGCAGTTAGAAATTTAGAACAGTTACTTCTTCATCAGGAACATTGATAGAATACATCAGAAAGGAGGGTGTGTAACAACGCTTAATGCTTACAAGAGTTAGCTGACTGTTTTCTTCTAAGTGTGGGGGAATCATCTTGTGGGTGATGGGGAATAGCCCATGTAGAATTGTAACTCACAGCATGGGGACACAGAACCACTGATGTAGGCACTGATGCCTGCTGGATCCACACTGGGTAGGGAACCTCAGGAACTGCAAGCTGACAATGTTTAAATACTGAGGTTTTCCTGTTTCGTATTGCTTCATGACATAACATTAGTGAGTTATAATTTCTATGGCACGCTCAATTTTTTTGGTCACTGATTTGTATTTTCTATGATGCTACTACTTTTGACATGTAAAAGTGAGAGGAAAATAGAATATGTATTTCATAAACTTTTAATTCATTGTTTGTGTTGAGGAGGAAAAAAGAATGATCATTTCAGTCAGCTTAAATTGCAGCGGTTTCACATTATTGTGACTACACCAAAATAAGTGACATTGCACCAGTATCAACCCATGTTATTTAGTGGAGAATCTTGCATAAGTAAAAGGATCAATTCCTCTTCACTGACAGAAGGAAGTTTCCCTCTTTGCTGTGTCTCAGCCTTGTCTTAGAGTCTCAAGTAATAAAATTTCTGGCCTATCTCCTTACTCAGGAATTATGCTTATTATTTACTCATAAGCAATTTCCTTCATGCCATTTTGTTGTTCATACTTACACTGTGTGTCTAGTAAGCCTTTTAGGATGTGGTGTAGATTTATAGTGGCTTTGCAGATAAAACTTATCCAAAGAAAGTTTTGGATCCATAAGCATGCCTGTAGAAAGAAAACCAGGTTCTGACATTTCTTTTATGTTTCTTTTTAATTTGGCAGGCCATTATGTCAGAGGCATTTGTGTATATGGAACAGGTGACCTTGAGTGGCTTTTAAACTCCACCTGTATGTTTGCAAATAAGTTTGAGCTCAGAACATACCCGCTGACTGTGGAGTGCCTGGAGCTGAGACATCGAAAGAGAACCTTGGCACAGAGTGAAGTTCAGGTGGAACCAAACTGGTATTTCTAGCTAGTGAAAACCCAGGATGCATCAACAAAAGTGGTCAGAATTGCACCAGAAATCTAATTTCTGTTTTGCTGGAAGAACACATTCATCCAACAGGTTTCTTTAGGATGTGCACTAGTTGCAGCTCAGGTCAGCTTGTCTTACTTTGTCTGCAAATCTATCTTTTCGCTTCACATTTGGAGACCAAAATGTGGAAGATTCCAAAAAGAAGCAAGTGGGCACAGCTCTTTTTACAGCTGCCCTGTTTGTACTTTTGCAGTTTTAATGGCCTGTTACGCAGCCCTAACTTTTTTCTTGCTACACTGACATTGCTGCCTGTTTCTATAAAAATGTATATAGAATCAGGCATCCTTGGGGCTTCTCATTACCTTGAAGACAAGTAGTGTGCATTGGTAAGCAGAAAGATAACAAGTCACAGTGAATAAGACCTTAAAAAGAGGAACACAATTGGTGGCCATGCATGCAGCTGCCGTTTGGTCAAAAATACAGAAACTTATCTCACCAGGGAAGTACTGGGAATGGGAGAAAGGTGCTGAACTGCTGTTCTAAAGTCTGTTCTTTAAACATCTGTTGGTTCAAGGTTTGTAGGAGTATAGCACCTTTTGCTATGCAAATGGTTGTAGATAGAAAGATCTGATAGGCTTTCAGGCACAAGAGCTCTTTATGAAAAGTGAAGTCTTACTTATTTGTTTCACTTGGCCAACTAATAGAGTTGGAAACCGACTGACATGCAGATTTTGGCCTGCCAGTGTCCTCAGATCATCATATGTAAGGACACAAAGGGAGGGGGAGGGCAGTGAAAAGGGATGCCAGGACTGAAAGATCAGTAGTTGAGCTTTGGCAGTAAGTCTGTAACTTTGTGTCATGTTTTGACAGGGACTGAGCCTCCTTCCCAAGCTTTTGAGTGGTTAATAGGTGTAGGTAACGTTGAGCTTCACAGCCCTATTTTTGTTTCCCGATTGCAGCCACCAGAGGGAGGCAGTCAAATAGCTGAGCTGATACTCATTGCTAAGCCTACCTAGCCCTTCAGCATGCAGTCTCCGAAGCAGAATTGAATGGTTCTTCCTGCAGTGATGACAGGCTGTATTCCTGGGGTTATTTTAGCACGTTGGATGACCCAGCTAGCAGCATGGTGGAGCACCTTGGCTCAAGCAGTGGGTCCTGAACAGTATCTACTCCCAGCTTCGTTAAACCACCGCTAACTTCTGTGTCCTTTTCTTTTCCTGACTCGCCACCATTTACAGCGTCGCTTCCTTTTTTTTTTTTTTTAAACGAATGTTACGCAAATATGCAAATAAATAATAATATATGCAAATAAACCCTTTAGCTATCATTGTGCGACTGATTTCTGGGCACGGCCGGTGGCGGCGGGGTTGAGCTTCCCGCCCGCGGCCGGAACTCCGTGAGGCGCCGCTCCGCCCCGCCGCACGCCGGGAAGCGCCGCGCCAAGGTCAGAGCGGGCCGTGGCCAACCGCCCCCAGGCTGCAGCGGGCGGCGGAGGGGCACCGCACATGGAGTACGACTGGGTCGGCTTCGGGTACGCGGCGCTGGTGGCCTCTGGGGGCATCATCGGCTACGCCAGGGCAGGTAGGCTGCTGTTAGCGGTGGGCAAGAGGAGGGAAGGTCGGAGCGCGGGGTTCTGCCCTTTGAAAGGGCTGCCTGCCTGCGCGGGGACGGAGGGCTGCGAAGCGTCTTACTAATTGGGAAACAAATGCAGGTTGTGATTTATGTTGCTTGCTTTCTTGAAGGCAGCGTCCCGTCCCTCGCTGCCGGCCTTCTGTTCGGTGGCCTGGCAGGGCTGGGTGCCTACCAGCAGTCCAAAGAGCCGAAGAACGTGTGGCTTTCTCTTGGTAAGTGCTTGGCATCCGAGTGTTGACACTGACGGCTGGAGCACCTCTGCTGTCAGGGCAAGCTGAGGGAGCTGGGCTTGTTCAGCCTGGAGAGAAGAAGGCTGTGGGGTGACCTCATTGCAGCCTTCAGTACCTAAAGGGAGCCTACAAACAGGAGGGAGTCAACTCTTTACAAGGGTGGATAACAACAGGACAAGGGGAAATGGTTTTAAATTGAGGGAGGGAAGATTTAGGTTGGATGTCAGGGAGAAGTTATTTACAGAGAGGGTGGTGAGGTGCTGGAAGAGCTGCCCAGAGAGGCTGTGGATGCCCCGTCCCTGGAGGTGTTCAAGGCCAGGTTGGATGGGGCCATGTGCAGCGTGGTCTGGTATTAAATGGGGAGGTTGGTGGCCCTGCATGTGGTAGGAGAACTGGAGAGTCATGATCCTTGAGGTTCCTTCCAATCCTGACCATTCTGTGATTCTGTCCCAGCTAGCTTGTGTCCCTTTATTTGTACAAGTGCTGTGAGCGTTGGCAGGGCTGCCTGCCCATAGCTGGGAAGCATTTGTGCCAGAGCTCTAGCTCCTTGCTGTACTGTCTCTGGGAGCCATGCTGGGTGGCAGCTATGTATCCCCACTGCCAGGTGAGGTACTGTGTTAAATTAATTCAGGCACAGGGGAATCGTGTGGTAAAACAGCTGCAAAGGAGCATTTTTAAGCTTAAAAATGTTTTAATGTATGCTGTGGAAAGAAATCTTAAATCTACAAAAGGAGGGAAAGAATTGTTCTCTATTGCTTGTCCCACTTCTGTTGCTTACAACAGATGGGACAAGAAGCTGTAGGCTTAGCTTGCAGCAAACCTTTTGAGGGAAGCAAAAAAGATGAAATGATAGTGGAAGGTGTTGGGAAGCATTGGAAGAGATCAGGTGAAGCTTAAGGAACTTCCATTGCTGCAGGGCCTCAGTAACTGGTCAGGTCAGTGCCTGTGAGGAATTGGTCACATCTTTGTGCACTAGGTTGAGCTCTTAGAGCTCTGTAACCACATCAAAGCTTTATTAGCATTTAGATATTACAAGGATTTAAGGCTGTTTAGAAACAACAGATCTTGTTCATGCAATGTGCTGAAGGGCTTTATGGGATCCCTGGCAAACACTGCAGAGGACCAAACTGTGTGGTGAGTAGAAAACGAGGTGCAACACACACAGCTCAATGTGAAGCACAGCTGGTTTGTGCACTCTCTCTTCCTGTGTGATGTGTACTAGGAATGGCCATGCATCTCCCATCTCCTGCGCTAGTTTTTAGACAGTATAGTGAGAGAAAGATGAGTTGCTTCCGTACTTCTTGATTTTTGGACGTAGACATAGTGGGCCTCTTGAAGGCAGCATGATGTCCTGGCTTAGTGTAATTCCTTATTCATCTATTCTATTTTATGAGGTAGTGAAGGATGAGGGGAAGTAGTTTTAAACTGGAAGAGAGTAGACTTAGATTAGATATCACAATTTTTTTTCTTGTGTGAGTGAGACACTGGAACAGGTTGCTCAGAGAGGTTGTGAATTCTCCTTCCCCGAAAGCATTCAAGGCTAGGATGGATGAGAGGTTGAGCAACCTGGCCTACTGGGAGGTGACCCTGTCTATAGCAGGGGGTTGGAGCTGGATGCTCTCAAGAGGTTCCTTCCAACCCATACCATTCTCTGATCATTCCACGATTCTGTTTCTCTGCAGCCTCCTGTGATCTGCAGTTGTGGCTCCAGCTGGGCTTTAGATTGCTCAAACTGCATCAAATAGGAAATGTAATAATATTTGACTTCCACACAGTAATCTTTATCAACCACCCTAGCTTTCTAGCAGTTTTTAGGTTATCCGTATTCAAGGAAATAATCCTCCTCCTTCTGCAAATAAATGGAAATTGAGGGAGTGTTAGTGATTTGCACAGAGGAGTGGAGGTTATGGGTGATGAGGCAGTGTTAGTAGCTGGTTAGATCTACTCATTTGTAATGGACAGTGGAGCAGGCTTACCAAAGCTGCCATAAAGCTTACAGCTGCTCTGCTGCTTAACAAAAATAAGTAAAATATTTGCTTTTGAGGGGAGGAGAGACACATAGGCCTGTTGGCACTGGTAGGTGTGTAACAGGGTTATAGTGCTGCACTGGCACTTCAGACCCACTTCCCTGAAACTGTTCTGACTGGGCTTCTCTTTTATCAGTGGCATCTGGAACCTTGTCTGCTGTCATGGGGATGAGATTTTATAACTCCAGAAAAGCGATGCCTGGGGTCGTTGCTGGTGCCAGGTACTCACATCTTCTGTTCTTGTCTGTGTTTTGAATAAGCATTTTATTTAACTTACACATTGATCATATTGTGTTCAAGAAGTGTTTAGATGTTGTACTGAGAGACATGGGTTAGGGGAAATATGGGTGGTAGGTGGACAGTTGGACTGGATCATCTTGGAGGTCTTTTCCAACCTTGGTGGTTCTGTGATGAGGTTTTTTTTTTTAATGTTACATGGTGAGTTGTGTGAGAAATGAAATCTTGTGTTGTAGTCCATCTAAATGAATCATAACGTTTTCTTCTGTGGTGGTGTTTGAGAATTTTCCCCTATCCCTTTCTTTTGTTTCTTCGTGCTTTCTTCCTTTGTTTTAACAAATATTCTGTTCAACAGTTTATTGATGGTTGGAAGACTCATGTTGCAGATGATGGAAAAGCCACTTGAGCCATAAGTGAACATCACACCACTTGAAAATACATGAGTAAGAAGCCTGAAAATGCCACTGCCTGAATGCACTATATAAAAAAAATGTAACAGACACTGCTGTCTGTGCACTGTTTTTTCATATCCTTATGTGTATGGATTATGTCTTTAAATGAGAGAAATTGAGAACCCTTGTTACGTCTTCCAAAGTGGTATTCGTCTCAACAGCTGCACTGTGAAGTAGGAAAATGAGTATAGGATTAGTTCAGCTTCTTGTTCTGTAGTTTATGCAAAGGTCTCTAGGCCCTTGTGTGCAGACAGTTGCAGGAATGAGCCTTAAATATACATCTGGACTTGTGCTTGTAAAACCCATTAGACTGCTGAAACAATGGGACACAAGTTGAACTAGATGAGCCTAGATGAGCTTGGAGGTCTTTTCCAGCATAGGTGATTCTAAATTGCCAATTTATCATTGATATTTCCTATAACATATCAGCTTTTTGTCACCTTTCCCTCCCACTTCCCTGCCAGCTTATCTGGTCATCATGTTTGTCAATCAGGGACTTTGTTCTGCTAGCACTGCGTTAGAACCTTGGCCTAAAAACACAATCATGAAGCAGGGAGTTAAGTTTCTATGTAATGCAATGAAAGTAAACCTGTTACTTGAAATTATTTATAAGGAAAAGTGCCCAACTAAATGTAATTAATTTGACTTTTACAGATTATTCTTTGTAAGAAATAAAAAATGTACTTCATTAGGTAATGCTGAGTCGCAGTCATAGCACTTGTATGAAAATGTTACTTTAAATAAACCAGCCAACGTAATATTATTACAAATTTCCTTTCTGCACAACTATTTTTTTCTTTAATCATTCATTTGGACTGATACATTTAGTGCCTCTTCTGTAGGTAGTCTGGATATATCTGTGAACATGAATTGTCTGATAGCCCTGTTCCATTCCCTGGGCACACGGACCTATAAATATTACTTGAACTGGGGAGAGGAGAGACAGAAAAAGCAGCACACGGGCTTATATATAAAGACAAGTATTACATTAAAATCTAATTTTTATTTTTTCTGAGACAAATGTTCTGTTTCAGATTCGAAAGACTCTGTGAAAGTTTATTTAAAGACTAAAGGACTCAGATGCTTCCCTGAGAAGTGCTCTGTTGCCTGAACTCATTCTAAATATAGACTTAGGATGCAGAAATAATCCTGGGAGTTATGCATGGATGGTAATGTATCCCTTTTCTGGTCTGGTTTATCTTGTGTCTGTTTTTGCACAGGACCTGAGCTTCGATTTCTTCAGCCTTTGTTTTGGTGGCCAATACTGTGAGAGACTGAAGCAGGGGGGGGGTTGATGTGTTGGAATAGTAAGGCTTTGGAGCCTCGTTTGCTCAGAGTTCTCTAAACATCTGGCCAATACCTCAGCAGGAGTGTGATATCTTGTGGTTTGTTTCCTTTTTACTTTACCTTCCTCTTTTCCTTCCCTTCTTGTTAAATAACTTTAGTCTCTGGAGATGGAGGGGGAAAAGCACCTGGCAGGGAGCAGCTGGTTTCCTCACAGGAGAAAATGATCTGGGAGTCAACAACTTCAGCAGATGGTTTCTTTGTAAGTTATCCTTGTAAGTGTCTAATTCCAGGCTCTTGACCCAGCACTGGTTATCAGGTTGTCTGAATGTGTTTGCTATAGCTTGAGAAGGCTAGTAAGCTTTGTATTAGGAGAGAAAAGCTAGAGACTTGTGTGCTTTTCATCCACTTGGAACTCCATAAGCATTAGGTGCATTTCTGCACTGACAGTGTGTATCAGTGAATCAGTTATAGTGACTGTACAACACCTACTAGTGCCTGATTGCTGTTTTGTCTTGTTGCTTGTGAGAAGAATTTCTTAACTCTAGTCATGCTTTGATTGTAGACATGTCAAGGCAGTTACAGTTACGTCAGAACAATGTCTGTGTTCACTAGCATGTTGTAAGGACAGTGTGTTACTTCTAGCTCTATTTAGTACTGCCTGTTCCTTTTTCTGCTCTAGGTGACTTAGTGAGCTATGGACACATCATTAGCTAATTGCTTGGTTAGTGTGATCTTACCTAAGTTACTGGCATCTACTACCAGGGATGAGTGATTAATTTCTCCTGGATTTCATTAATAAAACTAGTGTATTTATGAACCAGAACTGTTCTAGAAAGTGTGAGGGTGGTCTTCATTTCCAAGGTGAGTTACTGATATATTCTACAGCTACAATAAGATATGCCTAAATAGCATATGAAGATCTGTTAGTACTAATGGAGTGACAGGTATCTGAGACAAAACCAATAGTAACTGAATTAAGTCTTCTAGTGTGTTACTAACCAGTTATCCAGATCTCTACAAATCACTTCCAGGATTAAAGTAACATTTTCTTTTGGTGTTTGTTTTTTATTTTTTAATGCTACTGCTTCAGTTTAACTTCCAGTAGGTTATATAGCCCAACTATTATGGCACATTAGGTCAACAGCAGGAACTGAGAACTTTATATGCAGTTTAAAAACAAAAAAAAGTTATCAACAGTTTCACATCTTTAAAGAACATACTCGTTTTGTATTTTAAAATGGCAGGTTTAATATTACTACCAAAACATCTATTCTAAACACAGCTGTGAACAGAAGTAGCCTAGATCAACATTAAAAAAATATATTTATTGTACACTGCAAGGTCCTTTGCAAGATATTTCTGTAAAACTTAGCATAGGTGCCAAGGAAAGTATGACATGAGCATATAAACATTGAGGTATTGCATTATTAAAGCTTGTATGTAGTCTCACATACAGGACTTAAGCTGGCTTTAAAGATCTAAAAGAGAAAGTAACTTCTTAGAAAAGCAGCTTTATTTCCTCCCTCACATGATTCACAGGGCTTCTTTGAGTTATGAAGAAGTCTGGTTCGTGTCATCACCCAGTAAGATGGTTACCAACCACTTATGCCTTTTTTAATTCACCTTTAGAACAGCTGATGAGACTGGGATTTGGATTCCTTAAAATGTTGCTGTGATATACCTATGACAAGGGAGATGTAATTCTTATCTCCCTTCTCAGTCTTCAACTGAAAGTGGTCATAAGCTAATTTTAACAGTACAGTCTGGTTTTAAGTTTCACTACAGCTCAGTGAGGTAAGTGCAGCGTTCAGTACTTGCTTAGCTGTTTTCCAGTGTTGCTACTGGGACATATTTTCAGAGCTTCCAGGAGCAGGAATTGTCACCATATTGCTTCTGTCCAGCTACAAGGAGTTCTCATTTTATTTACACATTACAGACCCTGAGCAACTCTTTAGGTACAAGTGAGTTCTGAAATCATTAGAGGACACTGATGTTCTTCACAAAGCCCAGTCTGTGCTTTCACTTTGATATTTCCAGGAAGGAACCAGTGTATCAGCTGGGAGCCTGGAGCTGTTCTGCTTTAGCCCCAGTTCTAGCTGCTTGTGACCTAAGCTGCTTTCATGTACAATGGTGGACTTTTGCATAGGGCAAGAAATTAAAGCTCTTGTTTTTAAGACTGTGCTGATAGGAAGTCTTCTATAGAAAAGTGCCAGGTGAAATCTACTTCTCATTACTTCTAAATATGTGATAGATTTGGCAAGATGTGTTGTACAATACTTAATGAAATCCTACTCAATAGCCAGTATTTTAAATAATGTGATTTTTTTGGTGTGTGTCCATAGATAGTAGAACACAAAGTTGTCTGTTTCTGTCTTTACTATTGCATAGGTCTTAAGAAAGATTAGAGCAGATAGGCATTTCAGGCAGGAGAACTGTGCAGGTATCATGTGAGCCTCGTTCAAGATGGTATTTTCTATCTATGTCCTCCATACTTAGCCATCCAGTCTGTTCTTCCATGGACTGGCTGAATTGTTGGTGCATGAGTTAAAATATTCATGCTTTTTGCTGAATTGTAAGTAGGACCTGCTAACTGAGCACGAGCAGCTTTGGTTTTCCAGGAATAATCTGAAAGGAACAAGAACTTGGAATTAATGATGACTAAAGTAGTATTTTACTACTGCACAGATGTGAATGAGAGTTGAAAGATGACTTGTGGTACTCAGAGCTATTAACACATCAGAGACCAGACTGTCCTTGTTTTCAGATAAGGCTGATGTTTCCTAGAGTTTGCTTATCTTACTGGTAATTCTCACTTATTGGATACCTGTTTTGCAGCAATTCCTGTAGACAACACTGAGACACTTGTGGAGGTTTTTACTGAATTTCAATCTCCTATCGCAAAACTGCTGTAGAAAGGAAATATTCTTTCTTATTTATCTCAAGCACTTGAATAAGCATACAGTAACAAACCCATGTTGTTTGGCTTTTACTTCCTATAATGTAGTGATGTCTACACTTTCACTCCAGAAAGCACTCCTTTTATATTTCATGGCTACAAGAGTACTGTCAGCTACTGGGGTGACACTTGATTTGCATAGCTAACAGTGGGATGAAACAGTGAAAACCTGTCTTAAATTACCACTACTAAAGCTGCAGAGCAACCCTGTAGAGCTAGTAAAGAACAGAACAGTTTATTTTAATACAGTGCTTGTACTATATATGTAACACTACTTGTGGATTTACTGAGTCATCTGAGAGAAGTATTTACCTTTTCTGGAGTTGTTTAGCATACTGTAAGCATGGTTCAGCATTATTCAAGTGCATTAAATGGCATTATATTTAAAGACTCAGGACTGCCACATGCTGCAAGAAAACCTCTGTCAAGAAAATGCCTGTAAACCAATTTAAATACGAATATTTTTCTGTTTAAACCTGAATGTATCTACTTTTCATACTGGTGTTAAGAAACAGCATACACGTTTTTCTTACCAGATACAGATGGAGCAATAGGAGCCAGCTGTATCCGTTGTCCAGCTGATCCAACTTCTTTCTTATGAAAGGAAGGGATGTATCCTCCTGATGGGTTGTAAGCAGCACCTCCCACAAAGTCAGAATTTCCTGTTGATATTACAGGAGGTTTTAATATTTTCAGTTGCATCCATGAAATATGCATTTTCATAGTCACTTCATAACATACTTGCATGATCACAAGAATAATGAGTGAGTGGTGTTCTTCCCCAGTGCTTGTCTGTAGGGAAGAAGTACATATCTGCAGTGCAGCACCAGTGAAGATAACAGAGTGATATGACCAGTTCCTTAATACTTTCATTAAACTTATATTGCCTAGCAAGAGTTTACATTGAGTTCTAATGCAAGACAGGATCTTACCTTTTATTTACTGGAAGCAGGTTTTAGCACTTCAGTCTTGAAAATCAGCATGCAACAGTACTCTTATGCTCAACATGTATGACCTACATCTATCTAAAATGGAACCACAACTCCTCTTGTGGTGCATCACTTGAAGTTGGCTTAGCCAGTTCCCTGGCTAAAGGCCTGCTACAGAAGTAAGATCTAGTTCCCCTCTGTTTTGAAGCCTGACATTTACTGTGCTTGGCTTTAGTCCACAACTTTCTCTAAGGGAGTGTTGCCTTGGGAAGATGAACATAATCATCCTTTCCAATCCATCATTAGGAAGCTGAGAAACGTTATGCATTTACACATGAAATTATTACTGAGGTTACTGTACAGTGGTGTGGAATCAACTCAAGTATTTAGACTGTTCCAAGCAGATTTCTCTGTCATCACCTAGACACTCTTAAAAAGCTGTGTGATAGCACAGTGTTTAAAGAGAAGTGCTTCCATCAGGATGGTTCCAAGAGTGGTAGATAAAATATACAGTGTGATTTGACAGTTTGTTCTCTTAAATCACTGGCCCCAGTGCAATCCCAAAACCCTCCTCCTCACACTAGCACCCTCAGTCTTCTGTGCTAATGTCTAAGAACTAGTGCAGTGGCTCTATAAGGTGCAGAACTGATCATCTACAAACCACAGAAGTATCCTCAGCTAATTACAGCTGTTTTGGGTCATCATGTACCTCCTCTTGCCCATAACCCCACAGTCCTGTCAACAGGTGGGTCCCTAGGTGGCTTCTGATGCTAGGCTCCAGTGGAATAAAGGATGACACAGATCCCGATGAAAAGTAAAACTTTAATAAGGTACTCAAATTACAACTTCCTTGGGAGCTGTAAGTTCTTCTCCACAATTTTGCCTGAAAAACAAAAGCAACAGTTTTAGTGTTACGTTCCCTTGTCTGCGTAAACATACATGCATGTATTCCCCCACTTCCTAATCTTCTCACTGGGACTGCTTCATAAGGTGTAATACTGATCTGTCAGAGGATATCTTAAAATTCTGAAATCTAAGACCATGACAAGCCTTAATATAACCTCAAAATGACTCGTTCCACATGTTTCTTAGCTACAGCTCTGCAAAGCTGCCTGTCAAAAGTTTTTCACCCATTTTTTTCTTCTTCTTACCTTTTCATATCTGACGTTCTTTATGAACTCTTCTGCAGAAAAGGGATAAGCACAGCCCAGAGGAACAGTCTGGGTGAAACTGAGAGGACTGAAGGAATTGTCTTTTCCTTGGACAGAAGAAAAATAAGAAGTTCAAGGCAAAGTTATGACTGCTAACATTTCAAAACCACGCATTGAGAGGTATGCAGTAGTCATTCCTTACCTCTGGCAACTGCCATGCAAAACATAAGTTCTTGCTGTAGAAGTCCGTCAGGCATCAAGGAGGGCTGGCAGCAGATGTGTAAGCAAACACAGCTGTGTGCCAGCAAGTGTAAGCATGGTCTGGGCAGCATAGCTCAGTGCATACCTGATTCTTCTCAAGGGATGAAGCCATTGAATCCTTCATGCTGGGCAACAAGTTGAGAAAAAACTACAAGTAGTTGCAAAGGGATACAGTACACACCTCAGGTGCCAAAATGGAGGGAGAGGTGAAACATTACGCCTTCACAATGCTTGCAATGAGGAGTGTGTTTAGATATGAACATGGCTGCCTGGAAACCCTAGTTTCCATCTGTTTACACTGAGATTAATCAATCAAACCTGTGCAATCACAGTGTGTAAATAACAATTAGAATGCAGTCAGTGGTGCAAGTGGCAAGCGATATTAGGAGCAAGCATTCCTTCAGGGATGCATGTGTTCCTCCTTTAGGATCAGTTCTTCTCCAGAAGGAAAGTTATGAAGTCACTTACTGGAACATTCAGATGTTATTTAAAGGCATTTGTAAATATACATGTAGTCACTTCATTCTCTCAGGTTTCAAAGAGTGTACTGAAACAATCCAGGTTAACATGAATGAGTTAGTCTACATGTGATGAGAAATTATCTGCCCTCCTTCAGCATAGCACCACTTAGTTTAGGTGCAGATTCAGAAGGGAAACAATTTTGTCAGTATGAAAAACAAACAGACCTTACTTATATGGCTATTTTTTTACTTTGTCTACTTCTAAGAGTAAAAATCAAGGTAGAAGCTGTTTTTCACACTACATTACACTGTGGTAGATGGACCTCTGCTGCATGTCACTGCATGAGTTGCTACACCCTAACTCATAGACCCTGCTTGGTCTAAAAGCAGACATAAAGAAGAGAGCAAAGTTGGACAAAACATATTACAACTGAAAATGAAGGATGTGATCTTTTGGAATCTGCACTGTAGGTGTATTTTTTGGGAGAAAATGTAAAACAAATATGAAATGTGCAAAGAGCCAGGTTATAATTGCTATAAATTACCTTTTGGATCCTCTAATTTTTCATTCAAACTTTCTTTGCATGATAGTTTTTCAATGGGTGTAATTAAGTTCTCTTCTGTAGATAAGGAGAATGAGAGAGAGAGAAAAAGATGGAAAGACAGAATTTTAGAGAAAGTATATGAAGAATCTGGTTAGGTGATACCAAAGAAATGAGGAAAAGCAGAGCAAGAAAGAATACCTGACACTGACGTAGCTATAATTTCATGTACCCCTTTGTTTAAGTAACATCTCCTGCTTCTAAAACTGTTTTCATTCATTAGAAAGTAGCTCAAAAAGTAACTAATTAACCAACAATGCAGTCACATTATAGTCATACCAATGCACAATTCACAAGTTCAAGCATTAAGGCATATTTGCAAAGTTGGTCACAGCTTCACCATTCCTTACAAATAAAGCTTTTGTAACTATTTGTTTTTATGTTATTTCACCCTAGAGCAGCACTGTGGGTAAAGAAAAAATAAAAGCACTTGAAGAAACTAAACGTAGTTATTTAAACACCAAGCAGCACAGTGCCAGCTTTCAATCCTATCAGTATGAAAAAGGAATACATACATCTACCAGATTACTCTGGTCAGCGGTCCAACTACCACAGTTTCCTCTGTGTCTGCTTTAAGCGTTGTTGCCTGCCTGGTACATAAAACCTTAGTGTATGTTATTTAAGATATCAATGGAAATAATGCTCAGTGTTTTCAAACACTTTTTTTTAAAGATGATTTTTCTTTAGCTTTTCAGTAGATAGCCACAGTAAGACAAAAGTGAGATTTTACCACTGGCATTGACCTAAGTCTGTTTATAGCCCAATTCAGTACATAGCTGTCTGGCTTACTAATACATACTTAGGGAAACAAGCTCTGCCTTTTTCTGTCTCTTCCTTTGCAAGAGTATTTTGTCAAAATCAACTTACTTTAAGGCACACAGATCTAAAATTTCTGAAACCCAGAAAATATTTATGATTACTTTAAAAAGTGTTTTATTCCATCGTTCCAGTTGCTGCTGTTATTCTTCCATTTCTTAAGTGCTCTCCATGATTTCAGATGAGCAACTTAAACTTCACCTGACTTCCAAAAGGAAAATGTTTTGATAACACAGCTGGGGGGCTACTAAAGTTTTATTAAAAAAGCATGCAGCATCTGCATATGAACAAGCCTCCTAAAGTTCTTGTACAAACACATTAGGTCAGATGGTGTAACACTGTAATACTATAATGTACAGAAACACAGAAGAAAGACTGCTTACCTTTGGAAGGCCTCAGGTAGGCAGGGACCTTCAAACAAGATACCTTTCTCTCCACTATCAACCCTTAACATGAGATCTGGGAAGGCACGGATCCTGGTTCCACCCCTTCCAATCACTCAGTGCACTGCTTGCACCTTGAGCTCCCCTGGGTTCCCCTGCCTTTCCAGCAGGTGCTCAATCAGTGCTTCAAGCCCTGACAGCATTTCTGCCACAGGTGGTCATTAGCATCAATGCTGGGAGCAACTGGCGCTGGCTTCAAAACTGTTAGAGTGACAGGACTATCTAGTGTTCAGAAGGTAGATTTCAGTCTCAAGTCCTATGCTTACCTCAGTGAAATCTCAGATAAGCCATTTTACTTGTTTAAACCTTAGCCTTCACTCTATAAAATGCTGATAAGAGCATTTTCCACAAAAGCTAGTACAAAAGGCACCTCACTGCAAGTTCCTTGCTGAAAGTGAGGGGACTTCCCATCTGCCAAGCTGGTATCTCTAATTGACGTTAGGCAACACCTCATTTGTTTTCATATGTGAGACTGCTGTTTCATAGTGTTCCACATCACAGTGACCAGGCAGTAGTGAAATCAAGCTATTTCCTTAACTTAACACAGTGAGATAATCAGTTTAAGAGGATTACAGACAAAATTTGTCCTGACAGAACTTTATTCTAACAGCTAGTCTGTACTTCCTTTATGGTCTGAAAGCAAAACACATAGCTTAGGTATGAAAAGACTACTTTGAGTCTCTGTTTAAATTAAGAAAAACAAAGTTTGCCTATAAGCAAATTAATTAAATAAAGTATGATGAAAAACAAGGTGACTGCTGTTTATTACACTTATACCTGTATTATTTCTGTTGAAAGGCAATCCTTCTCCAACATGGGCCAATGGCTTGGAAAACAGCTGGTTGTTCCAGGTTCCATGAGATCCTTCTTTATTGATTGCTACTAAAGAGACAGTCTTAGGGTTTACACCTTAAAAAAGAAATTATGGCAGATGTTAATTTCCAAACATAATTCAACCAATGAAAAATCAGTCATTTCTAGAACAATAAAACAAAACTCTATTTCTCACATAACATAAACATTATTAGTGTTAAGTCAAAGGACAACATCCATTGGTTAGGTTATATTTCTTAACTGAAAATTAGATACATTGATTTTAGAACTCTTGTTTTCATGCATTCAAGACAACTGGTAGTTTCACTGCAGTTACTTGGTGTCTATAACATCATAACCTTATTGATATATAAGACCCTCAAACAATTAGCAGAAATGAAAGAAACCTATTGAAAACAAAGGTTCTCAAGGCTAAAAATAAACTTTCTTCAGAGGATAAGTTTAAAAATAGGACAAAGAAATTCTTGTTACTTCAGCATGTCATGAGCATTAGTGAGTTAATGGGATTACACAGCATGAAAGCAGCTCACATATCCAGTGGTAACAGAGCTATATTGATATGGATAAATAACAAATATGCTTCTTGGAACTATTATTAAGTGCAGAAATATATATATTTAAACTACTATGCCACTCTCATTGAAAACTAATAAAAATAGGGAAGTATTAGAAGCATACTTCAAAATATAAGAAGTGTAGATTAACTTTCTGTTTGTTATCTTTAGATAGGAAAGCTTTTTCCCCTCTTTTGGGCAAAGTGTTGAGTCTTAGGGTATCCTATTAAGCACTGAAGAAGTGATTTCATACTTAGAAGTTATCACTGTGCTATACGTGGACATCTTTCTCACTTCTCAGATACATTGCTCATGGTCACTCAGGATATATTTCCAGGTGTCCAAAAACTGAGGGTTTTATATGTTGCTGGTCATAAGAGCTTCTGTGAACATTTACACTGCACAAGCAGTGTTGATCTGTTTTCCACTTATGCATAGCCAGGACTTGCTGTATTAATAGTGGAAAGATATGTTCTTGGAAAGGCATTTAGTCCAAAAATTTAGCTTGAGTAGGAAAAGAGAATTATCCAGTGTGAAATCTGAAGTTTAAGTGTGCTGTATATAGATTGTTCACTGTTTGCATTTTCCATGACATGTTGACTTTTCCCCTTACCTGGCAGGTATCTTGATTGTCTTAGATAGTACTGTTTTGCTGTTGTATTGGACCTTCCAGAATCATTTCTCATTACACCTTTATTTTCTGCTCCTGGCTGGGTACAGTGTGAAGCTTTTGGTTCTGGCACACTGAAAAAAAATCAAAATGTTCAAGCTGTGTAACCAACAAGTCCACCTTAGAATGCCATGAGCTGAGGCTGGCTTAAGGATGCAATGCTCTTCTCTTATCCTGCTTTCATCAGTAGACTTCATTTCTACAGCAAGTAACAGCTAAATCTCATATCTCATGAGAATTTTACGCGAGAATATGAAAGTGGAAAAAAAGAAGTGTATACGATATATAGACTTAAAAGTAATTAAGTAACTGTGGCAGAACTTCCCCTAGCCTCACTGACATGGGAAATCAGGTACCACTTCAGTAAAACACTGTTAAAAACAAGATAGACACCTATGTGATGGAAAGAATTACAGATATTGCTGGTGCTACATCAACACCCAGCTCAAAGCTGGCCTGTTCACAGAGCCCTCTGCACTACTGCAGAGTTTCAGCAAGTTAATTTTTAGCAGATCTGTTTTAACCAATCTATAAATCTGCTGATCACTGTGTACTAAAACACATTTTCTATAAAAGTGATTTTATAATTCCAAGACCTACCTAAAGAGACATTCCTTGTTTTTCTTTTCTTTTAACAGTGCAATGCTAGGCTTCTTTGAACACGACATTCCAAATTCAGCATCGTCCAATTCATCCCAGCTGTCCACAGCCTTTATCAAAGTCTGACCCCATCGTCTCCTGCAACTTTTAGCACCCACTGTGCCATTCTGAGCTGCTTGTTTCTATTTCAAATAGGAACAAAAGAAGAAAAAATACAACTCTAATTAAATTCTAAAACTTTATATTTTACATGTAGTTGATTACTACTGCTTAAGAACATGGAAGGATTTTTTTTATAAACCATTGCACTGTACCTATTTTGGTCATAACCTTAATGATTTTAAGCACAAAATATATAACAAAGTTGGCAGGTATTTTGGACTGCCAACTTCAAATGGCTCAAACCTAGCTGACATACTCAATTAACATTCTGTTTAAAGGCCCAGTTCAGCACTCAGGCTCTGTTGCTGGTATCCTGCTGAACTCACACTCTTACTGGTGGTACAGCAATTGTATGAAGCTAAAAACCTTACTTTTAAGATTCTTACGAACTAAGAAATTGCAGGGTCCATGTGATTACAGGAGTTGCTCGGTTTGCAATCAAGAAAATGAATGCCATAAAAAAGGCAGCTTGGATGTGTTTAAAAGCAGTTTGGATGTGGTGCTCAGGGACATGATTTAGCAGAGGGTTGTTAGAGTTAGGGTAGTGTGGTTAGGTTGTGGTTGGACTTGGTCTTTTCCAACCCGAGCGATTCTATGACTCTAAAGGTTATTATAACAGACTGCAAACTGCTGTTAGAAGGAAACCAGGTATGTTTCTTCATGGGCCAGCACAGCTCACAGTGCAGTGTATGAATAAGTGGCCCAAGACAGTCCCTCTTTCAGCACAGCTCAGGCATGCCAAGAAGTCAGACATCCATGAAGTAACCTATTTTTCTCATTTGCTGACAAAATTTCAGTAAGTGATCAGTTATATTCTCAAAGTCCTTAATTATCTGACTGCTTTTTTTTTATTTTTTTTAAATTTTTTTAATAAGTATGGTGATTTTCAGAGAACAGCCACATTGAATACATTAAGGATTTGTAAAAGAACCACCTGTCTAAGTTAGGTATCTACTGAAGACAACTTACCCCAGATGAGTCTTTACTGATAGCTGGAAAAAATGGCTGCACCTGTGTCTGCTGCTGTTTTGATACTTGCTGGTTAGCTGTATTCTGGGGCACCTGAATTTGCTGGAGAGGCTGGTGATTAGCTTTTGACAGTGACTGTGGCTGTGTTTTGTCAGGTTCCTCAGGTGAAGACAGAGGCTCTGGCTTGGATACAGCTTCCAGTTTGGGTAAAGTTGGCTTTGGTTCTGTTGGCTGCACTGGTTTAGTAGGACTCTGCTTCTCCAAATATTGTGGGGGAGGTCCTAAAACTTGGCCAACTTGAAAGTAAGGGTACTTCAGTGCCTAGAGAAGAAGATATGACACACTAACTGTACTTCAAAAAGTTGACTTTGGTAACTTCTTTGAGGATGTGGGCATGTTTCTGAAGCATTTGAGTAATCTCTACCACAGTAGTGAAAGACAGATGCATAAGGAGTTCATGTGTAAATGTTGTATTTATCCAGCTGTCAGTTCTGCATTTTTAGCTTTCTCTGCCATACAGTTTAGTAAGATGGATCCACCTGTACATTTAATAGAAGACTTTTTCTTCCTTCTGTGTTTGGTGAAGTCTGTTTTTTTATGTGCATTTTGCATTTAACTCTATATTCACACAGTAACAAATTACAACTTAAAAACAGGTTGTTTCTACTATAGTAAAAAATTCCCTATTGCATGCTTTCCTGCTAGCTATATTACATATCTTACAAATACACCAGTTCTTCCTGTGGAACAAGTTCTTCTGCTATCTCTGGGTCAACTCCTCTTTGTTAGTTCTCAAAGAGATTTCTTGCCTCAGCTGTTCTTGAAAATCACTGCCTTTGTACACCCTTCTATGAAAACACATTAAACTTTCCCTTTTGGTTATGGATTGCTGCTTCCTTGCCAACTCTCTTGGGCAGAACCTGGTTATTTGCTGTCATAACGTACCATGCAGCATTCTGCATAGAGATGTATAGCACTGCACTACAGTTTGATCTCAGTGACTGTAACAACACATATGCTTTATAAAGCAGACAAATACGGTTGCTGTGCTTTGCACCTCCTCCTTAACCACTTCTGGATCACTTTCATCATGTCCACCTATGATAAACTCATCACCTTCCTTTTGTTTCTCAACTGCACTCTCCTCTCATACCTTCTAAACAGAATTGCATTAGCTATACATACTCAAAAATAAGTAGAATGTATATCTTTGAAATATCTATACCTAATTTTCTAAAATTAACCTAGGAAAAAAACCTGTGACCTTGGTGACTTATTGACATGTTCTTCTCAAAGTTCTTCCCTTATCACTCAGTACATTGTACAGCCCATTTCCTAGTAAAAAAAAAAAACCCACTATCCTGCACTCTCCCTACTGCATTCCATCTGCAACTTCACAACAACAAAGCTTTGTTTTCAGTGTCTCCCAATAAAGTGTTCAAAAGTGTACACTAGCCTTCATTATGATGACAATCAAATTGTATTTCTGCATCTACCAATTTTTGCCAGTGCAAGACAATGCAGTCTTGTCCTTATAATTTAGGTGCTCAGACCTGGCTTGCTGTAGGTCTCTTCTTTGGATTCCAGTTCAGCATATCACTCATAAGCTGTATGGCTTCACTGCTTGCATTTGGGATGAGAGTTTTTAAACTTATAGGGACGCACTGTGGGAAACGGAAATTCATGGCAGAAGAGAGGTGGTATCCTTCTGGCCAGTCACTCTGTTTAAAAGGAAAGAAGGACAAGTTTAAGAAAAGACTAAGTGTTTGAGGGATTAGATTAAGTGGTATTTTTCTGTAGCTTGAGTCATGCTTGGCCTGTGTAGTTCCTTCCTGTACAGTGAAAAACAAGCATTACTAGTTTTCATTGCCATTGCTGTGGCACCAGTCAATTCAGCATCAGTCTCAAGTGGCAGTCCTTCTTCTGTAGGTGAAGGGGGAACTGTCTTTGTGCATACAACACTTGGATGTACACTCTGAAGGAGAAGAGATTGCAGTAGGTATCAGGAGCAGCTAAGCACATCCCATGCATTACAGAAATAAGCTTAAACAGTTGATTTCTATGTACTTCCTACATGGGAATAGCAGAGTTGAGGCCTTTCTACCCAGCTGCATGGAAAAATACAGACCACAGCCTGAACAGGTAACTTGCCCATGAGAAAGGGCTCATGTTTGCTTGGGAACACAAGTAAACAGCCTACAGTTTCTGCATGCAGCTAGAAGAAACCTGCTTGTGAGAAGTTCCTTGGCAGCTGTGACCAAGTATCCTTGCTTTCCACAAAGGATCTTTCTTACCCTGATACATGATGCATTATTGTCTCCTGCTGTTATATATATGGCCACAGTACTGAGGGGGTTAGGCTGGCTGCCATCATTATCTGCTGGGGGGGTAAGCCTAGGGTGGACATGCTACAAGCCTGCTATTCTTAGTAATGAGGACTCAGCAGAGACTGACTGGCTGGCTAACAGCCCCATTAACACAAGTACTCCCTATTAAACTGATGGGTATTAACTTGCATCTGTGTATTTTCTTTGGGATCAGTAAAGCTTATGCAGAAGCACTGCCTCTTTTGCATTACACCACCCTACCATGTTTGTGCAACCATTCAATCTATCACTGACTCCACCATTAAGACATTCTGTGATTTAACTATAACCAGACATTGCTGCAATAGGAAAATCATGATCATAATATGAAAACTTAGTGGGTTTTTGTGTGAGAGTGTTAAACTTTCAAGAAGTAAAACCTGAAGTCCTTGGTTGCTTGATAATTGCACTGTTTGAATACAGAATCCTAGGACTGGCAAAGATCTCAAGAGATTATCTAGTCCATGCTCCTGCCTCTTCTTCACAGGTATTATTGTCACAGAGTTTGCAGTTCCACAGCCAGAACTGCTATAGACAGTCTATTGCATAGACTATCTCCCCTCCAGAAGAGAAAAATACACGTTTCTCTCGTAGCAATACGAGACCATTGCTGAGTATGCTATCATCCCTGGATACCAAGAACAACTACTGCTTTTGTCTCTAAAACAGCCTGTTTATAAATTAGGTGTATTTCTTGTTCTTTCTTTCCAACTTCCTTTGCAGAGGCTAGAGAAGATCAAACGATTGAATTCTTGGATCTTGGATTTTCAGGTTTTTCTCCTCTGGTCTCTGAAACATAGAACTCTTCATTGAAATGCAAAACTTACAAATGGAACAGAAAGATTAGCTTGTATGTCAATGGACTGTACTTTCTCTACGCACTGACATGGTATTTGTTCCAACACAACACTGATGTACAATGTATTACACAGCTCCTACATCTTCTTCTGAAGAAATATTAGCTGGGTAGTTATCCTCAACTATTTAGTCAAGAATAATTAGAACTGCATAAGTACAGCACTCAAAAATCTTCAGTAATATGTAAACTGCAACTAGTCTTATAGGAAATTCTGAATTCTAATCTTGTCTTCTAACGTACTCAGTCCTTCCTTGCCTGTTATCTGCCAATTTACAAAGGAAAATCTATTCCATCAGTAGGCCTTCAGTCCTGCTCACCACACCATTCCTGATCCAAGCCAGGATGAAATAGAGCAAAGTAGTTCCTGTCACTACTAAATATCATTAAACAAAAGCCAAAAGCAACCAAATCAACCAACAGAAGTCATCAGCATGGTATCACAGACTTAAACCACTAAAAGGAAGGCAATTTGGAACAAAGACAGCTTCTGGGCATAACTCCTGTCATTCCTTACAGCAAGTTAATGGAATAAACGAGTCTACATCTAAAAATTCAATTCATTAAAACTTTATCTGCAAAAACAGAGTACTAAAAGAACTGCTTGTGTTTTTCATAATACAGATAACATTTCACCATTAACAAGTCATTATTTGTGGTGATCAGTTGGATTATAATATTTAAACACCCTTCTTACACAGCGATGTCCCTGAAGAATGCCTCGGCATTGTCATAAGGAGATAAAAGTTCCAGGACTGCCCAACAGATGACAGAGGCACAAAGCAACTGATTACAGCTTTCTGATCTTACGAGGGCTGACTTACAGTGTCTCTAACCCACGAGCTCTTTCCAAGAGGCTACAGTTTTCTCTGAAGTATTCAGGCAGTGTTGCTCCCTCCTTTCTCAAGCAACCAGCTACATGCTTCTTTTCAGCAACTCATAAAGTTACAGAGCCACACCAGTGACTTCAACGCTGCTCTGCTACACTTTGTTAAGTCTCCCTCTGATCTTGCATGCCCACAAATTGTGCTATGCACTGAAAATGTTCCAGAAGCCCAAGTGTTGTTCTCTTTCTTAGATAATTTGATGAGCTGCTAAACGTTCTCATCCTAGTCTTGTGAGCTGCTCAAGAAAGAATTAACATCTGGGTTTGAAAACTCAGTTCTTGAAATACTGCTACATATTACACATTACTTCTGATGCATGATTGTCACAGAAAGCACTGTTTTGTATGTAACAGTTTTCACCTACTCATCTAGTCTCAATTTTCACTGCCACCAGTTATATATATCTCATATACAATTCCACCTTTGACCTTTCATACTCTGCTCTCTCATGAACTTGCACCTGTTTCCCAGTACATTCTCTTAGATCTTTTCCCATCGCTTTAAGCTCCTAGCTAAACTTACTCTACTTCAGTTTTAAGCTTTCTGTTCCTCAATTCTGTACTGACAAGAGCTCCTCTACTGTATGAGAGCTACACTTTATTTTATATTGGCACAACACCAGTGGTTTTCCACAGCGAGAGACTTCGTTCAGTCAGTAATTTCACAGGTATCAGTTTACCTCATAATACATCTGTCATCTCTGACCTTAGCCACCACAGTTTTCTTCTGTAAACATATTTTTATTATATTGCCTTTTTTTTTCTTTTTTCCCAACTGATTCAAAATTTGGAAGGTAAGCTTATTTCCTTTTATTCCAGTTGATTCTGAAATCTCCTCACTGCCTCATTAGACACTGCAGTGTCATGATGTCTGTCCCTGCTTACACACTCCCTTTTTCTTCATCCTGCTTTGCTTTCTGCCATCACATTCTTTGACTTTTGTCAAGCTACAGTGTTCATTTTCTCACATTCTTGGTTTGCACTTGTTTTGAGCACTTCTTAGGAATTCATTCTCTTTTGAACATTCTTTGACAACTTCTACAAACTCACCGACTCACCTTTCCAGTCTGTGTTTCTGTGTGTCTCTGTGCATTTCAGCTGTTGCATTCTGATTAGTTCATGTCTTTATTCAGTACAACTCACAACACTTGTAATTCAAGGATTAAGCATATTTAGTTGGTACGAAAAAACCCAACACGTCTTGTAGGTAACTTGCAGGAAGTATTTGTTATGCAAAACAAACTCATGTTCATATACCCATTTCCTGAAAACTTTAACAGAAGTAGATATAACTGCACATATTTTTACATGCACTATCCAAGTCTCCCTTGTAGGTCTTAATTAATTTCTGATAGAGCTAAATATCTTGAGAAATCATTCTCCTTCATTGCTTTGTCATTAAGGACTCTGTACAATGGATTTGTGCTTGAGATCAAGTATTTCTTCTATGCTTAAAAAGTAAGAAAATATCACAATTCAACTTATTCAGAGCAACTTCCACAAGCTCCAAATTCTAGGTACCAGCCTTGAAAAATGGGAGTTTTGGCAAAGGAAAACTAATCAGTTGTGGCAACATGAAATCCTAAGACTAGGGGTTTTTTTTTTGGTTGTTTTTTTCCAGTTCTTCTGATGTGCATGTCTTTAGTTAACTAAACAGCTTTATCTGACTTTCTTCACAGAGCAGCACAGGATTGCACATAATAGCAGGATATAAAACAGATGCTTATACAGTGCAGAAGTCCAGTATTCTGTGCCTTAGCAGATGTTTCAAAAGACAGAGTTGAAAAAACTTAACTCCGCAATAAAATTACTAAAACAGACTATTTGTATGTTCTGGAAGTGCAATAACAATAAATAAATAAAGTGATTATAAAATATTGAGTAAGTGCTATTGCATGAGTTCTAGAAGTCTTACCTTCTTTGGAGTCCCTAATACTTGGCAAATCTTGAAGATTTCATCTACTTCACTTGTGCCTGGGAAAAGGGGTCTCAGTGTGTATAATTCAGCCATGATGCTGCCAACTGCCCATATGTCAATAGGTGAGCTGTAAATGGATGACCGCAGCAGAACTTCAGGAGCACGGTACCTATGAGGATGGGAAAAGGAGTACATAAATTAAAACAGTCATCAGAGAAAGGTAGTTCATTAATACAGTGTATTAATTGCATCCTGTACTTACCACCTGGTGGACACGTAATCTGTATACGGTGGCTGAGATCTCAGCTCTCTAGCCAAACCAAAATCAGCTATTTTTACAAGTTCTGGACCAATACAAAGAAGGTTTTCAGGCTTCATGTCTCTATGAAAAAATCCTGCAGGAGATTAAGGAGAAATTAGGGTAAATTGTGTAATTATTTCTTAAATAGCAAGGTCCAACAGTCATCCAAAATTTTGGCTTTTTTTTTTTTGATTCAACATAACTGAATGACAACCCCACTCCCAATACACACATTTAACCTCCGGTGATTATTACACCACATATTCTTTAATTAAATTTAAAAGATGTCTGTGTTGTGCTCAGGAATGCTAATATTAGTAATTCAGGCACATTAAGTTTCTTGAATGCTTAGTGCTGGGCTGGCTTTAGCAGCTGGAAAGCAGGAAAGTACTTGAGCAAATCAGTTCTGCTGGTTAATTAGTAGGCAGGATCTCTTTATAAAGCAAACTGATTGATATTCACTTACTACACAGCATACTTACTTACAGCACAGCATACAATTTCTGCACGCAAAAACTGACAACCACTGTGAGCAAGTGGCTGAAATTATTACAGTGAAATGCAACTGCTTGAATTTACCACCTCTCTTATTCCTAGATACTTGTGTAGAAAGCAAAACACTAATACAGTAACTTAGAAATGGCAGTTTTACCACGTATTTTAGCTTTCTCATGTATTTCATGGGGAAGGAAGGAAGGAAAAGAAAGTGCTAATAATCAGGGAACAACATATGACCTTGATCAGAAAGACAGAAGCCATCAATTTCTGGCTATCTGACAGCACTAAATGGAACTGAACCCATCAACAGGCTGTGCCAGAATAAGTCAAATCCCATCAGAAATCACTTTGAGTGAAACCTTAACTCTCTTTGGAAAGCTTTAAGGATACCACTGTCATGTGAATGACACATACAAAATAAGAGTTAACTAAGAGAATAGAAAATAATTTCTGAAATGCAAAGGAGTTCAGTGTCAGTGTTTCAGAATGCAGTTTCCAGATGTATATTACACATGATAATCAAAAGTGCTGTGAAGCTTTTGTTGATGCCACCACACAGCACCTTTTTTTTTTGTTAATGTGCTTGTAATTGCTTGAATAGTCTCAACTCTTAAAATGTTTCAATGCAAAATGTATTTGATAAGGAGATTATTTGGATTTTTAGTGACCAAGTTACAGTTAAATATCTTTTATGACAAAGGATGCCATATTAGTTATGATATCTCAAGACAGGTAAGAACTGCCATCTATGAGGTATAAAGGCTCCTTAAATAGATCTTTCTGGAGTAACAGATATGCACAGCACAGCATTTGAGCTTCTTTAGTTTGTTTATTCATACAGTATCTAAGAAAAGATAAAAGTACTAAACGTGGAACTAACAATATCCAGTGTTTTCAAAAAGAAAGCATATCTGATTATAAAAGAGGTAACTTAGATGTTGTTTAACAACACCATATTTGAAACAGCCTGGAAAAATTTTTACTAGAGATAATTAAGAGCCTTTGATGAATATTTTTATTGTTATTACTGTGTTATTGTGTTTTTTTTCTTATGAAAGCATTATACAAGCAAACTCCAGTGTCAAACCTACCGTGTTTATGGATGAAAGCTAACCCTTGCAGTATCTGATACATCATGTTCCTGATGACTGACTCAGGGAACAACTTGTTTCTGTGAAGAAAGATTAATAATTTCACAAAATTAAGAGACTCTTTTTTCCTGTAAGACAGAACACACATTTCCTCATTTTGCACAGTGTGTCCCAAACAGATTAAAACAGACCTGTTAAGTTTTACATACATAGACTCACATAGCATATGTCAAAAATACTGCTTCCAAGCCATAATTTTGCTCACTGTCTTTACTGCAGAGTGACTTCTCAGCAGAGATGTCTACTTGCAGATGAATCTGGCTGCCCTGTAATATGCTTGACCAAATGAATGCACACACTGTATCAGAGCAAGCACCTGCATAGCACCATTGTGTATGTGCTACCCAGTGGTGCTCTTATGGAAGCCTGAGCAAGAGCAATGCTTTGCAGCTGTAAGTGAACATCACACTGATGTTGCTAACAGCTACCGAAAGGCTTTGTGCACAAGGAGATAAAGGTACACGACAGAACCTGAAGGAAACACAGTAAAGGCAAAAAGAATTCGAAGAAAAATGTTATTTAAATGGCAAGTCCTAACCTACAGTCCACCTGAAAGCATTGCTTTGTGCTGTTTCTCCAAGACTACCACATCATACAGCACATATAATGATCTTCATGTACACTCGTGCATGTTCACGAGAAGATGATCACCCCCACCTTAAGCCAAATCCATTAGCAAAAGCAGAATGAATGGCATTGATCCAATCCTTCATGTATTGATGAAGGCTAATAAAGAAAAAAGTATTTGGAATTTCTCTTTTGGCTCAATAAATACAAAAGACATGCAAGTTATCACATGAATAACTTCATAAAGTCTTACTCCCAGGAATATTACAATGTGCAATGCTGTTATGCTAAGCAGTGAAGAATTTTACCCTCAAATAAGCAGATGCAGCAGATTCTGTTCACATCAGTAGCACTGCAAGAGCCTAAAACAGAAATTCCAGTATGTTCTTCAAGACAGTGTAAGAAACATACATAAAGGATGATAGCACACTACTTGTTCTCTGAGAAAGACGTACCTGTCCTTCATCAACTGATAGAGATTTTCCTTCATGTATTCAAACACAAAGTAAAGGTGGTCATTTTCTCTTATGACTTCTTTCAATTTTATTACATTGGCATGATTTAGCTTCTTCAGGGACTGTTTCAGAGACAAATACAGGGTTTCAGATAACTTGACATTGACTACCTCCTTACCTGAGCTGCATGTGTACTATGTAAAAGTTTCTAGTAAGGAATTAACAGAACATACCCATCAGGTAGCCTCTAATTATCTTGTAATCTCCCTTTTCCTAACAAAATAGCATTTAAAATTAATTTCAAAATAAAAGCAGCAAATATTAAACAGCTTAAAATTCTATTTGTGGGGATTACATCATAGCTGAGGTGAAGAATAACACAAGAACTTAACTGCCTAGAATGAAAGGCCGTTCTGCACCTGTAACAACTTTTGCTCAGAGAACTGAGTAAGAAAGCCTAGCAATTTTTTTGTTTGGATCATAGAATTACCAAGGTTAGAAAAGACCTCCAAGATCATTCAGTCTGACCGTCCACATACCACCAACACTGCACACTAAACCACATCACTCAGTACAACACCTAAACATTTATTGAGCACTCCAGGGACTGTGACTGTACCACCTCCCTGGGCAGCCCATTCCAGCACTTGGCCACTCTTTCAGAGAGGTTTTTCCTAATATGTAACCTGAATACCCCCTGGCACAAATTAAGGCCATTCTCTCTAGTCCTATCACTAGTCACACAACAGAAGAGGCCAATCCCCACCTTGCCACAACCTCCCTTCAGGTCGTTGTAGAGGGTGATAAGGTCTCCCCTGAGCCTCCTCTTTTCCAGACTGAACAATCCCAGCTCCCTCAGCCACCCTCATAAGACTTGTGCTCCAGACCCCTCGCAGCTTCGTTGCCCATCTGTGGATGCTCTCCAGGGTCTCAATGTCTTTTTCGTAGTGAGGGGCCCAAAACTGAACACAGTACTTGAGGTGCAGCCTCACCAGTGCTGAATACAGAGGGATGATCAGTTCCCTGCTGGCAATGCTATTTCTAACACAAGCCAGGATGCCGTTGACCTTCTTGGCCACTTGGGCATGCTGCTGGCTCATGTTCAGCCAAGTGTCAACCAACACCCCCAGGTCCATTTCCTCCACCCAGACTTGCAGCTGCTCTGTCCCAAGCCTGCAGCATTGCGTGGGGTTGTTGTGGCCACAGTGCAGGACTCAGCACTTGGTCTTGTTGAACTTCATACCATTGGCCTCAGCCTAGCTATCCAGCCTGTCCAGATGCCTCCATGGAGCCATTCTACGCCCCAGAAAATAGACTGCCAACTTGGTATCACCTGCAAACTTACTGAGGTTGCACCAGGTCATCAATAAAGATATTGAACAGGACAGGCCCCAGTACTAACGCCTGGGGAACATCACTCATGACTGGTCACCTGCTGGATTTAACTTCATTCACCACCACTCCCTGGGTCTGGCCATCCAGCAAGTTCCTTACCCAGCAAACAATGCACTTTTCAAGCCCTGGGCTGCCAGTTTCTCCAGGAGAACACCATGTTTCAAAAGCTTTCTGTTTTTATGAATAAGGATACTTCCCCTTGCAGGTTTCATTTCTGGAGACATTATGTGCTATTTCCGTTAAGTTAAACCTAAACTGTGGATATTCAAGTTATGGACACTCAATGCCTCTGTTAGGGAGTTTTGTATTTACAGAAATTCAGAGGCCTGAAACATGGGACAACTTGAAATTTAAAGCAAGATGTTCAAGGTCAGGCTTTACCCAAGGTCACTTGGGTAGCCAAGACTTCCAGTGTTTTTAAAAGTGTCCCAGATACATAATATGAGGACTGCCTAAACACCTAGAAACACGTGCTAGAGTAGGCTGGTAAAACACATGAAAAATGTCAAATTAATTGTCTTCTCTCAAAGACAAGAGGCTTGGCTACAAGACATGGCCACTGCATGAGAATGGCAGGATATTCCACAAAGCAGAAGCAGCTCCAGGAGTTCCAGAAACCCGCAGCTTTTGGAGCCTGTGACTCCCACTTAAAAAGTTCACTGAGTTCGGCCTGATGCTTGTGCATAGTCTAAGCCCTTTTCCTTCAGACAGACCTAACCAGACACTTATTTTCAAGTGTGGTATGTTGACCATTTTACCTTGACTTCTCTCAAATTCATGCACTCATCCCATGAATAGAACTTCCTTTTCATTCTGAAATAAAAGTCAAAGAAAGTATTTTCAGTAACAGAGAATGCTTTGAGAACAAAACAAGATCCAGCTATGCTATATTCTTAATACAGCACTACCACTTTCTTGGACCAAATTTAAAACCTTCCACAATACCTTTCAGCAACATAATCAAAGCAAACATAACTCTTACATTTATTAGAAATTTAAGATATTTCATGATTGACTGTTGCAAACATTTGTAGTTGAGTAGTTAACAGGAGACAACTTATACTATAAAGTATTTCTAGAAGCATCGAGGACGCACAATCCTGTTGCATCACTTGAACTGTGCCCCTAATAAGGAGGACAGCAACAGTGACACTGAAAATAAAACATGCATTTTGAAACAAGAAAAGCTACTTCTTTTTGCCCAAGTCACACATTCTAGGAAAACAAGAAAACTTGAGATCTGCAAAGCATCTTAACTGCCTGAAATTATAATTGGTCAACTGTACAGATCAGTCCTTTTTTTTCAAGCCTATTCAAAGATATTAATAGTGAAAAAATAATGTCATTTTTTCAAGCAATATCCATACATAAAAGTATTACACTTGTACATAGACTGTTGTGTTTATTTGGAAGTCTTAGGTAAAAATATGGGTAATTAGGTGTTAATCAGATTTTGGGACTGGGTTGTGAATGCCATGTTCTTTACTGCATTTCTCTACAGTTCTAGATCCTACAGAGCAGCTATTTAAAACTAATATTTCAATTAAGAGGCATTCATCTTCATTCAAAACTATTCCCCTTCTAAATCCCCAACCTGAAAAAAATAATTAAAAAAAACAATCACACAAAACAATTCCAAATCCTGAGATACCAAGAATGGAAAACATTTCTCATAAAACATTGCTCCATTTGCCTGTGAGTTATGCAGATGAACGCATCTCCAGATGTATTAGAAGGAAGTTTGACCCACACTCACTCACTTAAGCAACTGATTTAAATATTTTTAAAAAGAGACATTCTTTTTTTCTTGTACACAGACTGCACAGAGCAATTAAGTCAAAATCTTACATCTTTCCAAGTATCTTTTCTCTGTGCAGACGTTACGTACCGTTTGATGGCCACAAGCTCTCCTGATTCATTGCTCTTTCCCATCAACACACTGCCATAGGTGCCATCACCCAGCTGCTTCATGATTGTGTAACGGTTCATTTTTTCTTATCCAACTACAATTACTAATTTATGAAGTTCTGGATGTCTTCTGTATTTTTGAAGGATTTTTTTGCCTTTTGATTTTTTTTTTGTTTTTTTAGAGAAATCTTCTTCCAGATAGCCTGAGGTTGCTGGATGTTTCCTCATAACAGAGCAGGATGGTCACCGGTCTCCTCTGAATTACATGTATTTTGAGATCCACTGAGAGGTAGAAGAGCATGGTAATTCTCAGCAGATCCTGAAAAAAAAAAATAAGTGATTAGGTAAATATGTAATTTTATGGTGTTTTAGGCAAAAGACACCCTGTAATTTCTTTATAACAGTAACCTGAGATCTATTTGTGTTCTTTAAAATAGAACACCTCAGTATGACTAGTTACCTTAAATCCTTCAGGTGCCGAGTCTAGGATTAGGGTCAGAGTAAGCAAGGAACAGACAGGCAAGATTACTGTCACCATTCCCTACTCCTACAGAATAGAAGAAATATAACTAGACCCAGGAAAATCTAACAACTGCTCACTGCAGCATTTATTTACTGTAACCTAAATGCTTAATACCATCTACTGTTAACCTAATTCCAGCATTATCTCTATGTATCTGCTGTTTAAAAATCCAGAATAACTCAAGTGAGTTGACATGCACTGTCAGCCTACTTCAGCAAGAGATGCAAAATTCAGCACGCAACTTTATCCTCATGCCAGAATTAGCTACAGGTTGGTAAGGCTGTCCAAACAAATTGAGGCACTCAAACTCAGTAGGTGACAAATCTCAGGCTTGAGATTTACAGGTCTGGCAAAATGCAACAATAAAATTGGCCCTTTGGGAGCGTGAAACCAACAAGCTGGAGCAGGCATCTGCTCAGTAAGAGAAACGCCTGCCTGGAAAAAGCACTGAACAACCTCTTCTGGTTGATGTACCAGATGTCAGGTTGGTGCAGAAGCCTTTCTTTCTCTTCTTTGCACCCCTTTGCCAAGTCCAGTTCCAGCTGTGCCTTGTCCATCTGCACACAGTTTAGCTGTGAAATTTCAGGATGTTCCTTCAGAACTCAAACAGAAATGTCAACATCGCTCTGTGGAAAGGCATAAAATCACACAAAAACTACATAACTCGACATCAATATTTAAAAACCATAATACACATCACATACATTCACCATAACATGAATGCATGCCAGGCTGTTCTACTGATGACTCTCATGAACAAGTTGGCGTAGTCACTTATGTTAACAGTCTGATAGTGATGGGACAAGCAAGAAAGGTTTTAAACTAAAAGAGAGAAAACTGAGGTGAGATGTTAGGCAGAAATCATTACTCAGAGGGCAGAGAGGCACTGGCACAGCTGCCCAGAGAAGCTGTGGTGCCCCATTCCTGGAGGTACTTGAGACCAGGTAGGATGGAGCCCTGGGGAGCAGAGCAGGTGGGGGCAGCCCTGCCTAAGGCAGGGGTTGGGACTGGATTGGGTTTTAAGGTCCTTTACATTCTAAGCTGTCCTATGATTCCATGTTTCCATGCTCTAGACAACCAAATTTTGCTACAATCAACATCTTCACGCTTTGTAAAGTTGTCATAATAGTTCTGTCTCCCAAACAGATGGGAAATCCTATTGCAAACGACAGCTTCTTTTATACTCTTAATGACATGCTGCCTATAATCTCCTCACACGGGATTATGGAAGGATGAAAGCAGAGGACAAATAGAGGACAAAATGCAAACACTGGAAACCATCCACTGATTTGTGTACACTTAGAAAAACTGAACTACTACGTATTTTCTAATTTTAAGCAATACTATTAGTGATTTTAAATGCCTGCCTTTCAGTTTAAATCAGAATTAATAACAGCCAACTATCTGCATTTCTGCCATACCTGAAATAGCCATAACCAAACGTTCCACCTCCGCACATTAAACGGGCTGCCCACATTAAAACACAACCCGAAATACACCACTCCAACAGACAGAGCGGGCAGGCAGGGAAAACACAACCCGGTTTACACCAACCTGTCTGCCAACGCGGAGCTCAGCAGCCCGGCTCACAGCGGGGCAGGGCACATCCCACACACGTCTCTAAGCGAAACATCGCTCCTAACCCGCACCGCTGACCCGCGCCTCCTGCCCCAGCCCCGCGCCGCCCGCTCACCGCAGCGCTCCGGCCCGGCGCCGCCAACCTCGAACCGCCGCCCCGCCGCTTCGCCCCGTTGCCGGGGCGATGCAGCGAGTGAGCGGGGCCTATGGAGGGACACGCCCCTCCGTGATCACGTGGGAGAGCGGGGGGTTAAAAGCCTGAGCCAAAGGCTGATCGTGGCTGTAATGCCTTTTCTTAAGTTGCGATGCAGCTGTTTGCCCGCTCTTCTTACACGGGAATGTGAGCACACTCACTGCTAATTTCCTGTTGAAAGAGTCCTCTTTGAGTGTTGATGCTTGGCTGGAATGCTAAGCATCATGGTTTAGAAATGGCTTTGCAGGCAGTGACAGCAGGTATGCTGTAATTAATTGGTGTTGTGTGAACTTCGCTTTGCTTTTGTTTAGGTTACTTTGATTAGGTTATTTTCCCACTGATGGCTGTGTTGCCTATGGATTCCTGCAAGCCCATGGAGGTGCTGTATTGAAATGCCCTCCCCTTTTTGTTCAGTTTTAACCGTAGTACTGCATTAACAGCAGTTGACTCCTTCTCCCTTTGTTCAAGAGCTGGAAGACCTCAGAGGTCCAGGGCTGGGGCAACACCATGTGCTGTCCTCACTAATTCTCAGGTAGGTGGGCTCTAACACCCTGGGCTAACTTCTTGCCCTTGGGAAGAACTACGCTAATCTTAAGGCCTTGGTTCCTTTATCTGCATGTTGCTGCTGCTGATAACAATAGGAATCATAGATCGGAAGGCACCTTAGAGTTCCAACCCTGTGCCATGGGCAGGGCTGCCCCCACCTGCTCGGCTCCCCAGGGCCCCATTGAACCTGGACTTGAACACCTCCAGGGGATGGTGCAGCACAGCTCTGGGCAGCTGTGCCAGCACCTCACCGCTCACTGAGTAGAGAATTTTTTCCTAGTATCTAATGACATGAATGATACACGAGCTTTCAAAGGTGTTTAGCTTGTCTCCTCAGAAGATGTACCCCTGCAAATTTGTTGTGTCCGGCTGCATGGTCCAGCTTTGTGAATGGGAGTAGCTCATTTGTATTAGATAACTCCCCCCAAAAAGACGCAGAGGAAAACCCTATAAATCCAGAAAGAAACCCCAGAACCCACACAGGAAAAAGCAAGAAGCAAACTGAGGAGTTCTGCCCCGCTGCACCATTAATGTCTCCGGAGGAGCCCTGCTTCCCGCCTTCCCGCTACTGCCTGTGGAGATGATGAAGGCCTCAATGGGTGCCTCAGCAGAGAGCAACCGCTGAGATCAACAGAAGCACTCAAAAAATTGTTGAGCAGCCTCTTGTCTCTGGGAAGGGATCCTTTATACACCCAGGCTTTCAAGCCTTGCCATTAAAAGGCTGCTTTTTGATATAAAGGGCATCCTCAGCCTGGGGACAGCTGGTGCTTTCCTCAGCAGGGCTCTTGTTGTTGGTGTGAAGCTGGAGCCACAGGTGGCTGAGTTCAGAAAGCGCAATTCTTCCCCTCCACAGCTACACTGTGACAGCAGGAATTGGTTTGATGTGAGGACATCTGCGGGCAGCCCAGAAACCGTGTTTGAGGAGCACAGTGAATGGAGAAGCTACTTGAGGACTGAAGGGAGCGCATCTTTCTTCAAGGCTGCTGCTTCACTCGAGAAACACGCTTTTAAAGTCAATTCCACAGCTCTATAAACCAGCAGGGAGGCACTCGATTTCAGCTTTTTGTTACAGGAGCTAGCATTGCATTCCAGTTGCTGTATTTTGGACAGAAAACTATGTACAACACCAAATTGAATCCATCTGCTCTTTTATCTGGAAGGGTTAAGGCACAGGTACATTGTCTCAGACACTTGTAGATGAAAAGCAGCAGCACAAAGAGAGGCTGCAATAATCTTCAGAGTTTTTATTTGAGGGCCACAGGTGATACAGTGAGCTAATTGCTACCATACCTTTGTATTGTGCTTGAACAGCTGCTGTATTTATTACACATAAATCTACCCCCCAAAAGGAGCATTTTAACAGTTGTCTGCATTTACTCAGCTGATGTACAAAGTTCTGCTTAAAAGGCTGTGTTTTGAGAGCATATAGCATTAACAGGTACAGCAACAAGCTTTATACCAGTATATTAACAGCACAAAAGGCCCACAGCTTCTCCTGGCATTTTTAGCACATCTGAAGGTAGAGTCACAGTCATCTAATTTCCCCAAAGCCACAAAATGGGGTAGCTTACATCTTTAAAACTCTTTGGCTTTGAGATCTTCTATGAGTCTCTTTCCAGTCATTTTGCTGGACCTTAATTCCTCTCCCCACCTATATCCCTATTTTTCTTCTAATGTTGGGCAACTTTGTCTTAATTTTTATTCTACTCCCAAACTGACTTGCTATGTTTGAGAGTACAGATAAGAAGTTTCAGTTCTGCGTATAGGCATGGTGTGCATGTTTCTGAACCCAAAACTTGGTTCAAATTTTCTGGGCAGCAACTTGCCATTTGCTTAGCTTAGTGTGTAGGCTAATTATCTAACTAATGTTGCACACCTGACTCATTTCTGTAATCTAAACCACCTTGTAGAACTGCCACAATAATTTAAAAAGAGCCTGGTGAGACAGACGGCAAATACACTAGAAGTCGATGTAAGCTTGATGTAGATGAATTCATTTAGTCACTTGATAAATTCCAGCTTCAAGGGACTTGAGCTTTTAAAATGCTGATCAGTCCACTGCTGAATATTGTTGGTTAATCTGCTGTGCAACTGCATTTCAAGTACCAGACTATGTGCATTGTTCTCATAAGAGACACAAAGTTAAAAAAAGCTGTACACCATATACAGTGACTAAAACCCAAGTGTTTGTACACCATACCAGACAAATAAGTTTTTGTTATTAATTTGAAGAGAGCATTGGAAGATTCTGCACATTGAAGCCAACTGGTGAACCACTTGTGTTGGATTATGTGTTGTTTTGTGTTTAAAAGCATGTTTATTAAAAGCATACAGTAGCATGCTCAAAAAAGCAAAAATGTACAAAAATATTTTCCAAAATATTTGAGTGCCTAAAAAGTTAAAATACTCAGTAAATAATAATTGATGCTGTCACCTCAACCAAATCCCTGCATACACAGGTTTCTTGCAAGGCATACTGTTCTGGTTTCATTAAACAGCACTAGACAGCAGCTTCCAAAATACGTAAATTGAAACCAGCAATGCTGTCTTCTTCTGGGCCTACTGGAGAAGGGTTTCATTAGCTGAGAGCCAAGAGCTGCAAGTTCTCAACTTTTCTTTGTTAATTTTGGTTTTTCACCTCTTGCTTTATTGGTTGCTTTATTCCCAGGAGAACATGACTGTTGGGGGAGAGGGAGGAGTTAGGAATTGCTTGTAGAAGTCCCTTGGAGGAAAGAGAAAGACCTAATGGTGAGGCAGGGAGAAGAGTAGTAAATTGACAAGGTTTGTTCTCATTGACCTGCTGCTTTTAAACAAAAATGCAGTTTCCATGCAGGTTTATCATTTCTCTAGCCCACTAGTTTTTGCATTCCTTACATAGATCACGGCAGGTGGATAGATCATTCTGATAAATTATCCTGCAACTTGTCTCACTCTCATTTCTTTCTGTTGGTTGTAATCTGTAGCCACTTCTATTTTCTTTTTCAATTGCCTGGGTTGTGTTTTCCTTTCCTAGTTGGAGCACTCTCTCTCCAACCTCTGGCAGGAACAGTGGCTCTAAACAGATCACAGTCTCCATTAGAAGAGTCTGCTTTCTTCCTGAGGTGCTTTGTCTCCACATCACCATCTCCCAGTCGTGTCTGGACATTTCATACTACTTTAGAGGTACATATATTGATTTTTTTTGGGGGAGGGGGATGGGGGCATGGGGAATATGCTTCAGTTCCAGAAAGCAACAATGCACTGCTTTCTCACACCTCCTCAAATCTCAAACAACATACCATTAGCGCAACCATTGATTTCTCAGTTGACCATCCCAATAGAATTTAGGTAACATTTAGTCAATATTCACTACTCTCAAACCTTAAGGCTTGTCCTTCATGCTCAGCATAGCTGTTCCCCAGCGGTATCCCGTACCGATAGGCCTCCACGCTCTCCACTGGTTCGGACTTTGTGGTGATTGGGTCATGCTGGTAGAGCAATGCCGACTTGATCATCCCAAAGTCTTCCTGAATCTTCATCCCTGAATAGATAGTGCCTGAGACATTTTCAGCCACGTGTGTATAGCTCTGAAGGTTTTTCATGTCGCAGAGGTTGTCGCTGTATTTCAGCATGGATGGCTTGTAGGCCTGATAGGACACTTTTGTGGTGGTTGTGATGACAGTCTGTAGTGGTGGGGCCATGGGAGAGGGGCTGGGACCGTATTTGCTGGAGTACTCACCACCATAATAAGGGTGGTTAGCGTTTGTTTGCATCTGACCATAGTCGCTCCTGTCTCCACTACCAGTTTTCCCCCAGATTGGTTTCAGTCCATAATGCCTAGCAGTATGGTCAAAGCTCTTGTCAATGCTGGTCAAGGAATTATAGGGAGATCCATTCAAACTGATAGGGTCTGCATCGAGGGGAGGATTTGCTGGATCTTTATAACATGATGGGTAAGGGCTGGAGCTAATGAAGGGAGGAACTCCAAACTCGTAACTACATGGCCTGGGCACAAAGATCCTCGGATTGGGGCACTTCTGGTATGGCAACAGCTGGTCCTCTTGGAAGCTGGCCGAGTCATAAGACATCTTGTAGAGGTCGGTATTTTGTGGCAAAGGGTAAGACTGAGCTGGAATTGAAAAACTGGTGTCTGTGACGATGCTGACTCTTTCTGGGACATCTATGGAGGGCAGATTTTGCATGTTACTGACATAACCACTGCTATCATGGTATCTTCCAGCCTGGAAAGGATAAGAGCTTTAAGATTCAGGAGTGGATTCTGCCTACAGTGCATATCCTGACACTTGGACTACTGATCATTTCAGTCCCAAATAAACAAATGTAGCATGGTATAAAACTTTGTGTTGTCCTGAACTTCCCAGTATGTCCTTCTGACAACTTTTTAACTGACTCAAAACCTTGACTTACCTCTGAGTTTAGAAGTCTCTTTTTCTGGGAATTATGAGAAGACAACATATGCTTTTTAATTGCACTTCGTCTTGCCTCTGCCTCCAATTTACTCTCTGGTCTAGGGTGGTCATGGACTCCTTTAGCCTAAATAAGGATAATCAAAGAATGATATGTGAATTGCAAGTGGGTAAGAGAAAAAAATGCAGTAATAAAATGAGTGGTATCCATGACATAACCGATAGTCTTGCACAAGAGAGTTCAGAGGAGAAACTAAAGAACAAGGAAGGATTAAATTTAGAAATAAATTAATAAAACTCAGTTGTGACTTGCAGGTAGAGAAAAGGAAGAACAGATTTAGGAGAAGCCAGTGATTACTGCAGAGCTGCGAGACAGAATGATGAAGGAGCAAAGGCTCTACCCATGCCTAGGGATTCAGAAGTAGCTGATCAGAACCAAAGGGATGATGGTGGGGAAGTATTATAAATTGAGTTTAATTGGTTTTCTGCACTCAGTTCTGCTTGATAACATCTGCCACTAAAATGACAATAACAGGCTTTAAAGAGATTTCTCTCTACTTTAAAACAATGACCACCTTCTTGAAGGAGACTGAGATACACACCCTGGAAAGCCATCGAAGAATGAAATATCTATTGCAATATTTGTGAATACACAGATGTACCCAAAGCTATATTCACATATGATAAAATGTATAATGCATGCCTCTATTACACTTTTCTAAGTGGACCTTCATGTAGTCCCTAACACAAACTAGGAAACTTAAAACTGCTTTTAAAATGCCATCGTTTCTCAGATAGGTGTTAACTTCTAAGTGAGGAAGTATCAGCAATTTTGATAAAGATCTTTTCAGTCTTTGCATCTGTACAACAGCGTATCTCATTAACAGGAATGATAAATAACAGGTGAGAATTTGGAAACGTCATCAGTTTGCTTCCATTTACTGACTGGAAGAATAGAGTTCACTGGAGTCTGGGTCAGGGAAAAAAAACAACAACAACACATTCAGCAGAGAATGTCATCCCAAAACAGAAGCTTTTCTGAAGTTTTTGTCCTCACATGGCTTAAAAAGAAAAAGCAAGAAATCAATATGAAGTTTCAAAACAGTTTTCTGAATATTGGTTTTTTTTTTCAGCAAGTTTTAAAATCCTTTTAAAAATGTTATTTTCCACGTCAAATGAATTTTTTAGATGAGGTCTTAAGTGAGATTTTCCTCATTTTTTAATCTTAGTAGAAAATAAATCCTGGGCCCTTGTTGAGATTCGGTCATCAGACACGCTGAGGTGTAGGACAAACCCTGTGTTCCCATTTGTGTAATGCCATCAAAAGAACGTTGGACGTCTATGATGGTGTTATAGCAAAGATGGAAAACGTTAAACTCAAGTGTTTAGAAATACACTGCTTTTTTAAAAACACAGCCAAGTGCTGCTGTTTTATTAGTTGTGCCCATATTTATAATACACAGGAATCCATGCACAGACTAGAACTCCACCATGCTCACTCCATCCGTGCACTTATATGTGTATATAATTTGAAATGTGTGCTTCTTACCTGGAAAAATATTGCTTTGCCGTCCAGTCTCCAGAAGTTGGTGACAGGATAGCCACTGTGCCCGCGGCAAGGGATGAGCTGCAGGGCTGCATTGCAGTTCGGACAGGCTTTCTCTGCAAGTACAGATAGAGAAAACACTGGTTTGGAGGGAAGGCAGAGTGCAAGTACAGTGCACTTCACTGAGATTCACATTGAGGTATGATACTGAAGTAAACAAGCTGCAGAGTACCAAACATAACCGAATGGTCAGGACTAGAGCTGAATACTTAACAAAAGCTAGCGATGCACAGCATCGTAGGCCCATTTGTCCTTAGTTATTTACAGGCATACACTGACAAAATTGGGAACTAAATATATCCCTCGCACTCTTCACAACGCATGCAAACACACGCAACCCATGCAAAGCAGACTTTCAAGCAGGCAAGGCCGATCTGTGTTCAGAAATCAGGCCCAGCTGAGGGAATGAGGTCCCCCGCATCCCCCCTCACTTTGCTGCTTCTGCCGCGCCTTGTCGCAGATGGCGGGCCGCAGCTGCAGCCTGGCCCCGCCGGGCAGGGCACAGCTCCCTGCACACACCACCACACCCAGGCAGGACTTTTTCAGGATCTGGCAGTTGTGGTTGTTGGTGTTGCGCATGGCCCAGCCGCTCAGGTGCCGCTGCGCGTTCTTCTCCTCGCTGGAGTAGATGAGGCGCACGTAGCCGTCCGGCCATTCCTGGAAGGCATCGAAGCGCTCGGGCTCCTGTGACGGGGAGAGCAAAGGAGCATGAGCAGAAGGGGAGACTTGATGGCGGCTGAGTTCTGCTCTCTGGTGACAGTGACAGGACCCGAGGGAATGGCATGGAGCTGCACCAGGAGAGTGTCGGGTTGGGTCCTTCACCAGAGGGGTGGTGGGCATGGAACAGGCTCCTCGGAACAGCGGGCACGGCCCCAAGGGCTGAAGGTCAGGGAGTGTATGGGCAGTGCTCTCAGACATTGGGCTGGATTTGGGCAGTCCTGTGCGGAACTGGGAGTTGGACTTCAGGATCCTCCAACTCAGTCCCTTCCAGCTCAGCCTGTTTTATGATGGTGCCACCTTGGGGTTTTGTCCCAAGGCTTCTCTCTATGACCTCTCAAGCAGCAAATTTGGAAACAGCGGAAAAGTATTTTTTTAAAGAATAACTTATTCAGAAAGAGCCTGTAACAAGTGAAATGCAGCCTAAGCTTCCATGCCTCGAGAGTCAGGAGCCATTCTCTTTTTGCATGATTTCTTCTCATAAGGAGCTGCGAGGCAGTGGCACAGGCTGCCCAGGGAGGTGGTGGAGACATTGTCCCTGGAGGTGCTCAAGAACCATGTGGATGTGGCACCGAGGGACATGGGTTAGTGGGCATCGTTGGGATGGGTTGGTGGTTGGACTAGAAGAGCTTAATTGGTTTTCCAACCGTAATGATTCTATGGTGACCAGTAATAAGAGGGTCTCTTGTCACCAGTGCCCCTGCACAGTGAGGTTTGCCCAGCTGTTGGACACTGCCTCATTACCAGCACTCCCTGGCTGCCCACCACCTGTGTGCTCATTGTGGAGCTGTGCACCTGAAGACTGAAAGCTTCAAGTTTTAGTTGGACAGCGGTTGCTTGAAGTGCATCCACAGCAAGTAGAACAAGGAAAGAAAAGAACAAACAAAAACCTCCCAAAACAACCCACAAACACATATGTTCCACTATATCAGTAGTGGTTCAGAGAAAGAATGCTCCCATTTGGGATGTCACCAACTTGCTGGCATTCCTCATCAAAATGTAGTTGCCAAAAAAATTAAGTAACGCCTAATATTTTCAACTCCAAGCACAGCAAAAATAACAATTTCCTGCAGCGTTCCTTTAACACACATATACAGCACATGTGAGCCATCAGGTGTTTGCAGAATTAACCCATTCTGTAGCTGCACGTTATGTGTAAAATTAGACACGTGATGAAAAATATATGGGTTGAAAACATATTAGGAGCTTACAAACAGAGGGAAAAAAAAACAATCATTTCCAAACGCATTCAATCAGACGTGAGCAAACAGGTACAATTTCCAGATGGCTTGGATGGTATCAGCAGAAAACAGTCAACCTTAGATTCTTTGGACGTACTTAACAGGGGAAAGACAGAGAAAGGAGGTCGTTTTAGGAGCTCGCACGCAGCTGGATCAGACCGTGTATTAAAGCACTACGTCCCACCCGCAGCCATGCCCCGGTACCTGCGGCAGCTTGGGGTCGTTGATGTCCCAGGTGAGCTTCATGCTGGGGGCAGCGGCGGGCGGCGGCTCCCGCTTTTATCGCCTCGGGGCGGCCCGCACCTCCCGCCCGGCCCCCGGGGGCGGCCCTGGGGGTGCTGGGGAGAGGGGGGCTCCCCGCCGGCTATGGGGGGAGGGCTGCAGCCCCCCGATATCGCCACAGCGGCGCGGGGCTGCTTGGAGCGGCCCTGGGGGCTGATTTTGCTGCAGGTTGGGAACTCTCCCTCTGGGAGAGCCATCGTGGGTTGCAGTTAATTAGGAAGTTATGCACGCTGGCTTTTTAAGGATGAAAAACAATCGATGCTCCTTCTGTTCACAAAAAACAGGGGGGGGGGGGGGCGGGTTATTTGTTTCAGTTCTCAGAAACAGAAAGGTAAAAAAAAAAACAAAAAACCACAGCGCTTTTGTGATGCTGTGGAGACGCTGGTTGCTTCGTGCTCCCGTAATGCTTTAAACGATCCCACCTGGCCAAGGGCTTTTCTCGTTCGCTCCTCTCCCCTGGGAAAGGCGCTCCGTTTCCCTGACGCGAAATAAAGCCGGCCCTGCAGCCGCACCGAGACGGGATGCAGGTACGGTTTTGGGAAGAGGTGGCTGTGAGCGAGGAGGATTTTAGTTTCAGCCCTTCTCTAGCGGTGCTGGGACTCGCGGCACTGCGGAACGCCGACGGTCGCTTCCCCCGGGCGGTGGGTGGGGGAGCGCAGTCCGGGCCGGGACTCTGTGGGTCTTAGAGGTCCCCAGAAGATGCTGAAGTTTCGTTTAGGAGGTAGAATGAGCCTTGGGGGAAAGATACGGGGACTGAGAGTTTGTCGGGTTTTGAGCAGAAAAGTGTTTTATTTTTCTTAATTGTTGGTGCTTCCTCTTATTTTCAAAGAAAGGAAAACAGTGAAGGACGGAGTAGAGAGATAAGCAGCAACATGGCAGCCCATGCAGAAGACTATGTAAGGAGTTTTAAGTACATCTTTAGTTTTATTTTGCGAATGTCTACCTGCATATACTTACTTAAAAATACTTTCTTATACGAATGCAGCAGTAGAGCTGTCAGTTATTTAACGGAAGTAAATATAGACAAAGTCTTCAATTCTCCAACTTTATAAATGGCATTGGGAGTGTTTTCTCATAATCAGTCCTCTAGTGCTTCAAATGTTTGCTTCTGTTAAATCTCTACTGTGTTTGTTTCCCTAATCTCCGCAGCTCGAATCGCTGCTCATTGATGCCTTTAAGGGGAAGGGGTACCAAAAGATAAGTGACCTGCTGCAAGAGAGAGAGACAGACACGCTGCAAAAGTACAGCAGCTCTCTCCTTAGCCAGCTCGACAAAGCACTGAGAAGGGTGAGTACCACAGCCCGTGTACCAGAGCTGATCTTACCCACCCTGTAATGCTGCCTCTGCTCCCCATGGACTGGGATGACAGAGCACGGCTCCACATCTTTCCACAGGAGCTGGACAGGAATGACTTCCACAACGTGTCCCTTCTGCTGAAGTGCATCCAGCTCTACTTCAGGAGTGATCTCCAGCAGGGGACGAGCTTGTTCATTGAGCAAGGACTTGTAGAAAAGATGAGTATAATACCCTAAGCAAATTACTAATGTGACCTAAAGTTGCTTAATATCAGGGGAAAAGATTTGTAGTGAGAGCTAGAACATGGCTTATATGGTTCTGCCAAAAATATATATATTTTTTCCAGATGTATTTCATGAGCTGAGTGAGGAAAATCTTCTACCTTCCTGACATTGTTTTCAATGCAAAAACTAATATTATGGACTTAAAAGGACTGGTTTTTTTTTTTTTTTTTCAAGCTGACAGTGAAGGGAGAGAATGAATTGATGAAACTCATTTATGAAGTAGTAGAAATATAATAAAGAGTAGAAACATAATATTTAATATATATAAATCATATAACGCTGTAATAGAATAAATTTGTGAAATAAAAGAAATATTCTGATTAAATTTCAAGTGCTGCAGCAAAATACTGTGTTAGTAATGGAACTAATGAACAACTTTGTGCTTTTATAACTTCAAATGCTGGATATGCTCTCTAAGCAGGTCTGCTTTAAAGTTTAGTGCAGGATCTGCATTTGATTTGTAATCGTGTTTTCTCTAATCAGCACAGTGCTGCTTTCAGCTGGCATCAGTTGTAGCAGAAGAAAGGCACCTGTGTTTGAGACTAATGATGGCAGGCTCTGTTAGCAGGGCTGTGTCCTCAGCCCAACTCACTGCACCATTGCTTTGTAGTGATGCTTTTTAGGGATGTGGTAGCTCAAAATTTCTTTCCAGATAGAATATTAACCACTTCTTGCTTGTCTGATCTCTGTACCTCCAGAGATGCATAGATCTGTAGCTACTCCTAGGTGTGTGATGCTGCTCAGTGTCTTGGCTAGCACGCATTTGTAACATACAAAATCAAAAGCTTGGAAAATCTCTTATGTGTTATTTTACTTCCAGAACTTTTGGAGCAGGTAACTTTGTAGCAGCTGTGATGCTGCAGAGCAGAAGGACAAGGGGTCTCAGGCACCAAGGGCAGGTGCTTTGTGACCACAGAAGAGGGGAATATGGGGAGGAGAAGTGGTACAGGTGCTGCTGAGTGCTGTGAGTGGCAGTGTGTGCAGGTGGCAAACAAAACTCAGCTCCTTCACAGCATGTGGCTTTTAACACAGTGTGGGGCTGTGAAATGCAGGAGTTGAGAGCAGTTCTGTGTGCACAACTTCTGTTGCAGATACATGTAATGTAAGGTTTACTAGCTTGTCTTGCATGGCTTTAACTGATTCTCTTAATTTTTACATGGTATCGTGGTTTGAAAGAGCAAGAACATTTGTGATCCTCATTGACCCAACTGAAAATAGTTTTTTGATGGTACTTCTGGAAGACTTCTTTGACTCTGCATTGGTATGTGCATGTATTAAAGGGAGTAGAAGGGCTGTCTTTTATTGTACAAGATAGCCATCATTCACAAACAGTTTTCTATCAAGTGCAAATGGTTTTGCTGAGGTGGTTCTGGCTGTTTGTCCCTGTGCTATTTGAAACAAATGATTTACTCATGAAGACTGGTCTGTCGTTTAGTACTTGTTTACAGTATTCACAACTTTAAGCTTACTATAACACTCATATTCCAATAAGGAAAATACTCCAGATCTCACTGTCTGCACACACGCTCTTGGGTATGTGTGTGAACTACTCGTGTGTGTGCAGGCATCAGCCTAGCTGGTTATCTTATTTACTAGAGCCATGTATGATCTGATTGCAAGAATTAGATCAACTGCATATGACTTGTTAGCTGTCCCTGGCTGCAGCTTGATTTTCTTTTACCATCTCCATATATATATAACTTATATATAAGCAAAATCAGGCCTTTTTGTTTCTCCTTGAAATTATACAAAAAGGCTCCATAGATAAATTATTTGTCTGTTTGATGCCTTTGTCTTTCTGGCTCATTTCTTCTGTATGTTTTCACTGTGGAGGACAAGGTGATGGTTCTGTGTTTCTTTTTGTTATCTTTGTTTTTTCTGTCCATTTTTTTTTTCCAAGTGACTCCAACACTCTTCTGATACTGCCTGCAGCAATACTTGTAGTTGAAGTGTGTAAACATAAATAGTGTTGTAATGCAAGGGTGCCCATATGTGCACCAGAACGTGCTGGGATGTGGGTTTTGCAAGAATCAGAAGGTGCTGCTGAGTTCCCTGTGGGACTGGGTGCCCTGCTCCTTTGTGCTCTCTGTGATGCTGGGTGACCATATGTGACAGCTGTCCTAGTTGGCAGTGCTTTAATGGATGTGGGTGCAGCAGTGTTTTAGGCTATTTCAGCCCCTGAGAGGTGAGATGGTAGGGACACGAGCACTGAGGCACTTCGGCTACTGCTGTTCTTGAGTTGCTGTATGTTAATGAAAACTTCCCTTACTTCTTCCATTAGGTGATTTGCAAGTGCAGTAATGAAGGTCAGTATGTGTTATCTTTCCATTCCTATGTCTTCTGAATCTCAGCCTCAGGAGCACATTTCTTAATGCTATTTGAAATCTATCCCCTCCCTCCTCTCCTCTTCCTCCTCCTCCCTGTAACACGTACTTTAAAATCTCCTAGTCTCCTTCCAGTTCATTTTATTAACATATATCCCAGAGCACAAAACACTTTCATTTTAAAAAAATTTTCTTACACTAAACATACCAGCTGTGGTACCTTGTTTAAATGGCCATCATCAAGTATTTTGCTCAGCAAGCAATCCTGCTGAAAGGATGCCAACCCACATGCCATCCCTTTGCAGACCAGTGTGGTAACTCCCCCCCTCCCCCCCCCCATAAGCTCTGTTGAAAGCTGAATTCTGTGACTGGGGCAGTTTTACTTCTTCAAGAAAACACTGCAAACTGATGTTGTTTCACTTATCTGTAATGCAGATGTTATGCTCATTGCTAACTGCAGCCTTGCAAACTCTTTTCGTAGGGAAGAAGCAGTTGGTGAACTTGTTTCTGCCTGAGCTAGGGCGTCTGGTGACAGAAGCAAGCGTTTGCTGTGCCCTGCGGCAGGAGGTAAGGCCCATGTGCTGAGAAGAAAGCACAGGTGGGTGTGTGTAACTGAATACAAGTGTGAGAAATATCTAACTGGCTTCTTTCTGTCCCTGCTCCATCCTCTGCTGGGGGAGAAAGGCTTTGAGGACTCTCAACTCTATACTTGATAGCATCCCACGTGAGAGCAGGAAGAAACTCCCGCTGTCGGAGGAGGTGTGTTTCCTTACGTAAGTGTTTCTCCAGTCATTGCTGTTGCAGGGATGGTGGCATTCAGTTGGGCTGCAGCACTCTCTGGCTGCATGGGCACGGATGAAGTTACTGAGCTTACTACTGTGTTTCATACATGATTTTTTTCATAAAGTAATGTTCTGTAATGCTATGCTTCTATTTAGTCTGTTAGTCCAACTTTAGTGTTTTAAATCTTGTTGTGTTCTGTTCTTTCAGGAAGGATCTTGCCAAAACAATGCTGGAGGCTGGTGGTAAGAAGTACTTAGTGGTTATTCTTAGCAGCAAGGGTTCTCTGCCTTCATGTGCTTATTTAATGCAGATGGATTATGATTTAAATTATTTCCTTGTAGGTGGTTGATTTTAGGGGAGGAAAATCTGATGGTAATTTAAGAAGTCTTATAAAAAATGATTAGATGCAACAATTGTGGTTTTTCTAACTAGTCTTAGTGATTCTTATTTCCTAATAGGAAAATCTAACATGATACATGTAGAAATGTAATGATGAAGGTAATTACAAAAAAGTGCTTGCAGTTATTCTTAAACAAAACAAAAAACAAAGCCAACAGACCCAAACTTTAACCACAGACCTCTATGTGAACAAACTGCAGTTAAAGGAGTTTTATTAGCTCTCAAATCAAATCTTCATTTAGTTTTCCCCTAGTCACAGCACTTCTGGGGCAGTAGCTGAGTCACATTGCATGTGCCATGATAAAAGCGTGGTGGCAACAAGGGTTTGCTCTCATCCTCTCCCTGCTGTGCAAGAACGTCTCCCAGTGCAGCTGTGTGCAATAGCTACTGCATCCTTGCCACCTGGGCACCCTCCCTGCTCACCTTTACAAGAGTTACTGTCCCTGGCTACTTGACACTATCATTTGCCTGGGTAAACCCAAGCAGAGCTGAGGAATCAACTTATAGAGTGTTAGTGTAAAAGTAGCAGTACTGATCCTCTGTGTTGCTGGAAGGGTGTATATTTATCCTGTGCTTATGTTTGCCATGTAGATTATGACCTTCAGGTTGCCCTTTCGGAAGCACTCTGTAGGCTAACGATAAAAAAATGGAGAGATGACCTTGTTAACCACTGGTTTGAAGATAAATATCTTGCTGAAGCTTTCAAAGAGATCAAGGATAAAGAATTTGAGACGGTGAGGGTGCTTATTTTGAAAACAACATATTTGACAAGACTGTATAGGGGCTGGTTTTGTTTGAGTTCAGTCAGGATGTCCTTGGAAGATGTTCCCAAAGAGCTGATTTTATAAATATGAAATTACTTTATTTGTGGAAGGTATTTCTTTCTAACCTGACAAATATGAGAGAGAAGATCTCTTCTTTCCAAAGTGCTTACTTGTATGTTTTATGTTCAGAGGCTGACTGGTTATACATTGGGTTAAACCCTCAGTAGCAACCTGAGTTTCTTTTTGCCAGTGGCTTCTGTTGCCACACCAATGAGTTAAAAGCTTTTAACTGGAGTAGAGGCTATAGATCTCCAATAACCTATCACTTTTTCCAAAGGAAACACAGCCTGATTTTTATTATTTTTTAATACAATGTTATTTGTCTTGAAGGACTGCAGGAAATTTCTTAACCAGTTAAATGAAAGGCTTGGGGATAAAAGAAGGTAAGCTGTGAAGCAGGAGACTAAACTGCAATCCATTTGAAAACTGTTGGGGAAAAGTTGTTAACTTGTGTTATGTTCCACAAAAATGATTTACATCACAGGCATGAATAATTAAGTTGTTCTTAAGAAAAGGATTTTATTCATTCTAGTCGCGGTTCTTTGGAAAGCTGAAATTCATGAGGTATCATTTTGTTTTTCCCCCAAGCTTCTCTAAACTTCTTGAAAGTTATCACAGTTTTTTTGAACAGTAAAATTAGTAGCCAATCTTAATGGCTTCAGCTTTCAGCAAGTTACATTTTGACTGATGTTGAATGTGTCACGTGAAGTCTGCTTTTCTTCCAGAGTCTATTCATTTCCTTGCCTGTCTGCTTTTGCTGATGTGAGCCAGGTAAGAGGTAATGCTGGGTTGCATTATCTACAGTGCTACTGCAGTTTTTTGTGCAGAATATGTTTTTATTCATCTGATTTTTTTTTTTTTCACTAAAGAACTCAATTTTCCAGAGTACAGCATGTAACTCTCCATTCTACTTCAAAAGTTTGCTTGTTTGTCAACCAACTCCTGACTTACTGCTGCTGACTTTGCTTTTGTGTCAGCCAAATGACAGAGGCAGCACTTATTTTCATGGTGATGACTGAAAAGAGATCTAAAATGCATCAGAAGGACTCTGATTCCTCTGGCAGGGCTTCTCCCAGGCTGCTAGAAAATGAGATCAGCTTGATGCCCATGTAGGAGAGGTCACAGTTGCGGTTATAAATTCTCCAGATTGCTTTCTAAGTCTTCAAGTAAATGTACATATTTGTGGCACTGTTCCTGACAGTTGTACCAAAACAAAACAAAGTCACTAAAATGCTTTGTTGAAAGCTGCTACTGCTGCTTTGGCTTATCTAATGTGCTCAGAAATCCAGAAGGCTTCAGAGTCTTTACTTGATGCCAACACGCAGGCATTTGCACGAGGTATTTCCTTTCACTTAGCTGATGTACAGCCCTGTTCTGACTTGTTGGGTATGACTAGATGAATAGTAGGCTTGCAACTCACAGGTTGATTCCAAGTTAACTTTCTGGGAGGCATACATATGTGTATATGTAGGGCAACTTTTTTCCAATTTCATCTTGTTAAAGAAAACTGAGAATGATATGTCAGAGGAAGTGACAACACCACTGCCACATTTTCCCAGGTGAAGAAGCCATCAGATGAGAAGCTGGACAAGTTCTGGATTGACTTCAACACTGGCAGTCACAGTGTGACTTTTTACATAGATAGTACTGAGGTAATCAAAAAGCCCTGGCAACCCTAAGTTAGCCTAATGCAGCAGGTGGATGTTCTATTGCTGATGTGTTGGTTTTGGTTCTCTAAGGGTGTTCTTTGGGACTCTGTAAGGCTGCAGAAAGAAGCAGTCAGCTGTTACAGTCTGAAGGGTAAGACTTGGCTGCTTGCCTTACCTTCTGTTTGTCCACAAGTCTGCAAGGCAAAGGGAGCCAATGTAAAATATGGGAACTCTTTGGTGATAGTGATGCCTTCCCTTCTCTATGCTGAGTAATTTGATCACTTTGCACCAGCACTCCCTATGCTGATTTATGGTTTGTGCTTATGTTGAAGATTGGGTTTTCAGTGGCCTATCACAGTGGTTGATTGACTGGTGTGAGTGAACAACTTCACTGGCCACGTCAGGCTCTACAAAAATTCATTTTCTGAATGATGCTGGGGAACAGCTACATTGCCATTAAAAGCAGAACCAAAACAGTGACTGAATGCTTGCCACCAGTGCTTCTCTGAGCCTCACCAAGCTACTGTGTGCGTAGATGACTCTTCCATGTTGTATCCTGCAGTGGCAGTAGAGAAGGAAGAAAGGTTTGCCTGTGTTGTTCAGTACTGTGCTTTCCACATGGCATCAACTGCAAGACCCTGCTTGCAGTAAGGCTCTGTAAGTTACTGAGGTGGTGAAGGAAGCAGGTTGTTCCTTGCACCCAGTCAGGATGTATTGAGGGATCTCATCTGTAGCTACGAGGGAAATGGATGCATAATCACCTGGACCCAATGAGAAAGAAGTGGATGGGCAATGTAACTGGAAATGCCATGGGCAAGGTGTGAAAGACTGCCTAAAAATTAAAAGGGAAAAAAAAAAACCCACAAACACAAGTATTTAGGATGATAGACTGAATGTCTTGGTCTAAAAGAGATCTGACTTTTGCTTTCCCTACAGAGGATGGTGGAGAAAAGATAGTCAAAATTTATATGAAGATACCTGCTACTCTTAACAAAACAGAAGTAACAAAAATCAAGTTACATTTCAGTGCTGAGTATGAAATCTTTAGTATACTTAAAAAAGTCCTTGGAGATGAGAAAATGATGGTAAGCTCTTAGCATTTTCTTTTTTTTCTTTACTAAACTGTGTTTTATTGATATATGATTGGTGAAAACATCAAGTGGCTTTTTTCTGACCTGTTTGTTATGTATTACTCTTCCCTTTGAGATTTTGTGGCACTGAATATGGCTGTTCTTAACTTTGACCTGAAATAGATAGCAAGCACTTCATAGGAAAAAAAGCTTATAGGGATTCTAATTTATGCTTTAGAAGTGGGAAAGGTTAAACTGTCTTATTAATCAGTTGATTGATATGATTGCTTCTGCTGGATTTTTTGAAGAGGTAATAAAGCCTGTTGCATTTAATTGCCTTCCTTGAACTGAACTGTGAACAAGTTCTCACACTCACTTTTGCACAGGTTGAACAAACTGTGACACAGAAGCTGATGAAAAGAGGAACTACAGGACACAGACTGACTTTGTAGACTTTGTAGATACTACTTTTAATCTAAACAGTAGAGGGTTTTTTTTTTTTTAAGTTTGCTTTTATTGTATAATGGAAGAACACAGGAGGGTGCTTTTCTTTGATTATTTATCAGTTTGATAATTTCTAATACATTTAATTCATCTGCAGACCGTGGGATCTACAGAAAATCTTATGTCAGAATAAATAGTTGCAATACAGTGGCAGGGGATGAGACATTTCCAAATGGTCAGCTTGGCAAGTGTCCAATGGTTTGCTGCTGGTGATTAACAGATGTTAATTATGCTATGAAGCAGCTAACTGAATTAGATAAAGGATTCTGCTTTAAGGTCATTTCACATAAGATTTCTTCACGTTAACAGACAAACGTGGGTGAGGAGGAGCCCATCCGCAATGAGAAGCAAACCAGGCAGAGTGAAGAAGGTGATCCCTTTTGTCATTGTTTTATCTTATGAAATTTAAGTTGTTCAATTTCAAAATGAGTATCTTTACTCACAGTCCACTGCCTGCAATTAGCCACATTAGAAAAAAAAAAAGGCAGGGATACAGCTCATGGAGACTGGATGTGTGCACTGGCAGCTACAGTGTGTTTCAGTTTTCTTCAGACAAATATCCAAAAGAGCTGCTTCTAGCTGCAGATATGGGACAGCAATTCTTTCAGTACTCCTTCCCATTTCTCTCCATTTATAACCCAAAGTAAGCACTAATGGAAGTTCTCCAGGTGCTGAAGGCACAGGTGAGGAAGCTCTTTCATCAGTGTTCACCTTGAATAATGTACTCAGGTACAAGGTGGACTCTACTCAAAGCAATCAAGCAGCACAAAGGGTAGGATGTAGTTTGTAGATAAACAACCTTTGTAGTGCATTTTGGAGAATCTAACAGTAAAACAGATAGTGGAAGTTCTAGTCTGGTACTTCAGAGGGATACAAGAGGTTGTGCCACGTGTTGCAGAGCTGAGGGTTAAGGCAGTAATTGCAGTAATCTTTGTGTGTGATGAAGGCTAGGCTCAAGATGCTTGTTTATTGAGCATTTCCATTCTGCCCTTGGTAACTTAGGCTTTTTTAATGTTTTACTAAGAGTGATCTTGATGTTTGTCTAATAGCTGGTACTGTTACACTTCTGCATGCGTGCTTAAGAACAGAGAGGTGTATGTATTTAAATGTCATGAAGATATTCTCATCCAGATTGTTGTTCTGCAGTGACATCTCAGTCCAGTGATCTACAGAAGAAAGATCCTGAAAACTTAGAAAACATGGATTCCATAGCAGAAAACTTGATCTCGCAGCACAACGAGCAGTCAGTGGGCACTGTAGCAGTGAGTGTTTGGTGTATGGCAAAGCTGTCCTTCTGTCTCCTTTTTCTTCCCTCCAGCTTTTCACAAGTGTACTTAAAACCTTCTTTCCAAGAGGCCTGGTTTGTACTCAGAACTGACCTATTTTTGAACTCCACCTTTCTCATATCAGTGGGAAAGTCAGCCTAAATACTTGTCCCCACATCTGAAATATTGGCAAAATGCTTTAAAAACAACAACAACAACAAAAACCAACCCACAACTTCAGGACAATGGTGGAATGATCTGTGTGGTGCTCACAGTATCACTCAAATATAACTCAAAGACTTATTGTATGCGACTAGCAATGATCATGTAGCTATTACTGCCGCAGGCTGCCACTGAAATTCTGATCTTGTAAAACAAACAAACAAAAAAACCTGAGAAAACCCCACTTTATTAGTCATAAATGTACTCTGTTGCTGGTTTCATGTCTCCAAGCAGGAAACGTCTAACTCTGTTGTCACCGTGACTGCAGTGAACCAGCAGTCTGGCCTGGATGAAGCTGACCAAGGCTCAGGTCAGGCATGGCTCTCTTCAGTTCCTTAAGCGTGACCCAGTTAAGTGTCACCTGGGTGACTTGGTGAAGGTTCTGCTTTTGTGGGCTTTCCAGAGAAAGCAGGCACACAAAAACATTTACTAGTTGCTCCAGAGAGTGAAGCTGTAGTTTCCTTGTCTCCTTCAGCAAACAAGTCCAAAACTCTATCTCCAAGGATGGATATGAAGTCTAGGTAAGTGTCTTTTGGAAGCTGGAAGGTGTTGGCTTTTTTTTTCCTCCCCTTACCTTGGTTTAAAGTGCATGTGATTATGAGGTTTGTTTCATTAGTTATGAAATGAAAAAAATAAACTGCTTTGCCACCCTGATTAGCAAGGTGATACTGCCTCTCATGCCTAATTTAAGATGCAATGTAAGTGTATACCTGTATTACAGATAGCTTAATTTCTGTTGCATACTCAGTTCAAAGATATAGATGCTTGTAACAAGGACCATGATTTTTGTGGAAGATGATGTGAAATTGTGTCCACTTTGGTGTTACTGATACCGTTTTTCAGAGCTGTGAAGGACAGTGTTATAGTTAATGAGTTGCTCTTCTATAGAGGAGCTTTTGTCCCTATGCACATGCTAAACCACTGCTTCAAGGCTTATTGGTACAAGTTCCTTTCCTCTTAATACTTCATGAATGGACTCTGGGCTTTAAAACACTATCCCCTCAGCACTGTGCTCACTCACGTATCCTCCACAGTGGGAAGCCATCAGAAGAGAAACTTACAGAAGCATCAACACCCAAGGTATGTTTTCCTTGATACTCACTGAGTGAAGACACATGAGGCAAGAGATGAGATGTTCTGGTGTCTTTCTTCCACGTTTTTGTCATACTTAGCCCTGCACAATGAGTTCAAAGCTTCTAAACTGTTTCTTTTATACCCTCAATGCCCTGTCCCCAATTCCAGCATCAGAACTGCCATGCTTTCTGGTAGGAATGAACTACAATAGCTACAGCTAGGCTGTTGTTGGGATAGGAAGACTGTTGTTTCCTGATATTCCTTAACCCTGCTTTTATCAGACTTTAGGTTGAATATACGACTCTGCATATAACAGCTTTTGATCCCATAACACTTTTCTTTTTAAAAGGTTGGTACCTTGGAAAGGAGAACCAGAATAAAAGGTTTGGTCAAGCAGAAGACTGGAGGCAGGTATGGTGCAAGCACATAGTGGGGTCTGGTATCCCAGCTGGTTTTATCTCATAGCTGCAATAATGGAACATGGCTGTCATAACAGGATCCCAGTTGTTTGGTATCTCGTGTCCTGGAGCTCTGAGATGGCTTTTTCTCCCTGCTGTGGTTTTGGTTGTGTTTGGCTTTGATGTGTGTCCTGTCTAATCCAGTGATTCTTAGTTTATAAGACATGCTTGGATGAATTTTTTTATTGGTTGTGGATAGAAGTAGAAAAACTTAGCACAGAATATCAGCATCACTGCGTAGTCTGTGTTCTAAGATTAAGTACCTTGGTGCTTCCTCCACTTCAGAAAACAGGAATAACAGTATCAGGCTGGAATGGAGATGTGATTTAAGCGCAATCGTTCTGCTCCCTCTAGTGCTTCATCTGAAAATGAGCATTTCTTTCTAGTAAGAAGTCTTACTGAGAAGTGTGATTTGTTTATTTCTTTATTTTACTCTTTTTGTCGTTTTACTTGTGAGAAAAGGAGAGTATGCTGTGTGTTGAGAACTAAGTGTAGGACTTTTAAAGTAGCTGTTATTTGTGAAAGAAAGAAAAATACCCTTCATTTTAAGTAATTAAGGGCACAAAAACTAAATAAGAAAAGTGATTAGGGAACAAATGTTTAAATTTAAACTTCCAAAAGGGAATTAAATACTGGGCGGGACAGAGGGGTGACACTCGATGATCATTGCGGTGCTTTTCAACCCAGGCCATTCTATTATTTGAAAATGTTGTTGTTGTTTTTAATTTTTCTTGAATGCTTCTGAACTTATCTTTCATTCATGACTTTCTCCTACCACGTGCTAAGGAATGATTTGTGTTAGGCATATGACACTTATTTAATTATGAACTTCAAGTAGTAAAACAGTTTATTCCCCCTCCCTCAGTACTTCTCAGTGCCTTTGGGTGACTGCTCATGGCAGCCTGCCATGCTGTGTTCTCTTGCAGGAAGGACTGCTATGACTTTGAGGTCTCGGACTCTGCAAGTCATGAGAAGGTAAAACTGAGGCAGCTCTCGGGCTGTTCTGAGCTCATGGTTCAGCAACTGCCAGAGAGCAGAGGCTTACAGTGGGGGAATGCATTTGATCACAGATGTGCAGCAAGGGTGGGTGTGCTCACATAGCAAAGCAGGCAGATTGTATTTCTCTTTAGTGTTATACTTAAGGAATGGTTTTCAGGAGTGGGAGAACTGCTACAAACTGGACACCATCCAGTCCTCTCTGCTACCACTGGGTGTCAGCATGAAATCTTGCTATGTGATACACTGCCTGACGTCCTGACAGCTCCATCCAAACTCCATCTGGGTAGAACTGCTTTAATTTTGGAGATGATTTTACAGAATAAATAAACTTTAAGACAAGTGTGTGTACTTTTGATTTTTTTTCTTATTAGGTTTCTGAAGCCAAAGCGAAGGTTTTCAGGAAGAAAAATTATTCACAAAATCAGAGGTACAGGAGCACCATCCATGAAATGCTTCTTTTTTGTAAGAACAGCTCATTGCCTTAGTTAAACTGCTGAGACTTAAGATTAAGAAGGCTATGGTATGTTTCCAAAACAGTAGTTCCTTACTTAGCTATTGTAGCATCTGCAAATGTTGGATGTCACCTACAGCAGCATTTAAAGAGAATCTGAAAATGTGAGAATTACTAAAGAGAAAACTTATTCTTGCATACTTTGGTAACAATAACACTTGAGCTCTCAAACTGATTTACCTTTAGAAAAATATTGAAGTCCTCTGCCTTTCATTTAGATGCTAAATTTTGGATATTCCCAAATTGTGACTTGTAGAAACCAGACAAAGAAGGGAAAACTGGCAATAGAAGTGTTGAGTTCTAAATATGAATTTATCTTACTATTGATCTGTATATTTTTGTAATTGATGAATTACTGTTTGTTTAATTTGTTAATAGTGCAATTGATAAATGAACTAGTAGTAGTGGCTGTGCATGAACAGCTTACGGGTATCATAGCATGCCCTGCTGTTGCTGTTTAGTTGTGAGAGGAGGCAGGAAGATGTTCTAAGCCCTGTATTAGCAAAGGCAAGTATCTGCCTTTGTGCTCCTAGTGTTTTTATGCAGCTTGAAATGCTTCAGGTACTGCATTGTGGGGAGGAAAGAATGAAGTAATTTCCTTTAGAGGAAAAGAATGGCTGCTGAGCTTTCTGGGGAGGGGCGGAGGGGAGCTGGCTGAACAGGACTCCTGATGGTGTCTTTCATCTTAGTTACAGGAAGCATCTCTTCTCTGAAAGCAATAATGAAAAAACAAGCAACAGTGAGAGTGAGAAAAGCTGGATCATCAACTCCCAGAAAGAGCCACTGCCAACGTCTTTCAACTACACCCGAAAAAGGCGCAGGGTGAGAAGAAAATTAAAAGGTAGGCTTGGTTCACATCATGCATGGTGAGCAGGTAACGCTACAGGTTTTCTTTTCCTTTTCTTTCTGGCGTTGTTAGCCGTGGTGCAAACCAATGGAGATGGCTCCCAGTTGTATTGCTGGTAACCAGGTAAAACTTTCTCCCCACAGTGCTTCCAGTGTCATCTCCAAGCAGCGGCAATGAAAACCAGATGGAAGAGGTGAGGAGTTTGTCATGCATAGATTTAGAAACAATATTGATACAAAACGTGAGCAAGTGAGTGGGAGCCAATACATTTGAATCATCTTCTCATATTGTTCTAATGAACAAATGCCAGTTAGATATTGCTGATGGTGTTGGGCTGCCAGAGGCTGAGGATACAGATTCTCTCCTTCCAGCTATAGCTTCTGGAAAGCTAGTCATGAGTTATATTGACAGACAGCAAGTGGACCAGGCATACCTAAAGCAGAATAAAACACAGTTGAGCAATGCCAGGCTGTTCTAGTGCCCAGCTCTTAGGTGCTGTATCTGAAATGTTTTGAAAATGGTCCTACCTGAACACAGCAAGTATGGGAAAAGTTTCTAGAACTTGAAGCTGCACTGAAAATTTTAATCTTTCCCTGGAAACCTTTTCTATTTTCTCTTGACTGAAAATGCTTTGATTCTGCTGCTGAAAAACTTAATCTACTATACAGCTTTACTGGCTAAATGCAGAACTTTAGCATGCAGATAAATTCAGGGCACAGCATTGAAGAGAGCTATCAGTTTGTGTTAGGTACACCTTGAGGTTTCTGCTCTTACAAATTCTCAAAAATCAATCCACTCCAGAAAGACTATTTGTACTGTTTAAAGAAAATACGTACTAAGACTTGGTTTTGTTTTGGCAGAGAACAGCAAGACGAAAAGATGAAAAGAAAGTGTCAAGGAAAAAACACACATCCACCTCTAAGGGAGATGATTTACCTACAGTGGATCTTGCTGGTATTTCTTTTTATACTGATGTCCAGTGTATTAGAAAAATGTTTTGCCTCTTCTCTTTACTTTTGCTCATAAATGTTCCACCTGGTAACATTTCCTGTAGTGACTGCAAGGCCTGGCTATTGTTGGTAGGTGAAGTCCCTTGAGCAGAGAGAGCAACAGCTGGGGCTGGTTTCTGTGGGAAGGATATGCTGTGTTTGTGCTACCTTACTCTATCCAGACTGCTCTGCTACCTGTACTTAAGTGCCCAAGTATTGTTTCTTGGAAGAAAAAAAAAGACAGCTCCCTTCAAGCATTATATTTTAAAACTTTAGGGGGAAAAAAAAATTAGTGTGGATATTAATACAAAGGAATTGGCATTTTCTTCTGTGTTGGAAAGCAAGTACTGAACACAGACTGTGGCTTGTATTTCAGGCTGAGTTTTCTTCTCTATTCTGCAGTGCTGATTAACTTTGGAAAAAAAATTATTATTTTAATGGTAGTTCATGTGCACTGTAAAACAAATGATGCTCATGGTAAAGATGCACACAGCATTTATTCTGGTATGCAGGGAGCTTTACCCATGAAGTATGGATGGTGTTATTCACATGTCATGGTGAATCTGGTCACAGACAGGAGTGGCTGAATCCTTTGGCTACCTTCTCACTCAGGTGACGTGCCATCAGAGGAGCCCACATGGCAGCTACTAGATGTGTCTATGGAGGAGCACTCTGTTGTGGAGAAGGATGTGACACAGGTTCTGTATGCAGTGCTTGAGTTCTCCCAACCTACCCTCAGCCTGCTTCTCATCTGCAGGCCATCCATGTATTGTGTGATTTTGCTTAATCTGCAGCCCCTGACAGCTTGCCTGTCTCCTGGATGCTGCCTTATTTTCTTTTCCATTTCTCCTTAGAAGTTTCACAATGTGTCTGGTGAAGAGACAAGAGAAGAAGAAAGTTTTAAGCGGAAGGACTCGGGTACGTTGGTCTCAATACTATGGGAGAGCTGGTTAAAAGGCAGAAAGGGGTGTTGAAGGAGTTGTCAATTTCTTTCAAAGGCCAATAAGCAGGGAGGTTTTTTGATATTTAAAGGATGCCTTTTGCACAGGAAATAGTTTCAATTTCTATGTTTTTAGTATTGTGGTAGGCTATGGCAAGATGCTTTTTATATAAATTCCTGAATTCATCACTGTATGGAACAATTGAGTCATGGCCTGAACCACTGACTGATCACCTGGGGAAAGCACCAAGTCAGCCCTGGGAGAACAGGGTGAAGGCAATTCACCTGTGTGAACAGAATGGGTAGAGCCTGGCTCCACCTCTCTTAGACCCTATTTAAGGGCTGACTGCCACTTGGAGATGTTGGAGATCCCTCTCTTGATTGCCAGAGAACTAGCAGCGTAGCTGGTCAGAGCTTGGAGACTTGCAAACTGGTAACCTGGGAGTAAATATATGAAATAAACAAAAGAATAAACCCTAAATCTAATGATTTGGAGGTGCAGTGCAACTGTGTAATTTAAAAACAGATGACACTCTTCAGAAAGCTGTTTACTTTCTTTTCCCTTAATAATATAGACATAGGCAGTGATTATGAAGGTAAATGGTGACATGCACTGATGCTTACTGAAGTTGTAGCTTTCTTAGGTAACAGGGGCTAAGGACTTGAAGTAAGGACTTGAAGTGAAACTGAACTTGCACAGACTCAAAACTGTTGCACAACATCTTTGTTTTTGGAAACAACCAAACTTCATGAAAGTCAAGCAGCAATGGGCTGTCTTCATCCTATTACTGTCAATGCAACTCTGAGAAGAGAGGTTTTAAAGTTATGGTTGGGAATATGACCCGAGTCACTGAAGTGCAGATTTTGAACAAAAGCACTCTCTCTTAGGGTGCCTGTGTTCATATGTCAATATGGCTCCTATCTGTCTAGCACTTGCAGGTTATACTTCCACTGTGTTAATGCCTCTACATAAGTTTGAAGGAATGTAACTTCAAAGGCTTGTTCTTGATTGTTTTTTATTGCACAGCGTTATGGTGGGAGAAAAGCTGATGCTATATAAAGGCAAAAGTGGGGTTCTGTTCAGAAATGCCAGGTGTGGTCTGTGATGGCATCCAATCACATACTCCATGAAGCCTGAACCTACCCTGTGCTGCTGCAGCATGTTCTTCATGGCCTCGCTGTCCCCTCATCCTGGGCTCCACCACCTTCCTGATCCCTGCCCTGTGGAGGCCCCAAGAGGCTCAACCACAGGCACCTCACTGAGCTCAGAAATGCAGCAAAAAAAAGTCACCCCTTACACAGAATGTGCAAGTTTGACTTAAATACAGGCTGCCTCTTCTTGCTGTGTTCCCAAGGGTGTTTTTAAGCTAAAAGCAATTGTATAGCGAGGTTTTGAAGATCTAGAAGAAGCAGCTGTTATGGATGTTCAGTCTTTCTCTCTCTGTATTTGTTATTTATTTATGTATTTTTTAATTTTTAAAGTAGCAGATGGAACTGCTTAGAAACAACTGAGCATAAACAGATTGTCAGCTTGGGATGGAAAAGAGTTTTTCTTGGCCAGAATAGTGAGACAAGAAATAACCTCTGAGATGGAAATACAGTAGTTTTCTAGTTAGCTGCGTAGTACAGTCTGGTTGACAGCTTTTGTAAGGGGAGACTTGCTGGTAGAGTCTTGTCCTGTGAAAGTGTAATGCCACACACTAAACTGAAGTTGCCTGCTTTTCTGCAGTATTGGTAATTCCAGTAGTGCTTTTTGCTTGTGTATCTAGTAGGCATGGCTACTATGTGTCTCCTGGTAAAGAACAGGAGAACTGAAACCTCTCCTCTTCTCTTAGATGCATTAAGTGGCACTGTTGTGAAGAAGCCCAGGTTTCTCAGTTCGGAAACCAAGCACTTGTCCTCTGAGTCACCCTCTAAACCAAAGAAACTTTTGAACTCAGTTGAGAAGGAAGAGCAGACGAAGAGAGGTAAAGTCAAATTGGCACCTAAGGTGAAGTATTGAAACGTTTTCAGCTTTTTTTTTATTGGTAGACATCAGAGTCATGTGAAAGCTTGAGGGGGGAGAGAGATGTGGTGGGAGGATATCCTCTCCAAAAGTCAGTGTAGGAGAAGGCCTGTCTTATGGTTTGCTCACTGGATGCCACGTATTTGGAGATGTAAGGAAATCTGGGGTTCCTAACCACCATCTAGTCAGATAGTAGTATTTTCTATTCTTTCTGAATAGTGATTGTCAAGAGTTATTAAAAATAATTTCTTTTATAGAAAGCATACAGATAATGGACAACCAAACTGCAGTTATTGGATAACTGACCTCTGTCATCTTGCATCGTTATCTGTAAATATGCTGCTCCGTGATAATGAAGCTGTTGTTTACATCTCCCTGCAGTATCACATGGGTTTGTTTCCCACTAGGGCCCCCAGCATGGTACTAACGAGGCACATGCTTTCTTGTAGGTCAGGAGATGGTTGATGTGAGCACTGCCTTTTTTTCCAAGATGCAACACAAAGATTTTGGTGATTCAGGAGTGATTGCTGTATTTGAAAGTTTTACCAACCAGCTAAAGCAACTGTTCTGGGTAACTTGCACTTTCTTAATGTGTATGCCTTGGGTGGTGGTACTTTGGCTGTGGTGTCTGTTATCTTGAAGCTCTTTCACTAGCCCCTGTACTCTTAAGTGCTACAGGAAGTGTAAGGAGTGAATAAAGGAAATTTTAATCAGGTTCTTCCTTTTTCCTTGTTTCTGTGCTGGAAAATAAGTGGTTTTTTTTTTTTTGTTTGTTTGTTTGTTTTTTGGTTTTTTTTTTCTTTAAGGCACATTGCACGCTCTTGTTAGAGGATAAGAATCAAAGTTTCAGAGAAACTCAGAATAGTTGCAGTGTGCCTAAATCAGGGACATAAATAGTTGCCCTCATGGACAAATATCAGAAATATGAAAGCTTTGTTTTGGAGCACAAACTCCATAGGTTTCTCCTAATGAAAAATAGGAAGCAATGCAGACTGCATCTAGTCACTGAAACACAGGTAGATCTACAAGGACGTGTTTGTATCTCCCAGATCACAGGTTTGCAGAGGTGGTGGTTTCTCAGTGAGTAATATGTGTGCTGCATATTGTTGGTTCACTCACAGTGTGGATGTACTTGAGATGCAGTGTGGGGAGCCTACTGTTACTGTCAATTTAGCTTTAATGAGTAATGATGGCATGAACCCAAGTCTAGTATGAGAGCATGCTATCAGAAAATCTTGTTATAAAGCTTTAAACAAGCCAGGCTCTCATCCTATCAGATTTATATGGGATTGACACTTTGTACCAGGCAGCAATCCTGGAGTTTCTATACTTTTAAAAATTATGTCAGTGTGTGTTCATGGAAATGTTTTGCAAACTGGATTTTTAGGCTTGGGGTTGTACCACATGCCTGCTCCTAATGGTGTGTTCTGTGGTCAGTCCAGGTACAAAGAGATGGAGATGTCTGCACAGAACACGCTGAAGACTTCTGAGAAGAATGTTTCTGCTCTGCTGAAAGAGATTCACAAGTGCAGGTGAAATGTCTGCTGAATGGAAGCATCTGCAGCTCCATGCAAACTGATTTCTTACAAAGAAATGCCTCTGTGAGAGGGCCTGACCTCTATGGTTTTTAAGGCAAAGTTGGTTGTCTGTCTTTTCTTTTCTGTAAGGAGAGTTTCAGAAGCATGGCTTCATTCCTCTTCTCTTGTAGAGGTACAGGAGTTGGCTGATTTCAGTGCAAAGAATGCTTGAGTTAGGAGTGACTGAAGCTATTGACTTCTTGTCGTCATCACCGTTAAATAGATCTGTAGAACAAGGATTTTGAACTTAGCAGCTTCTCTTGTTTACTCTCTTGAAACATCACAAAGGAGGCAGGCTGATTCATTTTAAGAAGTGGGGGAGAAGTACTAATGGGGGTTATTTATCCATGCTTTGTTATACACCCATTTCTGTGGATTGTCTCTGTGTGTGGGGGGGAAAAAAAAAGTCAGCTAAAGGACTTTCAGGCAGTTGCCCAATGGGGTTTGTCTACCCATGAATTTGCTGTAAGCAAAATAAAGACATGACTGAAGTTGCATGTAAGCCCATCAAACCTCTGTATCTGCTACACTTTGTGGGAGTTGGATTAAGCGTAGTATGAAATAATATCCTTTGTTTAATAACTGCACTGGGAACTCTGCTGTATGTTCTGTGCTGAGCCCCAGGACCAGCATGTAGCTAACCAAGCCTCTGATTTGGTGTGGGACAGCTATCTGTGTGCTCTGAGAGCAAATCTTCTCTGTTAGTTTCAGCAAGGAGTTCTGACTACAGGTGGATTCTGTGCTGAAGGCGCGTGGGGGTGTCCACAGCTTTGCTCTCCTACACTCTGAAGTGTTGAACCTGTCTCTATTTTCTATCACTAGACTGAACAAGCTGGAAGCCTTCAAGAAGATTGTTGTGGAAGAGCTTGCCAGCCTTGAGAAAGATACTCAGATCTTGAGGAACATGGAGAAAGATGCAGTGGTGTGTAGTACTTCTCTAGTGCCAGCTCCTAGAGTATCCCTTCTAAATTAATGGGATTTTCTTTGGGCTCTCTTTAGGACTTCTGGAACGCACAGCTGCACAAACTGAATTCTTTCTGCAACCAGCAGAAGCAAAGGTACACATTTACCTGTTGTCCACCCTGCTCACAGGTCCTCTGGTAGTTGAAGTTAGCCTGAAGGTGGTGGGGCACCTCCACTTAGTGCTCATTGACAGAGTCTTTGCAGCCCATGAGGACCTTAAACCGGCACTAGGACTCAGTGAGGGATTCTGCATGGGAGGTTGTGTATGATGGGCATGCACTTGGAGAGGTTGAGGTCTGGGATGCACATCATCTCTGTGCATGGATCAAAGAAAGTGACACTTCTGTGTTTAAAAAAATAATTTTAAAAAAGCTGATGTTACCAGTGCTGGGCACAAAGCTGTGAAAAGGATAATCCTAAATTTAGTTTTTTATTGTTAAATATCACTGTTTTATCTGTAAGCAATAGATGCCTAACAAACCAACTCATCTCAGCTAACTTTCCCCATAGGATTCAGTCTGTTGATTCAGCCCTGGGTGAGACAGCTGAGAGTTTTGCCAGTACGATTGTCAACACCACAGTAAGTGCCATTTCTGTTTAAAACTGAGTGTTAAATTGTGCTGAGAAGGTTCTTATTGCTTTTGTTATGATTGGTTTAATTGGGGAAATGGGAGGGAAAGCAAAGTGGCCAAAAATCACTTGCCTAAGGGAGAAGATAAGGACAAAGACCATCATGTGGTGATACTTCTCCTCAGTACATACCTGAGGGATTCTTTTGTCCACAGGTTGTTTTGGTGTTGTTAGGGATCCTAGTAGCCAGTTAGGGAGAAGATTCCTTTATGAGCACTGAACTGTCAGAATATAGGGATACAGAATTGCCCCTGGTTAAGGGACTGGAAGAGCAGCAAGCACATGTGGAATTAACAAGGAGGTTACAATTGCATCACGGGAGCTGCTCATCCTGCAGCACCTTATTCCAGGCTAGGTATTAGGCAATTAAAAGCTGAGTTTAAGTATTCTTAGCTCTCTGCAACTCTTATCTTGCACAACATAAAAATCTGTACAAACTTGAAATGTTTTTCTTACCTTTTTTCTCCCCTACAGCACAATGTCTCAATGAAGACTGCAGTAGAGAATGGTGTGTTTGTTGTTCCTTCTGACTAGCAGCCCTCTGATTCACTGGAGTGTTTGAAAATGCAGATAAGATCTCGTGAAGGAGATGATAATCTATTTTAAATGGAAAGAAAAATGAGGAGAGAGAGAAAATAACATTGATAGTGAGTTTTTGTTGTTATTTGGTTTAAGAATAGCTTATGCTGGTTGAATTGTTCCATTTTGACCTGTGTCTAAAATGTTGTTCCTGCAAAACTGTAAGATAGGCTCATTAAATACCAAAGAAATAGAAAATGAACTAAGTATAATGACTCAGCCAACAAACTGATGCACATGGGCCACTAAGCTCTGGACTGCAGAGAAGAAAGCATGAATGGATCTACTGGATTTTGGCCATGTGCCTGGTGGCATTCTGCAGACTAAAGGGCAACAAACCTGGAGCATTGCAGACATAAAGGCAAGTGAAACTACAGAAATTATTTCTAAATCCAGTAATTATTGCTTGCTGTACTTTGTACTCTCCCAGAAGCCAATGTTAGGATTAGATAAGTAACACCAAAGGTCTCTTGAAAACGAACAGCAGATAAACTGTACTATTTAACATCATCCTCTCTTTCAACAAGTTGGTTTCCTAAATTGCAGTTGCTCTTCACAGCATTAAATGCAGCTTGTGACAAACTTCACTTGTGCTGCTGCATCTTAATGAATGTGTGGGAATGTGGCATGGTTCCAAGCTCTGTTTCTACCTACTTGCCTTGCAAAACAGACCTCATGTTGCTGTGTGAGTTAGAATCAAGGGAATCTCCCCTGCACACATTGTGCCTGCATGGCAGAAGTCCAGCTCTGCCACAGTTGTTTCATCACTGAAAGCCTTCAGGTAGCTGAGCCTGCTCCCTCTCAAAAAGGTTGCAGTGTTATACCTGAACTGAGAACAGTGAAAATTCACAGCTGCTATTGCTGAAACACTTCCTGGACGTGTAGTGCTTGTTCCTTTCGCTGAAGTATTCCTGGGCTGGTGTGAGATAAGGCTGCACTTCCATTCATGTCAAGTGGTGGCTGGTTCTTTCCAAGTTGATTTAAAAGCAAAGACTTATTCACTCCTGCCCTTCCTACAGATCCAGAACCACTGGTCTGCCTTCTGCCATTTGTAATGTGTGAAAGACTGGAGCTGCTATTTTGTGACTGTTGGTTTGCCTGTATTTCCTTGAGGGCTGTCCCTGGTTACCTGACTGTGGTGCATCCCTCTGCTGCTCTGCAGGGTCTTTACAGCAGTCACTGAAACTCTGCTTTTGTAACCTGTGACCTTGGGCACTGTCACCTCCTTTGAGGGACAGATGTTGTCTTGGCTGGCTTAGGCTTGTTCACCTCCTTCAACAGCACGTTCATTGTGCAAAGGGAAGGTTTGACACAGGAATCATAGTGAGAAATAAGGGCTTTCCCTGACTTAGGTATCCTTTTTTTTTTTTTTTTTTTTTTCCCTCAAACTATGATAGCAATGGCCATTCATTTCTGAGATCATTTTTGGTGGTTTTACTTGCTCTCCAGGTTAGAGCAGCCAAGCATGTAAGTTTTGTGAGCACAAGGGAATAGATAGTGCAAGTTCTGTTTTGCTACGTCTCCCCACTGTTGGTGGATGGTGATAGAACACCATTTTCATATCACTTATAAATGTAAAAATAGGCACATTTCTCATGTAATTATCTGTGGTAGGGCACTTAGAGGAATAAAACTGCTGCATAGTGTATTTCTTGTTGAATCCCTGTGTAATCTGTCAGTAAAAAGTTTGGAAGGTGTGTTGAGCAGTTCAGATGGCTTGAATAAGGAGAAAATATCTTCTTTCACTGAAGCATGTATGCAACAGTGGTAACTTTTATTGCTTTTAATTATTTTACTGGACCCCATAAGGCTGCTTTCCCTGTTAGGGTAGGATGGGAGAGGGGATAGAGCTGCCATATAGCTTAAATGACACTTTCCCCAGCAGTTCTTTTCTATCCTTTTATATAAAATATGTTATCTGTTGAGCAGCATAACAAGTTAAGCCTGACAAGCTCTGAACAGCCTGAGCTGGGAGGGTGTGCTGGAAGCTTTGGTCTTTCCCAGTGGTCTTCACATTTGTGCCAGCAGCACGTACAAGTAAAGACAACATCTGGGTCAGGAATGGTCTCCTGTGTTTGGGCAGCCTGTCTCGTGCCATTTCCCATGCTGCTGGGTCAGTGTGGTAGCTGAAGTCCACTTGGCTTCTGCAGGTGATGTATTGCAAAATGACCTTGTGCAAGTTACCCTAAAGTTTTCCACAAAAGATCTGTTTGCTGACCCTGGTTTTTCTGTTGTTTGATTTCTTCTGAGCTGGTCTTATCACTTACTGATGCTTTTCATCAGCTCAGTGGTGCTCTTGTAAGAATTACTGAGTAAGTTACTTTTTTTTTCCCTCCCTTTTTTTTGAAAGTAGATAAAGCTCAATTTTCATCCTGTTCTTCTGAGCGAGGACAACAAAGATGAGTTTCACCCCTGGGTGCTGAAGATGTGTGAAGGCATCAATATCCAGAGAAAAAAGCTGGAGAGATAAAGTGTGTGTTCAGGACAACTGCTTCATACTTGTTAAGTTCTTGATCAGCTTAATAATAAACTGTTAAAGGCCCTGCTGTATCTTTTGGGGAATGATGCTGGGCCAAGTTCTTGTTTGTCTGCATGCTTTACAGTAGTAGAATGGGCCATCCAAAGTCTGGACTTGTGCTGCCCATTGCAGGAAGCTGTATGGCACTGTGACAGGGTGTCTTCTATAACTGGAATACACTGGCAGAGTGACCAGGAGCTGTGTACCCACGCTTGCCCTGCCTGTGGTCAGCTTGCCCTGCCCCTGGCTGTTTCCACAAAAGTGGTGCACATGTTTGTGTAGTGAAAGCAAATGCAGCAATAGGAGCCTTCCTTGTCACGTAGGCTGACTTTTATGTATTGCAAGCAAGAGTCAAGAAAACATTCCCAATAGCCAGTTGGTTAGGGGAAGCCCTACAAAGCTGGGGCTGAGTGCACAGCAGCAGCCTGATTTCTTTCCTGTCCTTCTGGGATTCATGGAAGAACCTTCCAAAAGCTCACTTTCTACCTCTTCATTTCCCATTATCCAAAACTAGCAAACAAAACTCAATAGCTTTCTCTCTTTCGTTTTGCTTCTCACTCCTTCTGCACATAAATGTGCTCTGTGGTGAGCCCAAAACTGCAGGGCCAGGGTTTGTGCATTATCCTCTGTACTTCCAATGTGAAATAAATGATATTTTTGAGATTGTTTTCAGTTGAGGTAGCAGAAAACTGAGAGAGGCAGAGTTAGAATCAATCTGAGAATCAGATGACCTGGCCAGAAAGTATGAGCCTTGAACAAGCAAGTTATTTGCACGCTGGCTTTGTTTGATAGGTAAGTTTCTGCAGGTAGTGGGGCTGAGCATGGAGATTTAAGAGGTCTCATCTACAATACCTTGCAAGATAAAAATTGTGTTAATTGTTTTGATAGTTAAATATAATGTTAGGTCAGGATAGATGCAGTGTACGTGGCGTTTCTGTGGATGCCACATCTGAATTTGTAAGTTGGCCAGAAGTCTTAGAGATGGATAAACGTAATTCCCCAAACCCTGCTGTCACTTTGAGAACAGCCCTCCTTTCTGAGCAACTGTGATTCCTTGCAGGGCATTACAGCTGTGAAGAAGTTGTGTATGTACTCTGTGGGTGTATTTAGGGATTTTGATGTATTTAGGGAGGATGGGTCACTTAGTTTTATTGATTGGCTTGTTTTGGAGTAGAAGAGATTTCAAAATTTGTTGCCAACACAGTTTTTGGTAAGTAGACATTCAGGAAAACAACTGTAACAAACTGCAATGCAGATGATGAATGACTGGTGGAAAAATTGCTGCAGGACAGTTTGGTGTAATGTTTGATCTTTCACGGATCCTGTGTAGGTGATGCTGACACCTAACCAAGGGAACCATATCTGTGAGTCTTTAGGTCTGCTTCTGTGTAGGAGCACCTTCTCTGGGCTCGAGTACTCTACAGGAGGAGGCTGCTGTTGGCAGCAAGAGGCCCTTGTTACACCCATGCAGTAGAACAGTAACACCATGTGAGAACTGCACCTATACACAGCAAAAGAGAGTTTGTGTAGGAGAGGAGAAAAACACCTACTGAAGGACTACAAAGATGTCAAATGCACAGAGGTTGTCATTTTCCATGAATGCAGTTTGAAGCATCCCATGAATGTGTTGCCTGAAGCCCTGATAAGCTTGTGTGTGGGTAGGAGCAGCTTTCAGACCAGTTTTGTGCAACCATCAGCACTTACATCGCCTTGCTCATTCTGAGTCTGACATCAGCTTTTTCCATCCATGATGACAGGCCTTGCCTCTTTGTGGTCACATCTAGCACAGGGGCTTAAAGTAACATTCCAAACTGCTTCAGTAAAGTTGGAGAGTATTTTTGTGATGGCTTGCTTGCAAGCTAAACATTTTTTTTAACCTTGTAATATCTTTTATTTTTTTTATGACAATAAAGCTCTAGACTTTTTTGGTTTTCTTTTTGTGTGAGACAATGACAGTCTTTTCTTTTACTGTCCCATCTGAAATTCCATGGCTGAACTGACTCCAGACTCCCTTTTTTTTTTTTTTTTTGTTGTTAGTTTCAAAGAACCACTGGAGAGATGTTTTCTTCCACCCCCTAGGAAACATGTGTCAATTAAAAATCTCTCTTAGTTGCCAAGTTTGTGCACCAGTACCAGTCACTGGAAATTCATATGCTTCTTCCTAGGCTGTGTTGATTGCTCCTTTATTTACTTCTTTCTTTTTCTCCCAGGTAGAACTCTTAAGTGAGCTATTTTAAAGCCTTTATGTAACAAAAGTATTAGGCACAAGAAAGTGTATTACTAGTAGGGAAGCCTGTACCTGTTAACAGGGTTCCACAGAATGGTTAAACCAAACTCCTTCCTCTGCATATTGGTATGTTTGGAGTGCATCAACCATGATTTGACAAATATGCCTTCGTGCCTTCATACAAAGCAAAATCTAGAGGTTTCATGCTGTTGGTGATTGCCTGCTGTCAGGGTTGTCTGGATATGTCTACAAGGCCTCTGTGCTCTTGATGGAATCAGCAGCTCCTTCTGGTCTAGCATTGTCTGTAAATTTGCACAAAGCGCCTTCTAGTCCTACATCCAAGTCATGCATCTGGACAAAAAACTAGAGGAATGAAGACAGGAGCCTGCATTGCATTTTGAGGCACTACTAAGAGGTAGGGCTGCTGTACCTGGGCAAGGGCATTCAGTTTGCAAAAAAAATAAAAATAAATAAATAAAAATTGAAGAGGAAGTGTAAGAAAAATCCCTTGTTTGCACACTCTAGGAAGCCTCTACCTATCAACATAAATTGCGTGTATGCATTCAATATGCAGAAATACCACCTGTCCCATCAACGAGGGCAGAGCAGAGCCAACACCTGTACGAAAACCACAGGGGAGTTTTACAGCAGCGTGAGTGGGGCTGGTGTGTGGTTAAAGAGGACGTGTCTCACTCTGAACTGAATGGCCTCCAAGCTTATGAAAAATAAGTAGTCTCAAATAACTATTTTATAGCAATTTTGTGCCTTAAATGGAAGGGAGACACTCTGATATTAAAACTTGTTTATTTACATTGTTACATTTTACAGGAAAATCGGTTTAAGAAGTCACTGCTTCTTTTTCTTCATAGTTGCAGCATTTTGAAGATGTTAAGACAGATTTGAAGGATTTAAAATACGTCTTATTCCAGCCTTCCTGACTGGCCTGGATCTGCAAGGTGAGACCATCTTGGTGGTGGTTGGTTTTTTTCTTCCTATTTTTTTCTTTTTTTTTTTTTTTCCCCTCAGCCCTTTGAGCTTCAAGTAAGGCATTTATTTTTTTCTTTTCTTTCTTTTTTAAGCAAAACAAAAGACAATCAATTCCTGTGAGGTTTGTTGCTATAATGTACTTTAACTTTTAACGTGCTTACGTTGTCCATGCTGGTAGTTAAATACCATTTACATTGAAATGTAAAAGGACTCCGTTCATCCTAATATCCGTGCTTGGACATACAACCGTTGGTTGCTTTTCATAGACAAATGGTTCAGCTGTTTGCTTGGTGTTCTACTTTGCTGGTTCTTATGATATTATCTGCCTTTATGCTTTTCTAGTGGTGGTCCTTGTCTTCCAACCTCTGCAGAGGTTGGAAGCTTCTACTGGTCAAACACCTGTTCTTCCCCCAGTCTGTATGACTTCTTTATGCCCTTTCCTTGCTCTCCATAAGCACTTATTGTGGCTGCAGCCATGCTGTTACCAGCTAGGCTGGCCAGCCAGCCTCTTGTCCTGGGACAAGACTTCCTCCCTTTGCACCTACTGTCTCCAAGACCCCCATGGTGAAGATCAGCTTAAGGGGAAAACTGGCTCGGGATGTGGAGAAAGATCAGAGGAACAGGACTTGATGGAACGCTTCCTCTCTCTGTGGGTCCATGCTGCTGTTTGGTTCCCTGTTTTGTTCCCTGCTGGCTCTCAGACACATGATCTGATTTTTGGGTGGTTCTTTGTAGAGTCAGGAGTTGGACTTAATGATCCTCAAAGAATCATTAAAGTTGGAAAAGACCTAAGATCATCTAGTCCAATTGCCAACCCTTCCCTACCATGCCCTTTAACTGTGTCTCTTAGCGACACATCTACACATTTCTTGAATACCTCCAGGGACTTTGACTCCACCAATTCCCTGGGCAGCCTGTGCCAGTCAACCACTCATTAAGAAGCAGCTCTTCCTAATATCCAACCTGAACCTCCCCCTAGTACAACTTGAGGCTATTACCTCTCATCCTATCACTAGTTACTTGGGAGAACATGCTGACATCTCACTCTAACTTCCCTTCAGGTCACTGTAGAGAGTGATAAGGTCTTCCTGGAGTCTCCTCCAGACTGAACAATCTCAGTTCCCTCAGCTGTTTCTGTAAGACTTTGGATTACTTAGGATCCTGTCCAACTCAGGATATTCTACATTCTATGCAGAATATTCTATGGCTTTGCATGTGTGGTTCCTTTCCTTCCTAACTGGGATCCTACAGGGTGATGGGAGGGCTGTCGTGATCACAAAAGGGTTTTTGTGGAGAGAATTTAAATATACCAGGCTGGAGGAGCCCACAACTATTTCACTGTGGAAAAGGGGAAGGACAAGAAGCTGTGACTCCTCTGTTAGAGACTTTGAAGGGGGCTAGGTTAGAAAAAGGCACAGCAAAGGTTCCCAAAGCTAACCTAAGCTGTTTTTAATTTGTAATCTTTTAAGTGGGAAGTAAACACAGCCAATTGAAGCAGCAGCACTGTGCTGTTTTTTTTTTTTTTTTTTTTTTTTTTTTTGTGAGACACGGCATCACAACTGCAGGCTGGGAATTGATTTGCTTCCCCTACTGTAGAAAGTGCAGGAATTCCTTTATGATGTATTTGGCTCCTTTTGAGGTTTACTTCAAACGCTTCCTTCACCTTTTGTGAATATTTAGCACACTTTTATTTTTTTGCTTCAGATAAAGTATTTGTATATGGTCAACTTTGTGCATGTTTACACTCCAAGAACCTATCTTGTCTAAGTTGATGAGCTCCAGTTTATTCCAAAATCTGTTTATCATAGAATGGCTTAGGTTGGATGAGACCTTACACATCATCTAGTTCCATCCTTCTGCCATCCAACCTGGCCTTGAGCACTTGAAGTGATGGGGAATCCACAACCTCTCCAGGCAGCTGTGCCAGTGCTTCACCTTCTTCTTATTGAAGAATTCTTTCCTAATAACTAATCTGTATTTCCCCTTTTATAGTTTAAAACCCTTCCTCCTTGTCCTATCAGTATCAGACTGTAAGGAGTTGGTCTTTCTCCTCCTTATAAGCTCCCTTCAAGTATTGGCAGGCCCCAGTAAGATCTCCTCGGCACCTTCTCTTTTCTGAGCTAAACAAGTCCCACTTCCTCAGCCTGTCTTCATAGGAGGAAGTGCTCAAGGTGTCAGTCTAGCAGAGCCCTAACCTTCTGAAGACCCTGAATGTTTCCATCCAGTGCTTTATAAGGTGTTTTTATGCCAGCAGTACAAATCATGAATATTTTCTTTTTCACGTGAGAAAGATGTTGGCCTTATTGTTCTGATGGTGTTCTATGACAGGGCAAATAAACTTACTGTGTTAAAACTTAAATAGCAGTACATTAATGAGTGTCTGGTACAAATAACCGATAGGTATAATCAAATAGGTTTTAAGCTAAAGCCTGTAATTCAGTCTCTTGTTTCATTTTCTTCTTTTCTTTTTTCTTAGAAAAAAGAAGATCCCAGGAAGTGCTGTACTTATTGTGCTTTCTTATTGTTCAGGAATCCATTTGAAGCAGCAAAGTAGTTCTTATGGAATCCATTCTTGACTTCTGTTGCGACAGGGGTTTCCTTTGCAGCTGTTCTTGAAGGTGCTTTCTGGTATGTCTGCAAAAGCAAAATTTCGAGTAGCTAGTTGCGTTTGTTTAAAGCAATAAAAGCTGAATGCTATTTCTGGTTAACTGTAAAATAGAGATGCCTAGTGTTTGTTGATGTGGATATACACTTGCTTCACACTTTAAGGGAACAGCATTAGTTTTGCTGCTGCACATGATATAACCTGACTAGTATTACCTGTAATACTTCTTGGTGTCAAGAAGGATTTTAAGCCTTTCTCACTGGATGCTGTATGTATGCAGGCAGGCTGGAACAGTCCTTGCTAAAAACATGTATATTCACATTTAGATTTGAGTACGAACTTATTTTAAGTACTGACCCTTGCTCTACCTGTTTGGCATACGGTTTGTAACAAGAGCAATGTGCAAAAATTTTGTTTTCCCCCTCTCCTTGTCCTTCTCAAAAGGGGAAAGAGAGAGAGAGGCTGCTTACCTTAACGTAAAAGTTAACGAAGAGGATGACCAGTGTGGCCATGTAGGAAGACTGGAACATGAGGCAGCCAAAGGGAAACCCACACGGCTTCACAGCTGCGCTGAGCGTGTGCACAATGGTGAGCAGGAACTGGATCTGGAGTAAAAAGATCATGCCTGAATGTTTACTAAGGAAGGACTGACACCAGCTAAATCCTGTGTAATAACCTTACCTAGTTCTGCTCTTTGAAACTTGGAGTGGTTCCTTTCTGAACACGTGAATATATGGTGAGGGTTAGGTTAAAATGATGCCCTTATGACTTAAAAAAAAAAAAAAAAAAAAAATATAATGGAGCTGGATGTTTCCAGGAGTTTTTAGGTCAAATGGTTGGCAAAATGAAAGCTCTTTTAATAGGGATTGTTATGTTTCTAGGCTGTGTCATGCAAGCACAGTGTTGTCTCTGGGCAGAAACCTGAGAAAACACTGGAGACTTGAGGCAATAGCTTTACAAGTCTGAACAGAAAAAAGGAAATCCAAGGTGCAAGAAGGTTAGACAGACTGGTGTTAGTCAGGGACAGGGAAAAACAAAGTAAAAATGGCAGAGAAGGGGGGGCTGTCAATGTTTAGGGCTGTGAACCACAGCTTCTATCTTGTTGTCCAAGAGCTGTTTATGTCATCCTCTATTTTATAGTTGTATTGTAGTTACATATCTTGTTAGAAGAAATCTCATTCTCACTTGAATGAGACACCAATAATAATAAAATAAAAGTGACAATTTTTGAGCATCATTCCAGTTACTAAATTTTACTGGGCTGTACTAATGAATTAACCTTCATAATAGCTTTGTTATAATTTAATGCTACAAGTGTCAGTATTTGCTTGCCATTCCTTTTGCTCCCTCTAGCATTTCTGAAGAATTTCTGTCAATTACAAGTGAAAGTAATGTAGACACATACCAGCTGTGCCTGGGTGAGGTATTTCTTCCACCACAGATACTTTCGCATAGAAGGGATGACTGACAGTCCGTAATAGGAGTACATGAGCACATGGATAAAGCTATTCAAAGTGGGTCCAAAGAAACCTATAAAAATGCAATGCAGAAAGCATTTTATGATATAAGCTGCTAAAAAGCGACAAGATGTCATTACTGTACACAGGAGGTGTTGCTGAGTAATGTTCACTTTGTGCTGTGGGTGCATCTCAGCTTGCCATTCTGATGCAGCAGTGAGTGCTTTACCCTGTCTCTGAATGAAGCTTACCTGCTGTGACTTTATCTGAGCACTGCTCTTGCTTTATTCAGTGGCTAGTTTTCTTATTTTCTAAATTTTCTTATGAACTCTGCTAAGGCTGCAGGGAGCCTTCACTTGTACAAAGCCCTGGAAAAGTGTGCTATGAGACACTTGAAATAGTTATCTACCCTTTGGTAAATGGTCTGTGGCCCTTCTCCATCTCAGCAGGGGGAGATGAAGCTTGTTGTGGTGTCTTAAAAGCTAAGTCACTTTGAATTGCAGACTCGTAGAATCATTAAGGTTGGAGAAGACTGCTGAGATCATCTAGTCCAACCATCAATTCATCACCACCATATGTGCTAAACCACATCCCCATGTGCCACATCCACGTGGTTCTTTAAACCTCCAGGAACCTCAGTGACTCCATCTCTTTCCTGGGTGTATAACCAAGATGTTATAATCACAATATAATTGTGTACAATCAATAGATATCAAGATGTTATAATTGCAATATAATCAAAAGAGTAAGGCAAAGCAGACAACGATCACAAAAGAGAATAAGTAGAAGAGCTTACCCTTGGGTTGAGCTCACCAGAAGATACCAAAAGAGGAGGATCTCCAGAAGAGATCCTTCCCCTCTGGTAGCCAGCTCTTAAATAGGTCCAGGAGGGCTGCAGCCTGGCTCCACCCCTTCCGGCAGCACAGCTGAATTGCCTTCACCTGTGCTCCTCTGGCTGACTCAAGGCTCACCTCAGGTGATCAATCAGAGGTTCAGGCCGTGACTCAGCAGTTCCCATACACTGGGCAGTGCCAGTGCCTTACCACTGTCTGAGGTCAGTGTTGTAAAACATGTTAGATCTAAGTGTAATGACTCTCAGAAGGCTGATGTTTCTGCCACTTCAGTGCGAAGTGTAAGACAGTATGCACCAGACAGAGCTGCCCTGTTCAGTATTCAGGTAGTAGTTTTGAACCTTTGTGTATCATTCATTACCTGTCTAAAAGTTGTTTGAAGAAATGTAAATGTGAGCAGTTGTGGCAGCTAAGTGGAGAATCTAAGGCGTAACATTTCATTTCTTTTGTGCACTGAACTTTTAACCTTGCTCTTAATTTCACTGAGATCTGCACATATTCAGCAATTCTGAATGACAAGCTGTGAACTCTATGCTGTGCTGTAACCCAGGGAAGCACTGGCTTTGCACAGTGCTGTGATTCCCCTCCAGCTGCTGGTGGTGCATCCCTCAGGTGATGGACAGAACAGAGACTTACTTTGCCCACAAGGTATCCAGTTCAGAACGCACCACCAAATGTTAAACATCGTGGCATGGTGATACACGTGGAGGAAGGTGATCTGGCTGCTTTTCTTCCTCAGTACAAAGAAGATAGTGTCTGCAAATTCAATTACTTTAGAAAAATAATACCACCATAGCACCTTGGCTACCTGTAAAAGCAAAAACAAAGCATCAGGAGATCAATATCTGTCCAAAAAAGGGCTTAAATACTGCTGTACTTCATCATTAGGTGCACTACTCTTCCAAAGGCATCAAAGTCATATTGAAGGAGGAGCACAACCTCTGGCTTGAGTTTTATTTCTCTTTGAAGAATGAGGCAGTTTATAGAGAACTGATCACTCTTAAATGTGATTATCTAATATAAATCTACAGTTAACAATTCTGAATGTTTTTACAGTTTAAAAACATATTTCAATGATGGACCTTCTAATCATTCTGTTTGTTTGTTTTAATCAAAGATCTTTCAAGGATGTTTCAGTTTACACTTTCTTGATGATGGGAAAAGGCATTTAACTGACACTTTCCTTGCCAAAACACAAATTTTGAAGGCTGAAGAAAATCATGGGTTATCTAGTCTCTCCCCCTCGAGCTCCGATATTATCTGGAAAGCATGTCTGAACACACAGACTTGCTGTGATACAGAAATAAGGTTTGAAATTAGAGATGATCCAAGGCAGCAAAAAGGGATCTGAAGTTTTCTAGAGTTTAGAGTTTGGTTGAATGTATTTCCATCTACAGCTCAACATTGCAGGTGACTGATTTTTCTCCTTGGTTTTAAAATGATCCATATACTCTCAATACTCAGGACAAAAATATACGTAAAACATTTCTCTATATGTATATATATGTATACACACATAGAATCATACACATACGTGCATATGTGTGTATGTATATACGTGTGTGTCCTGATGCATGGCTTGTAAAAATGCTCCCTGCCATGCTTTCTATAGTGAGGATGCATCTGCACCAAATCAGGAAGTAAACATCTGTTTGCAGCAGGACTGCTGCTGAAGCTGAGTGCTGTCTGTCCTCACCCGGATGTCAGCCTCCCCAGCGCTGTGGAGGTTCTGGCACTGCAAGTTGTAGCCTCCTTCCCATGTGGCGAGGATGAGCTGGAATAGAAAACACAGCAGTGATGTTTGGAAATAGACAAGGCAGTCCTCCCCGTCTCCTGTAGCTGTTCTGAAGCAAAACAACGTCATGAGAGTATTGTAAGTTCCCATGCATTCTGTAAACTGATGCTTGCAGACCAGACAACTTGCTAGTATCTTCTGTTTTACACTTGCAAAGGCTTCAAATTCTTATGGAAATATGCACTGAAATAGTGCACCTTTTACATTTCTCTGGCTTTACAGCCTTCAAGGCATCCATGAATATCTCTTGTTACTTAGTGCAGTGATCCTTACTCTAAAGCTCACGACTGAGTATTTTACTGTTTCCTGAAGCAGTATGAACAGAGCTTGACAGACCTACTAGTGAGGAGACCCTTGCTGTCCTTGAGAAAAATCCCAGCTACCAACCAAGCAAACAAAAGGTAAATCCAAAGAAGTGCAGAAGGAAAAATATTTCCTTATGCTATAAGCAAATCTCCGTATTGTATGTTGTTAAATGCAGGAAGAAGGGGAGAGCATATGTGGTGCTGAGTGGAGAAATGGACAGACGACCAATTTCAAGGAGGCTATCTACTATGTAGAAGGAAAGCAGCTCAGCTAATGGAAGGTACGAAATGAGCCAGGTACGTATCTGGAAGAGAAGCTGGGAACTAGACAGGGGGCATTCAGTTACTAGGTCTCTGTTTCTCTGATATTAAGCATGTTATTCTTACTGGCTCAGTTGTGTTCCTTTTCACATGGTGAATGCTCTTACAATTCTTTAAATGTGATGGTATTGTTTATAGAATCATAGAATGGCCTGGGTTGAGAAGGATCTCAACGATCACCTAGTTCCAACCCCCTGCTATGTGCAGGTCACCAACCAGCAGACCAGGCTGCCCAGAGCCACATCCAGCCTGGCCTTGAATGCCTCCAGGGATGGGGCATCCACAGCCTCCTTGGGCAACCTGTTCCAGTGTGACACACAGGAGGATTATATCTCCTATCTTGGACAGCTTTTGTATGCTACCTTGTATGATGTGATAAACCTCATCATATGAAATTTTGCTCTTGATTTCCAGTAATGTTCTACGAAAACCTATTTGAAAAAGTAGGTGAGATCAAGTGCTGCTTGGTTAACAAACTGGCTAAAAGTTGTACCTAAATACAGAGCTCAGGAAGGTCATTAGGAGAGACATGGAGAATTCAGAGAATGAAACCCGAGCTATGAGGATGATGTGTCCAGCAAGAACTGCAAATGAGAGCAGCAAAGTCAGCTCCTCAGTTCTCTCAACAAATACTCTGATTAGGGTAGAAGAATGCCTGGGAATGTAATTCTACCCAAGCTGCATTCTAATTTGTTCAAAAAACTCAGTTACTTTTGTCCTGATGCTTCGCTGCTTTGCACAGCCTTGTCAGTGACCTTTTGCTGTCCACATTTTGCACTTTCTCCTATTTTTTTTCTTTTCCTCCAAATGATAAGAAAGCATACCTGATTTCTTCTGATTGCTCTTATTGTTATTCTTGCTTCCCTAAGTTTACAATGGTCTTTTTGTCCTAACAAAAGTGTTACTTCAAAGGAGGCCATCAACTCAAGTACCAGTCCTTGTTTCTCTGCTAAATTTAGGGTTGCTAACTGCTTGACAACTTGTGAAGGACTAAATAATTATTTATTAAAGTAAGTAATTTTGTTAATCTGTTGACTTCTGTAGCAAAACTCCAGGACAGTTGAAAACAACTGGGATCTAAAATGATTTTTTTTTTTTAAACTTTCCTCAGGTCTTCCAATATTCAAGCTCTATCTGCTCTACTTTTTAACATTTGCACAGTAAGGAAGCACATGTTTCTCTTTTTAGGCATTATAATAATGAAATAAATACAATTTTATTTCAGTTTGCCTTCTGTTATCCTGGCATCATACTGAGATGTCATCCCAGTTGCAATGTGTAGGGCTGAAAATGGTGGCCCTAATTATGCTAGCATTAAGCTTTTGACCTTTCTCTGCTCTCAGAGAATACAGAGAATGCAATTCTTGAACTCCTGGAAATCCTCCCATCATCTTGGTACTTATGATCTGCTTTCAGGTCATAAATCTAACTCAGAAACTTCAGACTTACTGTGTAAAGTGCATTGAACTTTCAGCTCCTGGAAAAATGAAAAATAGAGGTAATCATGATGCTTTTTTCTAATCTTGCAAGGTATAAGAATTTTATTCTGGTCTCTCTAGAAGCTTGGTGCACTGGGCTCATAGTACTTGTGCAATTCTGCTTTATTCCTTCAGCAACCAGCAGGCAGCTCTGACTTTTGCTCTGGATTGACAGGTGTCACATGCAAGACCTGCTTACTCACACAGATAGGTTACTTGCTTACAATCCTAGCTCACCTCCTATGGATTTGTAGTAAGTCCGTGGATCTACCTGAGGATAAAGGCACTCGAGACATCACGCCACTCATATGCTAATGACACATCTCTAGATCTTTTTAATCTGACCTAGATGGTCCCAGAGCCCTGGTTTTCTCAGTGCCCAACCGACCAAGGATGGGTGGAAGCATGACAACTGGCTGAGATTTCATTTAAATAGGACAGTAGCGATAGTGATGGGGAAAGCAAGCTAAGACACTGATAGAGATTGTCTTTTCCTCTTAATGATAAAGAGTAACATCATGGGAGTAGTTTCTCAATTCAGACATCAGCGTTTGTCTGCCTTGTTTCCAGGCATAATTCAGCAACAAAATTGTGAAGATTTCAACCTGCAGGTCTATGGAGTGTGGTCTGAGAGCTGGCTTGCCCATGAATTAATTTTAAAATACATAAAGACTAGACTGCTTTTAACATTAAGCTGGTTTCCTCTTCACAGTTGGCACCTTTGCAGTATTAAGCATAGATTTGTGTAGAGGAAAGGCATGTTCTTGATTCAGTGAAACTGTTAAAGGTTTTGATTTTTATTAAGATGACAGTAGTTGTTTCATGCATGGTACACCTTGAGAACTCGAGGGATTGGTTGGACCTGCAGTTAATGGAGCTAAAATTGGCCCTGAGATACCTCATGCCCATGGTGTGATGCAGAAAGCTTCTGGATCAGAAGTGGAAATCTGCCTTTGAAGATTTAAAAACATTTTGTTAAGAGCTTTTGCTACAACCTCTGACTTCCTGCCTTGAGGTTGCATGATTTGACTGCAGTTAAAAGACTGTGAAGCTAGGTTAGGCACAGTGAAGAGCTGAAGAATTGCAGCACAGCTATCCCCATCAGTTGGTTTATCATGTTTCTTATTAAAGCTAGCATATTGGACAGCCCTCATTTGGGATGTACTCCTAACATAGACAAGGTCTTTTTCTTTTGAACATCTAAGAAGTACCCACTCCATTCTGGAGCTATCACAAGAAAAGATGTGTGGCATCTTGTAAACAAAACCAAGAAGAGAAGTAGAACAATTTGTTATTCATCTTTATAACAGAGCACATTATTTTGTGGTTTATCTCTGTTACAGAGGTCAGAGTTGGAGATGAAGTGGGAGGATGGAGGAATAAGGCCATTGTTATAGATCTCTCTAATTAAGAATTAATCCTGAATCATACTCACTGGAGAGATCAGCTGTGTTTACATAAACTACTGTGGAGAAGGCTCTAAATATAGGTAACTCCTGTCTTAAAGAGCTTACCTTCCATTTAAGACAGAGGGAGTAGGAGCCAGAGAGAGGCTTTGGAAATGAGGTGTTTTGAAATGTGGAGACACTATACCCTTACTCACTACTGAAGATTTCTGTCCTCCTGTTCAGTGAAGCACTGGAACAGGTTGCCCTTAGAGGTGGTGGATGCCCCGTCCCTAAAGTCATTCCAGGTCAGGCTGGATGGAGCTCTGAACAGTGTGACGTAGCTGTAGGTATCCCTGATCACTGCAGGGGAGTTGGATCAGATGGTCTTTACAAGTTCCTTCCAGCTCAAACAATTCTATGATTTGCCTGTTTCCCTTCAGAAGGGACATTCAAGCTCTTCAGGCAGGTCTGCAAGTCTCAACATCCACTGTGCTCCTTCACAGTAAAAGCTGTGAATAGGAACCAGGCAAACAGGCTATGAAACAAGTTATTCTATACAGAGACAGTATTATGAAAGAATGGCTTCTTCAATGTACAGCCAGCCTGGCCAACAGTCCAGAGCTGTAATGTGATGCAAGTCAGCAGCCTCCAGCTACAGAGACCAAGTCTGAAGGGACTTGTCTGAGGACTCGTGCAAATTAGTGACCATCTGCAGTGAAGTTAGCCTTGGGAAGGGCAATGAGGCAACTGAAAGGGAGCCGGCTTCTTGTCCCCTCCCTGGAACTGTTCAAGGCCAGGCTGGATGGGGCTTTGAGCAACCTAGTCTAGAGGGAAGTATCCCTGCCTACAGCAGGGGGATGGAACTAGATGGTCTTAAAGGTCCCTTCCAACCCCAACCATTCTGTGATTCAATGCAGTTCCTACAAGGATATGAAGGTAGCAAAACACAAGTTCACTTAATTCACCTGCAACTTGCCAAATTTCTTATTCACTTGCTTGTGGCAGGCCGAATCAGCTTATAAGGGGTAGGGAGCAGTATTTCTCAGTACAATCAATCCTTTTTGTTGAGTTTTGCTACTAAAGACAGATATCTGTATAGATAGATTATCTGTTCAGAGTTGTAAACACTGAAGTGTTACTGTAAATTCTGGGGAAAAATCAGTATGAAGTCATCAGACCTTCCAGCGATAATTGGGCTTGTTTCTTCTTAGTTCTGGGCCTCATCCTGTGTCCTCAGATACCCAGAGTGACTCCAGAAGTCAGAGGTTTGACCAGGACCAGCTCACAAGGTCCCACTTCACCTCCAGCTCTCTGTCTTCTTCACAAACGCACAAATCTGAATTGCTGTTTAGCCTTTTGACCTGGTCACTCACCTGGGGTTTAGCTCAAATTAATTTAAAACTTGAAACCTTTTTAGGGTTCTGTTTGGCCTCTGAGTGAAGCACAGTTTCCTGACCAGCTAAAAGAACAGTCTTGGTTTTCTCATGGAAACTGCTGTGTAGTTGAGAGCCCATAAAGCAAGAAATGCTGAGAGAGCTGCACAGGCAAGAGTGTGTGGTGTCAGCTCACACCTCTACAGATCACACTGACACCAAGCAGAACCTTCAGCCCAGGTTTCTGATGCCCTGAGTCGTTTTTTTGCCAAGTCAAAAAATATTTTAGATTTTTTTGTCTTCTAGTGTTTGTTTCATAGCTCCCTTCTGGTTCTGAAGGGATCCGGATTTCTGTGAGCAGTCCTTCCTGATAAACACTCAGGAAATAATCTGTGAGACCACGTTCATCCTCCCAGTCCCCAGAGCACCTGCTCTTGGCTGAAGTTTTTATCATCTGTCTGATGTTTAATGTTTCTACTATCTGGCCATGTGATGGAAGCTTTTTAGTCAGGACAGTAGAAAAATACCATTGAATTGCCAGTATGATAAATCAGTACCAACTCTCATGTAAATCAGTATACATTTAAATATGGGCATTTGTACAAAACAATAATTCCATCAACAGTCATGCAAATGAAACACAATCCTTGAACATACTTGTGTGCTGAACAATGAAGTGTGGGCTTGTTTTAGCTGAGCAACTGCTTAGATTCAAATCCAAACTTGTAAACGCTGCCCTGGCAGTGGTCAGTTGTCTCCAGGGATGGACTGGAGTTCAGAAAGGACAGCTGAAACTGGCTGAGAGCTAATCTGGGGAGGTACTCTGCAAGTCTGCCCAATTGCTATGTGCTTGATGTTAAATTTACTTTGCTGTTGATATCAAATTTCCTTGTAAAATTATGCTTCTAAGTTTTTCTTTTGCTAAAAAATGTATGTTTCTCACCTTTGTCAGCTGTGCTGCATTGAAGAACACTTACCTCTATGAGCATGTACAAGGAGAGCAGCGTAATCCCAAGGTTATATACAATGAGGTGAGCCCTAAGGGAGAAAGGCTGCCTATTCTTCATGAACTTGTTGCCCAGCCATATGCACAGCAGGTACGCCACAGTGAGGAAAAAGGTGGGAAGGTAAGAATCCAAAAGGAGCCATCCTCTAACTCTGGAATCTGAAAAGAAATGCATGCAGGAAGCAATTAATGTTGTAGTGAAATACTGCTAAAATATGGCAGGTCATATTGTGAAAAGCCTGAGAGTGGATCTGCCATGCTCTGCTCACCTTAAGAGCCATCCACTGCTATTTCCTCCCCTATGTGGCATGCTAGTTCAGAGAATGTGGTGAAAGCCACACAAAAACATTCCATAGCAACCTAAGGTTGCTTTCACCTCCTCATTTTAGCAAGAATGAGAAAATGAAAAGAAGAAAATAATCCTGTCTGCCTTTTAATTAATGTGTTAACTTCACATTTAGTTAAACCACACCTTAGCCTGTTAATGGACGGACAGCTTGAAGATAGTATTAAATATGAAGTACGCATGAAAGCTTGTCAATTCACACATTAACTTTGCATTTATGTCCATATGAAAGTAAAATGCTTTTGCTGGAAAACATTTCTACAAAGTTTTTTCCAAAAACATTGTATTTAAAAAAGAAATTGCAAATGATTACTTTGATGGTTGTCAAAGATACTTACTAATGTAAAAGCTTGCTTTCTCATGGTTTCTGTTCCATTTGCCTGATTCTGGAATGCAATATTAAGGTCAAATCCTGCTTGCCTTACTCACACAAGTAATCTCATTGACAGTAATCAGATAGTTCAGTGTGTATGAGCAAAGCCTAATCCTGCATGCCAATCTGCAGGGACTGTTCTGCTGCCCTATGAGCAGCTGGATATCTTAAGTAAGAGAATTTTTTTTTCTATTTATTTTTTTCAACGTGGAGCAACATTTAAAGTTAATTAATCACAACAGCATTCTTTGGGTACTTATCTAAGGAAATAACAAGGAGCATTGTGGTTTCTCAAAAAGGCTGTTCTAAATCTGTATGTGAAGAAGTAAGTTAGAGAGAAGCTATTGTGCAGTTCTTTCTGCTCTCAGAAACTGTTTAAAATTTAGTACATTTTATAAATACACTGACATTATATTAATTAAAAGGTGTTAGGTTAAAGGACAGGTGTTCACAATGCATGAAGAGAGATGTATTTTCAGCCTGTGTTTCAATCCAGTGCTCTCCTGGTTTTGCTTTTTCCTTCTGGACTCCCAAAACAGCTCCTCTCCCCAGTAGAGGAGAGGTGTATGGCTAAACCAGACACAAAAGCACAACCATGTATTGCAAAGCACCATCCTTCCTGAAGGGTGGCCTTGCTTTGCTGTAGGTTATCAATGTAGAGAGCCTGTTTTCTATTTTCAGGTCTCAATACCTATTTAAGGTCATCTTAACGTGACCAACTGTGAGAGTAAAATGCTTCCAACAACCCTTTCAAAAGTGACAAGAGGTTTGGGAAGCTCTGGAATGGATGTTTTTGAGGTAATTCTGCTCCCATGTGGCCTCTAAAGAGGACACAGAAGTCAGAGGACTGGTGAAGGTTGTATGTGTAAGAGATGATCTAGTGTATATTTTAGGAGTGAAAGGGTTTAACTTATTTAACTGGTTTCTCCTAAATGAAGATGAAAAAAGCAGTCATATCAGCAAGAGTGCTCTCTAGAAAAGATCTCCCCATTGGAGGATACAACGTTTGGTTTACAAAGCTTGTTTGCCCAAAGGCCAACTGGTATCAGATAAGTAAGCAGTATGTTTGCTCAACAAGGAAAAGCAATTAGAAGAGACAAGAATACAAATTAAACAGTGCCAGATCTGTCCTAATATGCCCTCAGAAAGCTAGGTTTTCCTCTGCAGTGAGTGGCCACAACCATGTGGCCTGATCCATACAAAATCAAAACTGCTCGTGTTTGCTCAGGTCAGCGTGACAAGTTTATGATCTGTTTAATTTTCAGGTGTCTAGAGAAATTGTTAAAACCAGTTTCCCTACTGATAGTTTTCCTACTTGACCTTGGTACCTTGAAGGGTAAGATAGTTATCAGTAAAAAGCAGCCAGAGAATCCTAATCGTTTTGTTTCCATGTCATTGAACCACAAAAGAAGGAGGTTTTTAAGTGGTGGGAAGGCAAAGGAAAGGGACTGTATTTCAAAAAAAAAAAAAAAAGAAAGAAAAAAGCTGGAGTATTTATATTGACTGACAGTAGGATACTCTGTGTTCAAGGAATACAGTGTCAATGAGAGGAAGCATTATTTTTACACTGTTGAACCCATCCATTATCTGATTTTGAGACTATTGCAGTGAATAAAACCACAGTGTGAAAGTGCTGGATGACAACGCGAGTAGGAGCAGGCGCACCCAAGCTGGCTGTTCTGTGAATAAGCTCATTCACAGCCACTGGCCATGATGTGCCAGGCTTTTGGGGCGAAATCTTGGCTCCTTTGAAATGAGTGGCAAGCCTCCCAGGCTCTTTAGACCTATCAGTCTTTTATCAGTGAGGCTGAGAAACGTTTTGATCGAGGTCACTGCATAGCTCTGGCCAGCTGTTGTATGAGTAGATTCTGATCTTTTCAGATGCTGAGGGTGGATGGTTCTGTAGCAATGCTTTACTAGTGTTTATATTCAGTTGAGTAGAGAGAGCGCTCACTACTTTATCCTCCTTTGTTGAAATATGTCTATTCTTTTGCTTCTTTGACAGATTAAAAAAGCAGCCCATTAACTAGATTTGGGTCCTACAACTCAGTGTTGCTTTGTGTAATGCTAAATAATATCAGTAGAGTGTGAAGGCCCTGAAAAAAGTTTTTTTTTTTTTCCAGAGCAACATGTATTTTTTCACTCTTCATCATTTTGTCTTCTGTATAGATAGTCCATCCAGGGTAACATGGACAAAAATCAATTTGTAAGACCACTTCTTATCAAGAGATGCAACTGATAAGTATGTATGCATCTTCTGTTCCCTGATCCAAAGGACTTGGTCTGTAAGGTCAAATGTAAATTTGATCTAAATCTGTGTGCAAAGTCCAGCTGGCAGTGAAAAGCACAAGCACAAAAGAGACCTTCATCTCAATCAAATTTGTATCTTTGACAGCACACCCCTTGTTCTAATTGTGCAGTACTGCAGTTTGTATTAATCTGATAACTACAAGTGTGAGCAGAGATTGCCTCCAGGAACTCATGCCTGATTTTGTCCCTGATTTGGCATCAAGTAATGATAACTATAGCCAGTGTTGTGATTCTCCTATTTCAAGAGTTGCTACCTAAAATATAGACCACATATATGGGACTGATTCGAAAGGAATAGAGCACTGATGTTTATTTGTAAGCTGTCTTGCTGCCTAATGAAGTGGGTATATTATATAAAACTCATGCAGAGAAAGAAGGGGGATAACTTGTTGCTTTTAGACAACTGGGAAAACTCTCCCAAGAATTCATTAGATTTTTGTCTGCGGGGCCATTCTATCCGATTTAAAACAGTTTGCATATGACTGTGAATTATTTATGGGTGTAAACATTTTGGAGGAAGCTTTCTTACACCTGAAATGTATGATGCAGCATCATTATACAGCCAGTTCCAAATAAGAGCATGGTGAAGAGGCATGGAGAAACAAACGCTATCTTCAGCATTTATGTCTGGAGAGGGATGGTGATGATGGTGATGTACTTGGCAAGTATTACAGATGGTACACAACTGAAGTGCTTCGTAAAAATCCGAAGAGATCTGTGTTGGACTCTGTGTTGGACTGACTACAACCTGCCCCTTCAAAAAAATGTATTCTGAACCAGTGAGGAAAGAGAAGTGGTGGAGAACTCCACTCCCATTAAAAACAACAACAGTACTTTTATGCTAATAATCAGGTTTTGGTTTTTGATAATATTAAAATACATTGCTGTAGAGGCTGTTAATTAAGACAGATAGAATGAGTTTGTTTAATTACTTCTGCTGCAGTTCCCAAGCTGTTGTTTATTCACTAGAAAGCTTTCTTTCAAGCTTCGCATCTACAGCAGAAAGGATGGAAAACATTTTGTACTCAGCCAGACAGCAAAAAAAAAAAAAAAAAGAAAGAGAATTTATTGGTTTTAAGAATGTCACAGTTTTCTTTCCCTTCTCCTCCTAAATCAGCAAGAACTGTTTCTGCAATTTAGAGAATACTACTGCAACAAAATGAGAACGTATCATCCATCCCCACCAGCAGCAATTTTGGCTTTAAGCACTGTTCCTGAAATTGGACGCCCTGAAAACCAGGCCTACCAGCAGCAGGATTGCCTCACAAGAGCCTTCCCTGATGGCTGGGTCTGCTGTCTAAACTCTTCTCTTGCTTTTTACTTTAGTTGCTTGGCCCTGTTCTAATCTTAATCCTGATTTTTGACATTTCCATCCTCACCTTGCAGTAGCCCTTCTCTTTCTTTCTGCAGTCCTACTTCATTATTTTTGTCCCTGGCTCTAACTGTTGTTACGGCTATTACCTGTGCTCTATTAGGACTGAAACTAGGCACCTCCAAGTTCTGCTAAACAAGCACTATGGTAATTCAGGTTATTCTCAGCATCAAAAGATGCACCTGTTCTTTCACACCATCTATCAGGTTATTGAAATTGTGGGTGTGATCCTGCAAAGTGCTAAAAGCGCTTTATTGCTGCTGTGCTGAGCATCCTTCTGAACTATGCTTTTGTTTGGTAGATGGGCCAAACGATGCCTAGATTACTGAGTGTCATTCCCTCAAGAACAGAACTTCCACTTTCAGAAAAATCAAAGTTTTCATTTTTTAAATTTACACTGAGATGTAAAGCTGAAATCTTATTACATTTTCAGAAACAACAGACTCTAAAAATTAGTGATATGTGTAAGCTTGAAAAAAAAATGTTTCATTTCTTTTTTCATCTGCAGTATGATGTGACTGGTTTTAATTTGTGTTACAGGTAGTACGTCAAACAAAGCAAGAAATGAGTTGGCTTTCTATAAATGCAGAGCTTTGACAGAATTCCTACAACAGTGTTGTTTTCCTGCCTAGGAATATTTCACGATTCTGCCTAGTTCATATTTTTCAATTACAAACTATTCAGAGGGAAAACGTTGGCTGTTGAGTGTTTCTAACTATCAGAATATTTGAGTGGTAATCTGGATGGGCAAGGTTTCCCAAAAGGACTGTAGGTGGAGCAGCTTACCTCGAGGTCCAAACATATAGTCCACAAATGCATTTACTTCCCGGTCAAAAGCTTTCAGGTGCTCCTAAAAATAAATAAATACATAAAAAATAAAGATATAGGATAGAAACATCTTATAGCTCACATGGACAATACAATTAAATAAGCAATTAACCTGGCAAAGAGCTCAGGTATTTCCAGGGTATGATACATCATGTCTCCTGGAAAAAAAAACCAAACCTCTTTAGAGATGAAATGAGGGCAGACTGTTGTGTAGATGACAATAAAGGCCTCGCTGCTGGAAACCATGTTGGAAGTGAGGTTTACAAATGAACAACAATCATCACAGCATCCGTGATGGATGTTGTTTTCTCTCTTGTAAATATTCTTCTCTTTTATCTATCTATCTATCTATCTATCTATCTATCTATCTATCTATCTATCGCTTTTATTTTGCTTCCACAAATGAAATCACTGGCAACTCCTTTGGTAAGCTTCACAACACTGTATAGTTGTTCCCAGACTAGCAACAGTGCATGACCTGAATACACTGATGCTTTACTCGTAAAGAAGGAATGCTTTGTGTTGAGCAAACTGAGATTTCTCTAAATGGGGTACTGGGTTCCTGAAGAAAAGCTGGAGGACATTTCAGATCTCCAGTGATGAAGGTTAGGTTGTGGAGGGGAGGCAGGCAGTGGAAGCAGGAAGAGGAGGGCTATTGCACTGATTGTTTTTGGAAGTCACTAAAGATGTGTCACCTGAGCTGGCAGGCTTCAACATTTGTGGCTGTTGGTGACTGAGTAGGGAGCTAAGCTGTGATCACTGCAGTCTTTCCCTCAGTAGGCACAGAACAGGCTGCCCAGGGCAATGGTCATGGCCCCAAGTGCCAAAGTTCAAGAAGACAATGCTCTCAGAAAAATGTGTTTTAATTTTGGAGCCAGGAGTTGGACTCAGTGGTCACTCAGTGGGTCTCTTCTAACTCTGGAATATCCTATAATACAGTATCTCCACAGCGGCTTAGGATGCAGCCACCATTAGTAATGTGTCTCTTAAAGATCCACGTTTACATGCTGGCGGGTCCAGGTGCTGGGTTCTGGTCTGGGCAGGAAGAAATCCTTGCACTCCCCTTGTGTTTCCTCCCTTCTCAGAATGTCCAAATATGTTTTAGTTCTCAGAATGCCCAAACTGAACAGCTTTTATGCAAATACATGAGTACAGCTAAGATCTTCCAGGGAGTGAGAGGTTTGTAGGATCCCAGGCTGAAATGCTTGGTTTATGCAAGATGCTGCTGTGCTTACCTTAACTTAAAAAGAAATACCATCACCACCCAAAACAAAGGTCTATTGTTTTTCTCTCCGATTATTTCTGAAAAAAACTAATTATTATTAATATATACATGTCTTTATCAAATCTACTTTAGGCCATTTCTAAATGGAAATTAGAAACAAACCTCTTTAACCAATTCAGTGGAGGAATGAGATTTGTAGAATTATCATTAATAAGGAAGAGCAGAATGAAGGCCTACAAGATCACAGAATCATAGAATGGCCTGGGTTGAAAAGGACCATAATGATCATCTAGTTTCAACCCCCTGCCACAGACAACCAACCACCAGACCAGGCTGCCCAGAGCCACATCCAGCCTCAATCCATAACACTAGGACTGCTTTTTGCACAGCTTACTGATTTCACCGTTCTAGCTTCTGATATTTTTTTCCTCTTATGGCTGGCTAGGATGAAGAGACAGCATGCAGAAGAGCTGAAGCAGTTGAAAACTAAATCTACCTCCTTATGTGTGTGCTGAAATGACCCAGTGGGGACTTGGACCAGCTCTCAGCTTTGCTCCAGTCTACCCTCATTAGGACTGGATCGATGCAGTGTCTGGCTGGCTTTTCACAGGTAATTTGAAATGTTCGTAGGAGGTCCATCAGAATAAATAAATGTACTTCTTAAAAGTCTCCCAGCGTTTGCTTCCCCTTTAGTTCTCTCACAGCTTATTTTAGATTTTGGGAAGAAAAATGAAAAACACATTTGTTTGGCTGTCTTATGGATTTAAAAGCTGTTAAAGACAATACTTTTGCTTATATAGCACTACAGATTTGGGGGGAAAAAATGTAGATGGTTCTGTGTGAGTGGTCTGTCACCTTTCTGTTAGTTCCTATACAGAAGACCAGACTATATTTTAGGCCTTTAGAACATGTCCTTAACAGTGCCTCTAGACAGGTTAGATGAAAATGGCTTGCTTAAACATGATCTACTGTATTTTTGAAGACAAGCAAATAAAATTAAGCTGCACAAAGCTACACGCTCAGAGGACATACTTCTCTCTGGCAATTCACTATAATAGCCTTTATCAATGAAGGAATTTGAGTTGTAAGGCTAAAGATTAATATGTGCTTCATGATTTCCCTTCTGTTGTACAGGGCATCGCTCTGGGCGTTGGCAATGGTGGCAGCTTGACAGGATTTATGATAGATTAGTGGTAGACCTGTAGACCTACACCTGAAAAAAGACATTAGGTTAGTTAAGCAAATCAAATCCCCCATGTGGAAAGATGGAGAGGGAAAATAAAGCCAGAGATGATCATGCAACACAGACATTCCTTATGAGTTTCAATATTTTTGCAACAGAAAAGGGAATAAGTGACTAACTTTTTTGATCCTTTGAGAAAGACTTAAGTGCAAGAACAGGAATGGACAACAGGCTAGGGAATGCACCACAGGTCCTAAGGCCTCATAGCTGCAGCTGCAAAGCCTTTGGAAGGAGAATTTGACCCCGGGCATGGGATCTTCACAACCAGGAAAACTCTGAAGTTTGATATTCTGAAATTAAAGGCTTCTTCATGTTCAGAGACAGCAATACTGGTCTAACACTGGCAAGTAAGCTGGAATGATGAACTTCTATTCAAAGTGTTCTTAGAATACGTAAAATACTATTACAGACAATAACCTTTATTAAAATACAAATAATTATTGATTAATTACTAAGTATTATTAAGCATATGCAAACATGCATAGGTCTGTGAGGCTCTTTTGATTAGGTGGATTCTAAATTGCTTTATGAAATGAATTTCCCACAGATGAGTAAGCTGCATTCAATCTTGCACTGCCTGGAAACCTTTTGTATTAGTGGTTTCTTTTTTCAAGCAATAGCCTGGAATGGCATTTAGTATCTCAAGAAGTCCAGGATGATTTGTTATTTGTTCTTATACAGCTGTGCAGAAATTAAAACACTCTTTACACAAAAAAGATCTCATTTCAGGCTTCAAGCAGAAACCAGGAGTAGGTGCCAGCTTCTGGAAGCGAATGTGATATTTGATGCAACCATGATAGAAAAAAATATGCATTAACTGTATGATGATTTCTTTCCTCTTATTGAGGTGGCATCTTTTCCTTAATTCCCTAGAGATTTCTGCTCCACAGCAGTACTGGAATTAATCTGAGTTTATCAGCATGTTAAAGAAACTTATTTTAGGCACCCGCACGTATTTGAATGCAGAGTTATTAAAGAAGTAGTGGCTGCAATAGGGGCTGAAATGAAGAAATATATAGACTGAGATAAATCTCAGGACTGCGGTGTAACTGCTTGTAAAATGAATTGCTTATCTTTTTATTGACTGGAGAATTTAAAATTAATCTGGAACAAAGGTGTGCACTGGGAGACATTTCTTCTTCAGAAGTTTGTTTCAGACCACTTTGGGTTTTTTTTTCATCTTTATCTCTTATGATTTCTGTGTTTTATCTGTAGAGGAAAGCGGTGGAGATAGATGAAGCTGATGGCAGAAAGGTGAGCCAGAGGCTGCAATGGGGTAAGGGGAATTTAGGTGAAACTGGGAGGCAGGACATCTAGAAGCTGATAGTAAAATGTTGCTTTATGCAATTTACAATTAATGTATGGAGCTGCTGGGTAATTTCGTTGGAAGAAAGACCTAAGAGCTTTTCTTAGATCTTTTTTAGCATTTCAGATTAATGATTTCAAGAATCAGAAACTGGATTCTGTACTCGATATGGGAATTTCTGTGCTGCACATTCCTGGATATTCATTCAACTCTGATGACTGACTAAGGTTAAGGGATAGCCTACACTACAAAGTCTTAATCAGCCCAATGATTGCCACAGCTCCTAGAGGAAGCACAGCCCTCTCAAATAAAGGTTGCTGCCCAAAGGACTTTTTTTTGCCTGTGCAGGATACATATATGTGGGATGATTAGGTAGCACAGCAGTCTTCCTGTTTGATTCCTTCCTAACAAATGGCTTTGCAAAGCCAGCAACATCTTCTAACTGGACTTGTCCTAAGAAAGAATGTAACTCAGTGTGACAGCAGTGACCCACACCGTTTTAGAACAGTGCAGAATTTCAGGAAGGATAGTTCTGCTAGTGATCCAGGTCCATCCAGAGCAGTGCCCATGTAATACATGAACAACATCTGCTAGTGTTCTTGTTTTGCAGAAGACAACCAAAAACAACGAATAGAAAGAACTGCTGATGACTCCATCTAAAGATACAGTTCTTATTTTACAGCTACAAGAAAAGAGAAATCTGTGTCTTTGTTTTGGAAACGCAAGTAGGATTTGTAAGAGGTATCAGCAAAGGCCGTGTTTTGTTTGAAAGCAATTTATCTGAATTTCAATATTTTTCAACCAGGTTGTATTTTATTCCTATTGTTTTCTCACACTTTGCAATATACGCTCCGTTCGGCTGCTAAAATTTGTCTCATGTGTATGTGCAATCATCTGGGACATTCTTCAGTTGCTATTATGAAATTCAGCACTTTGTGTGACTAGGAGGACAGCATCCTTGCAGCCAAGGGTTATTTCTACAAATATTTGGAATAGAGGTTGGCATCCTATGTGACACTGATAGCTTGCAGGGCTGCTGGTTATCTGACTGAATAAGTTGGTGGCAGAGCTGAGCCATCACATAGGCTGCTTTCTACATTTTCTCCTGAGGATGTAGAGAACAGCTGCATGAAGAGTGATTACAGCCAAAAGTGCTGAGCACTTTCTCCTGTGCTGATTTAGTCACCATAGAGAAAGCTGAGTTGCTAAAGGTATTATTGAGGGTGAAAAGATAAGAAAGAGGACGCCGCAAAGGAAGACTCACTGCCTTGGTAGCTGCTTGGCTTACACTACCTAATGGGACCACTGTGTATTCAGTGGCTTCCTCAATAAGCAGAAGAGCTAATGATTCATTGTATGAAAAATGAATGGAAGAACGCAAGGTTTGTTAAGCAGTTAAAGTTAAATGTAGCCTCGAGTTGTATCTTCAGCAGGTATGGCAATGGGGCTCCCCAGGTGGCTAGAATTTGAATAATAGATATTTTTTCTGAAATATTTTGTCTAGCTTCTCCTCTGATACTAGCATTTAAAAATTAGGATGCTTGTGTCTAATGGTTCTCTCATATTGTTGCTGTTTGGAGACATTCACTGCTTGGTTTAGCAGTGCCTTCAGGGAAGGGGGAGGCTGCCAGTAGAACCTGTAGCAAGCAGAACACTGGGTCTGCCTGAGTTTCCAGGAGCTTGCTAAAAGGTGCTGCTCACACAGCAAACTGAATTTTTTCCTTGCTTCCTTGTCTTTCAGTTCTGCATTCTCCCTACATCTTGTGAGGGAGAGTTAAATCTTCAAAGGAGTCAGTGGTGCAGTTTGCTCGCAAATCTACCTTACTTCAAATTATCTTCACTAGGCCTGAGTTTGTAGAAAAAAAAACTTAACATGAACAGGAATCTCACTGTGAGACCTCTAACAAGGATTCACCAAATCTAGTCCTCGTTGTATGGGTTGAAGACTGCAGTATTTGGTGCACGCTCGTGCTTGGAAATAAGGATGAGAGGATGTGGCCCTGTAGTGCAAATTCCTGCACAGCGTGCCTGTGCTCTGCAGCCAAACTGCAAAGACTGAGGCAGGAGATCTGCTGTGCAGGGAACACTTTTTGTTCCTTCTTTTCTTCTGCTGTTTCTGGGGGGGATTATTGCTGGTTCCAAAGCAATTGGATGTGACTTCAGTGACACCACATCAGCCGGTAACTTTGTGGCCTGAAGGTGGAAAAACTGCGTCCCTCTGTGAAGCGTGAATTTGGGTGTCCTGCATGCAGAGAAGGACACAGCTCTCCTGACAAGCCCCTGCTTAGACATTGCACAGCTTTCAGGGAATTACTCCCAGAGAGCATTAACAGAAAGAGCAGCCTACAAACAGGGCTCTGCCACAAGGCTCAATGGAGAGGCAGAACCCTTCAGTGAGCTTGCTTGTTGCCCCCCAAAAACGTGTGCTGGGTGAGGGGCTCTCGATGGATGCTGAGGGTTAATCCCTGAGACAAGCGCTGCCATCCAGACTGCATTTCTCACTCCTCTCCTTTTTCGTATGGGTGGAATTCAGTGCCTGATGTGGTTTGCAGTTGTCAGTGATGTACTTTCATCACTGTGCTTGGGACAAATGGCATTGTCTACCAGGAATGGATGGATGGGGGCTTGGTGGTAGAGGAGGGAGCATGATTCCCACCTCCCTGTTGCCTCTCACCCAGTGCCCTGCAGTGCTCCATCTGAAAGAGAAGGCTCTTTAAGAACCCCCAATGAGGGAAAATACGGAGCTAGAGCAGTGCAGGGTAAAGCGCTCCCTCTGACTAGGGAATTGGAAAGGTAGGAACCTGTCTTTCCCTGCAGGCAGCATGTTGTCCTGGACAGAAAACAGCAAACATCTGCTTCAGGAGGTGTCTGCGCTTCAGACAGTATTTCACCTGATCAGCTCAGGCTGGGGGAGACCTACTCAAGAAGGCAAGTTATGCTGGTCTTTCATGCAACATGCCTGGCTTAGGAGCCTGAGCTGCTCTCAGGTGAGGAGCCAACACGCTCCAGGTTCATCACTTCTGGAGAAATGGCACTGATGCTTGGGCCCCCTCTGCTCTGGGGTTTTTGATTTTTATTTTTGTTTAACAAGATGTTTCTTTTCAGCAGGCGTTTTGCAGTGCGGCTCAGTGCTATGCCTTCTCAGCCCATATCTGGCAATGAAGACCCAGGTGGAGAAATACCTGTCTTACATCCTCTGTCAGGACTCAGATCAGGTCAAAACACCATCAGTGTCAAAGGTGAGTATGTTCTATGAGGCTGAATAGTTTCTCATGAAAGGTCATTACTTGCTCACAATGTTCTTTAGGACATAAGTGGTTTTAGACTATCCAACTTGCTGCAAGTCATAAAAAATACACTGTTAATTTGTCACATAGAATAAGGTAGGGCCTGGCTATTGACTGTATTAGCCACGCTACTGTGAGATGGCAATATCATCATGAGACAAATTTTACTTACAAAATTAATTATCTGTTTCATTACTTTAAGGACAAGGAAAAGGAATCTGGAAGCTTTTTCCGGTGTTGGTTTTTTTTTTTCCCCACTATAATTTCTTGGGTTAGCATAGAAGCGTTTTAAGAACCAATTAATAATCATTTGCTTTCCCAGCATCTATTCATAATTCAAGCACTTGAAAGCATGCAACCTATTATGTGGTTCTCATTGTTTTATGCTTGAAAAATGTGAAGTGGTCATTCTCTCCAGGATGGAAAACATCCTTTCTATAATTGCTCTCTGTGGGATTTCCCTTCTACAGCTTCCAAACTTTTTATTTTTTTGCTCTGTTCATTATAATTGTATCAAGTAACCACTAAAACAAAACACAGTAATCACAGTGCTCCAAATAGAACTCATCTGGTCTTAGAAGAAGAGCAGAAAGAAAGAGTGGCTGTTGTGGTCCTCTTCGCATTGTCAGTCACGTGCCATCCTGAAAACCACATCTTTATATTCCATCCACTTGCTTGTTATCAGAGTTTCAAAATGAAACTGTCACCAGAGCAGATCAGTGCAATCCTTTTCAAAGTAATCTCCTTGATTCTACCTACTACACAGGGGAACATCAGCTTAACTTGTAATTAAAGTAGATTTCTCTAGGGAGACCTTAGATGTGGCCTGTCAGTTCCCAAGAAAACAGCAGCAACTACTGACCTTGTTTTTCCTGTGCTCTACCATCAGATACCATCAGATTTAAAAGGATGGTATGAACTGAGATGGGGCATGATTCCTGACAGTGACAGGCCTGTATGACTGTGAGAGAAAAAATAAAAAGGGAGAAAAAGTTCTACCTCCCCCTATTTGAGTAAGTTGCTCTTTTAGGCAAAGCATGAGCCTCCTGGAACCAGTCCTGGCCTGAACAAGAGAAAGTTTCCCTGGGAGCAGGGAGGTTCTTATGTTACAGGCAGGGCCTCAATGAGGTTTGTGCAGAGGGGATAATTACGTTAGTTGCTTCCTTATTACTCACTTCAGCTCTTGCTGGTCTTTCAAAGGGCTGAGAAGATGGATAGGTATCAGAATTGACTTTACATCAGCCTGTATGGTTTACCATATCTGCTCCTGAACAACTACACTTGATGAATGATGCCAACCCGAGCTACTTAATGAAGGAGCAGTGTGTCACCTTGTGTTGCATAAGAGCAAGATGGACAGCTGCACTGTGAGAAGCACAGAAAAATAACTCCACCAGCACAAGAGAGGGCAATTGCTATCCTAAGGCTTTGGATTGACCAGGATATCTGTTTTCAGAACAGAATATTCCTCAAAGCCTTGTCTGTGTAAGCAGCTTCTGCTCCTTAGCTACCACATACGTGGCACATACGTTGATGCCAAGTTTTTTGCAGCAAAAATCCAGCATCCCAAATTTCCACCCATGCACTGAATTAACAAGATGGAGGCAGAAAGCAAGTGGAATGGTAGGAACAAGTTCACAAGGCAGCTCACTTTCCCAAGTATGCCATGTCATGATAGTTCAGTTTCTCTCACTATTTTCAGATTTTGTCACTGCACAGCAGCTGATTTTGAGAGTTAGCATGACTTGTGAAGGGCTCCTCTTACACTTGGCATACATGTTTGGGTATTTTATGTGGAGAAAGCAGAAGTTACAGACAATGTGTCCTTGCTAAGTACTGCATCTTTTCTCAGTTTTCCATTGTAACAGGCTTTAAAATGAAAGATGAATAGAAGATCTTAAACCTGTAGGTTGGATGTTAGGGGGAAGTTCTTTACTAGGAGAGTGGTTAGGCCCTGGAACGGGCTGCCCAGGGAGGTTGTGGATGCCCCATCCTTGGACGTGTTTAAGGCCAGGTTGGACGGGGTCCTGGGCAACCTGATCTGAATGTGTATGTTTGGTGGCCCTGCTAGGCAGGGGGGTTGGAACTACATGATCCTTGGGGTCCCTTCCAACCCGGGTGATTCTGTGATTCTGTGATTCTGTGATTCTGTGGGCAGCATCTCATGGCTAGACAATGAACCTTGCAAAAATAAAGCAAAAACAGCAACAAAAAAACACCCAGTGTGTTTTCCCACAATCCTGGCAGTGCAGTGAGACAAAGGGTGCTCTATGCCTGAGAAGTAGGTTTCTTGGTTGCCGTCCCAGACGTCTGCAATGTAACGCCGTGTCCCCACCGTGGGGATTAACGTGCAAGGGACTGCCTGCACCTCCTGTTACAGGCAGGGGGGATCAAAAAGGATTTTCTAAAGTGTGTTCCCTGAGCAGGGCTCTCCAATACTGAGCAGTTTTGCCTGTCTCCCTTCAGCAGCTCATTCTGGTGCTGCAGCAAAGGGTTAGGAGCAGTAATCTCATGTGCTGGAACAGGATCAGACAGATGTTCACATGCTTGGTTAGCTTTGGTAGTTACTTCTCTAGTTACTATAGATCCTCCAAACTGCAGTCCTTCTGAGATAAATTCTTGTTTTCCTAAATTAACACGTTCTAGAGGTTAAAGTTAAGCTTTCAGATGTGTACGCAGTGGGATTAAAGCCCACAAAAACACATATATAGAAGTGCCTATGCAATTTTTTTTCCTGAACCCTGTAATAGATGTTTTGTTTAATCCTCGTGATAAAGCTACTGAGATTAATTCTACCCAGTTGTATTTCCTTTTTGGAAAATTGCACGTGTGAACAAATTCAAATTGGGTGAACTAATTTCACACAGACACAGTACATCAAAATGCTCCATCCATTGAATTATACACGATATAAACAACAAGTTCTCCTATTTTCTTGCCATATGGGAATGGACCTGGAAGAAGTAGGAGACCTAAGAGGGAGATTGCTTATTGCATAATTATATCCCAACACTTTTTGAGTAAATGCTGAATGCCACTGGGACCAGCAGAGCTGCACATGGGCACAGCGGCCCATTCGTCCAGACTCACTGGACATACTGCTAGAAATGGGGCCTTAGTACTTTAATTTCTCTTCAGACCTTGTAATGAAAGACTCTGGCAGAGCAGCCAAGTGCTGCAAGGTAGTTGTGGCAGTGTCTTTAGCTGAAGGTGCTTTAATTGCTGGCCTTGGAGAAAGGACAGAGCTGAGCCAGCTGTAAGAAGCCAACCAATTTTTTTTCCCTATTCAAGAGCATGGTTATAGGCAGCGTAAGATGCTAGGGCTAAGATGCTAGGACTAGAAGATGCTGGGGCTAAGAATAAAGGAGGTTTGTCCTGAATAGGAGTAAAATTGACACTCACAATGTGTTCTTTCAATTTTTCTCCATTCAGAGACTGGTATGATAAGCCATGTTGTAGCCTGCTTCAGCCACATCCTTAAAAGCAACAGCACTCAATTTACAGATTTGTTCTTACAGTTAAGGTGAAGGAAATCTGATTATATTTATCTGCCTGTTAGAGAAATTTAGTGTTAGTGTTCTGCAGTCATTTGCTACACTCTTTTTTGGTGCCTCAAAACAAAGATACTTGCCAAATGATTCATAGGGATGGAAGAGGAAAAGGGGGAAGGAAAAGAGTGGAAGAGGAGGAGGTGTTTGCAGTATGCTGCTGTGGATTAGAGTTCAGATCCAAGCTTCCAAGGTTTCAGCCTTAATCTTGCAACACATGCAAAGCCTTTCAATTTCACTTTGAGGTCGTTACCCAAATTCAAAACCATCAAACTGCTGCGTGGGGAATGCAGGCACACAACTCAGTGCTGGGAACTTTATAGTTATGAGGGCAACTCATTCTGGGAAAGAAATGCAAAGTTTTAGGATGATGTATTTGTTTATAAAACTAAAATCTGCACCTTAAACATAAACTCGTAAGCTTCAAATCTGTTTTATTTAATAAATTCTAATCTTCTGATTTACTGGAGTGATACTAGTTTTCATTTATGATTTAACTGCTGATTTAAAGAAGAAAAGCAAAAATAGAAAAAAAACTAAAGATTGAGCATGTTGTGATAGCTAACAAGGAAAGAACGCACGCCCAGAAGGCTTTCATTGCTTCAGCAGATATGTTAGGCTGAAGATGAATTTTGCTTTCTTCATTATGAACAGTATTAAAAGATTGGCCTTCCTGGCAGGGGCTTTCACACAGCTTTCTTCATCATGCTGGGAGACCACCTGCTAGGCTTAACCTAAGCTGACCTGGGGGCTGTCCAATGATAGGACAGGCTTCCTAGTGAGGCGGTAGATGTCCCATGCTGTCAGTGTTCAAGAGGCACTGGGACAACACCGTCAGAACTACTGACTGTTCACCTGAACTATTAACCCTGAAGTGGTTGGGTGGTTGGATTTGATGATCTTTGTAGGTCCATTTCAACTGAACTGTTCTACTCTATCCTGAAGTTGGGAATTCCCATGTGACTTCTCACCTACATGAAAAAAAACCTGTACTACACTGACTGTCACATCCCTCTGGATGGATTTAATTACCTCTGAAAGTGTCGTAGCAGTTCTTAGAGACACTGCAAAGTTGGAGGTCATGTGGAAAAATACTGGTTCCATCAGTTGTTAGGTATAGATGAGGTTCAGCACTGCCTGGAGTAGATAGATAGCTATTAAAAGGAAAACAGGGTTGCTGGCAAGGTCAGCCCAAATTGAGACCTGATATACATCGCAGGCACCGATCAAGTCTCTAGTGCCTGTTTCCAGAAAACGAGCTCCTTGTGAGCTCAGGTTTCCAACAAGTGAAGCAGATGTTCCAGATCTCTTTAGTTTTGCTGTTTCTTCAAAGAAGCAGCATCATTTCTTTTTTTGCTTTTCATGTGTGTTGCTGGGAATTATAAGTAACCATAATAAATGCATTCATTTTAAGTGACATGTTAGAAGTAGCATTGATGGTACCTAGAGCTGATGATTCAGATGATTTAAGTATCACTACGTATATCCTTAAAGACACAAAATGGGAAGCTGCCTTCCTAGAGAACAAATAAAAGCAGAGTGAAAAATAACTAGCAGGCACAGAATAACTGTTTGGTAGAAAAATCTGTTGTCTGACAGAAGTGGAAAAGGTAATGATGAAAAATCTAACTATTAAATATTGTAAGGTACAAAGGAGTTAAGAAAAAAAGAAGCAGCAGCAAAACACAGTGCACCTCTTTTGAAGTCTGTAGGATTTGTAAATGCAGCGGGGTGGCAAATGTACAATAGCAGCGAGGGTTATTCAAGCAAGTGAAGTAAAAGAAATGCAAATATCCGTAGTCTTTAGAACCAACAATTTACTTAAAATGATTAATTTCAGCAAGATACTAAGACAGAAATCACTAGGTGGTGTCTGAAGATGTCCTTCAGGACTTTTTCCAGCTAGGTGTAAGCACTGAGCCATCTGAGGGTTCTAATGGAATTGAATGCTTCCTTCAGCCTAACTATACACATTTCTTCTTTAACATTCAGATACAATTTTTTGTTGTATTAACTTAAAGATCTGAACAATGGAATGTTGATCATAACATGTCCCAAAATGGCTTATTGAGTCAAGTGCAAGATAATTTCAGGTAATAAATATTCAAACCTCATCTAATTCTGGAATTCTGGAGCTGAGGAATGAGTTCATCATGGGAGTTTAATTATCTCATTTTGCTTTTGGGGTTACAGAGAGTCATGTTGCAGTGAATCCCTTGTTATTTAGCTCAGTATTGCTTTACACGACATCTCTACTTCCACATTAGTGTGTCCTCCTTCATGTCCACCTTATTGCAGCCAGTGAGAACTGCCAAGAATCACGTTTGCATTGGTGTCTACCAATGCAGTCATATTTGGTGGAGACCATGTGAAGGGTGGGGACAGCATAAAAAAAAAAGGAAGGCACACGAAGCCCCAGATTTGCTGAAGACTAGGAGACTGATAAGGGTTTCTTTGGTTTTAGCTTATCAGGATATTCCTTATCTGCTGAGTGCTTAGGACTTGAGTATTTCTGAATGCATTTATAGTAAGTGGAGCCATGAGCTGTGAGCCAGAATCTTGAAATACAAACCCTCTTTTGCACTCATGAAAACACATCTGGAGGGAAAATGATACAGCGCTGTGTCGTTTCTCCCTTTCACACCTGTTCACCTGAGTTTGTTCTCTGGGTTAGGCTTCAACTTTGCCATCTGCAACAAAAACACTCTCTGATCTAAATTCTGCCATCTCTCAAAGGTGTCGCAGCAGGAGATGACTTCCTTTTGCACACACTAAGTGAGAAAGCTAGCGTTTTCAACTTCGATCTTAGAGAAGATACAGTCAAGGTATTATTTTCTTTGAGCACGGATACGTTATAATCTTACCATAGGCTACAGCTTATACTTGATTAAAAATAAATTTGTTCATTAAAAGTTGCATTAAATGTAGTCCTGAGGATAAGTTTCAATGATATCCGGTGTGAAATAGCACGATGCTGGTAATTTAGTAAGTGTAAAGTGCAGGAGGGGAGCGGTGCTTTACGCTTTAGGGTAAGCTTGGGGGATATTCTATGATATTTCTGAGTTTTTCATTGTAAGCAAAATAACTCTCATCTAGTCTTTTATCTTTCAAGGTTGGTTGTTTTTTTTGTTTTTTTTTGTTTTTTTTTTTCAGATACCATTCAAATGCAAGCTTACAAAATCTCCAGCACTAAGGAAGGAATAACTGCACTAAAAACAAAAGGTTCTCTATGTTGCCTTTCACTGAAATGGAAAGCTACTGATATTTCTCAGAGCAATAAACTAAATGATACTTACCCAAATCTCTGCACAAATTGCCTAATTTGGAGCCAATATTCAAATGTGTTTCTGCTCTCAGAAATCACAAGGTGTGTCTCAGCTTTCCAGGGATGTGTGAGCATCCTGTGATGCTTTTGACACATAACAGAAAAATAAAAATCTTAGGCTTCATAATTAGCCTTCTACCAGAAAAGAGAAGCTTGGAAATTAAACAGTGTACCATAAAACCAGGAAAGTTATATACTTTTGACTTCTGTGGTTTTTGGCATGGACAGATTCATGATGCTTCATCTTTAAGCTTCCAGTTAAAGCCATTTGCTCCGGTATTTGGAAAGGAAAAAATCCAAGGGTGCTTTTGAGGGTCAATCCAGCATCCTTAAATACCTTTTTCAAAGGAAGGTGCTGATTTCTAGGGGAAGGTTTGCATTTCTGAAGCAATTCATGTGTAATGCACTTTGGAGGGGGAAGACAACTGTGCTGTTATCGAGCACACCTGTGTACTGGCAGGCTTAGAAGACATCTGTCATCTCTGCTTTCTAAAAGAGCAGAAGGTGGGGAGAAGAAAGAAAATTATAAACACCTTCTTAATCTGAACTGTTTTTTTATATGCTTTTTCCTTGATGTCTTTTTCATCATTGGAAATTATGAGGTTTTTGTGTTGCTTCACACATGGCTTTCTGTTGATATTAAAAGGCACATCTCAGAAAGAGTGTAGGCCAAGCCCTAGTTTGGTTCCAGTGGGAACAGTTAATACTCCTTGTACCATCTCCTGTGTAACAGCAAAATGACACTGGGATTCTATCCCAGGAAGAGGAGTAAGGAAACATCATCCCTGCTGAGAGAATTGATGCAGATGTTTTTACAAACGTTGCGCCAGGATGCTTTCTTCAAACTAGAAAAGTTCCTGGATTTGTAAAGAAGAGCAGCTTTGAGCAGTCAGTCCATGTATTTCAACTATGAGGAGAGATGAATAACAGATCAACAAGCCTCAACAAGATACAAAACTAGACTTTGTGCCATTCTCCTTGGAATTGCGTGGACTATTGACAAACACAGGAAAGAAAATATGTGTCCATAATAAAATACTGTTCTGCCACAAATACCAAGTTTTAGCAGATGCAGAGCTCACACGACCTCCCATCTGACCTTCTGAACTGCAGTAGAAGTAACTTGGCTTGCTGCAACCAGTGACAGGAGAGCAAGTGGGTGTGGATGGTGCTATTCAGAGCTGCCTTACTGAAGGATGTGCCAGTTCCTTGGCATGGAAATCACCCTGGATGACTTTGCCAGCCATTTATTCCCTGCCAGTTTGAGAGCACATTACTTCTGGGAGCAGTTTTATCCAGCCCAGAGTGAAATGCAGAAAACGAGGTATTTTTTACTTTGTTCTGGCTGTGAAAATGCATGCGTAGTGTGGGGAAACAAAGAAACAGTATCTGATGCATGTTTTCCAAAGTGTTAGATGAGAACACATCACAACACTTCAAGAGGAAAATACCTCCTCCTTCTGTTAACTGCTGATTACTTTTTCCTCTCTTTTTTCCCTTAAATCCTTGAGAGCAAAAACCCGGATTTCAAATGTTATTTCATGTTTCTGACTTCAGTTGTGATGAAAGAAGACTAGGTGAAGAGTGGAAAGGAAGTGATGGCCGGTTTTCCAGTTTGAAAAGGAAGCCAGAAAAGAGAGCATGGGAGTCTTTCCTCCACCACCTCCCCCCACAACTCTAAATTTACCAATTTTCAAACCTTAAATGAGAGCAATGAACTCCAAAATCACCTCTTTAAAGGGTATGGAACCCCAGTAAAAGAAAACAGACTGCTGGCGCGGGATAAGAGGGTGCATAAACTAATGAGTGCCCTTCCTGCCTTAATGACAACAGTAGGTATCCCAGAGTCTAATCCACATATAACTGGAATGTTGGAAGTCCAGAACTCTTAAACCACCGTGGAAACATCCGGACAGCTGCTTCTCTCCAAGCAAAATAGAAATGCTAATGACTGTGCTGCTTGGTGAGGCTCCAACAACACCATGTGTCCGTAACAGCATGAGCTACTGGCACACAGAAGAAATAAAAGCAACTGTAGACTTCTCTTCATCTCTGTAGGGTACTCCAGTTAGACTGGCATAGTACATTGCCTTTGCTAGCAGCAAAGTGTCTTGGATGATAACTAGGGACTGGCTTACTTTAGCAGGTCTTTAAGAACTGAGAAAAGAAAGGTCTGTTGAGATTCTGGATGCTTGATTTTAGGATAGTTATTTGAAACTCGGCCACCCAACTTCCAACTGCCATTCCTTGCTGTGTTTGGCCTTCAAATAATGACACAGAATATGAAGAATTTACTGTTTCATTTCCATATCTGTCCTCCTCCTGGGGAAACGAAGCAAAATGTTCCCCAGCAATGATGAAAACAATCTCATTTTTTTTGTCCTCTAATTACATATCTTCATGTAGCTATTTCTGAGACATCAGGCTTTATTTCCTTCAGTTTGTGACATCTGACTTCAACGACTGCGTACTGCTGTCAGTTTTGACTGGGAAAGAGCAAACGCAGTGCAGTATAAAAGTTATTAGCTGGAGGAATTTAAGATGAAAAGAAAAAGAAAAAAAGCAACCCACTTAGTTGTTGTTAGAGTGACATCTACACAGAGTGCTTTCAGTATTAATGCCAATGTAACTGAAGTTGTAAAAAATGATCCCTCATCCCCTCCAGAATTAAAGCTTTGAGTTTCTTTTTGTTTTTGTTTGTTATGCTGTGTTACCCAGGTATGTAAGTACCTCCACAGAAGACATAAATATTGACTTGATTTCATGCTGAATCCTACTTGTAAGCTGGGCAGCAGACCTATGGGTAAAGATGAAGCCAGGCTGCTTCAAGTATTTAGCACATGGTAAGGCAAGGCATGCAGGCTGCATGCAAATAATGGATTTGTAAGCTCAGCTGTTGCCAAGCTCTTACAAATTGGCTAATAAATTTGAAATGCCTGAGTTAAGCGTGTCATTTATTATGTGGCAGTGCTGCAGGACCCTGACTCACCAAGTGGTGCTTTTCTGGTGTAGCAGGGGAATGCTACGTATGCCCTTCCACGGCACCTTCACAAGGCAGACTCATCCCAGCAGCTCTTGGCTCTGTGGTACACTTAGTTTTATCCTCCTAATTTATCTCCATCCTTTCTTCCACGACAAATCAAGCTGCACTTGTGGCATATTACTTTATCACTAAATATGGATTTGAGTCTCAAATTACATGTGTTTGGATCTGATCAACTATTTTCTTTAATAAAAATCAAGAAATGCTATTAAACAAAATTAACGTTAAATGAAGTACCTGACAAACAATGGATATTTGTTTCTTTTACAGGTCACAGTGATTGTAATGAAGATGCAATGGCCAGTCTTAAAGAATGGGGGGAGTATTCCTAGGGAAGAAAGGAGTCAACACCAAGGCCAGGATGCAAGTTTATATAACAGGTATTTATAAGAAGCTGTGCAAATAAGAATTTACTTATCAAGCATCATACCCTGACATGATGGCCATGGTTCTTGGAAGAGTTAGGTATCCTTCATCAATCTCAAATTACACTGGTTGCCTAAGTTTCTTAGAAAACTTAAAAAAAAATAATCTACCTTCTATCTAAATAACCCATCTGCACCTGGACTGTTGTAGAGCTACTTGAACCTATTAATTACCGTGTCATGCCATCCCCATGTTTATGCTTACCGTAGTGCTATCTAGCCTCTTTGTAAGCATTAGTTGCCGTGCACTGTGCAAGGTTACACACTCTCTCACTCTCTAAATGTGGGATTTGACCCCACAAAAAATATACTGACAAATCAAAATTTATAATCGGTTTAAAGTTCAAGGGTGCAGCCAAATCCTTAGCCAGTGTAATTTGACCTAGATCCACTGAAGTAAGCACAGCCATATTGAACTGCATAAGCAGAACTATCTCACTGTGGTTGCCTTCATAGCGTGGGGATAAAAAGGAAACACTGAAAGCCTCACAAAGACTGTTGAAAATGAATTTAAGAGTCGTTATGCTACATTCTATAAGTAATAGCGATGTAATGCCTATGGTGTTGATGAAACTCTTGGAGTAGAAGGGACATTAGTAACACATACCTGCTTGTGCCACTTCAGAAAGGGATGATAAAATACTGTTCGTACTTCTTGGCATAAAATCTAAGGTTATTATTTCTTTGCTCCTGGTACCGTCAGTAGCATCCTCCTCTCTTCCCTCAGTCAGCTCCAAGACTACCTAGACACTCATGAGCTGCAACTTTTAACCCTGTATTAGTTTCATTGCAGCAGTTTTCATCAAAAGCTTGGGTTTCATCTTCAGGCATTAATGCTCCCATGACACTCTTTCAAACTTTTAGAGCCAAAGCAACCTTTGGTTAGGGGATTCTACCAAATTGGTCATTTTCCCCTCAGAATGCGTTCATTTATGAATAATGCAAAATCTAAGCCACTTTTCAGCAATAACAGATAATTGGAGATACAGGAGAGCAAAAACTTGCTAATAGAGCTCATGTGTAACTCTGAACACATGTATCTAGCTAATGCTGCCAGCTGTTCAAAGAATAATTCAAAGGCTGAATGGAACAGCTCTAAGAAACAGAAATGATAGGTTAGGGAAAAGTGTCAACTATAATTTCCATTAGCAGGAATACAAAGTTGTTGATATTTGTCATTTTTTTATTTGTACCCATATGATTGATGTCATCTCAGTCCAAATGAGATGAGCCCAAATGAAATACTTTACCTGTTTCAGGCTATTCTAACTTTCTTTCAAGCTGTCTCAACCTGGATATTACTTGTACCAGTCACTGATAAATGACACACATTGCCTTCTGGAACGCCAGTTTTATCTGTAACTGTAATCCATTATATAAGAGAGATGGTATCAATGGCTGGTATTTCAGGCTTTGTGTAGTTGTAGTATCGTAGAATTATAGAATGGCTTGGGTTGGAAAGGACCTCAAAGATCACCAGGTTCCAACCGCACTGCTGCAAGCAGGCTTGTCAACTGCTAGATCAAGTACTAGATCAGTAACTTAGTCATGTTTTGTTTTCCTGTCTTACCGAGCACTATAAGAAATAGCTCTTCAGTAAAATAGTGGAAAGCCATTCTGGAGCTCCTAGAAAGTCATGGCACTGAGCTTGCCAGACTTCAAGAAGCATCTGAACAATGCTCTCAGGAATATGGTCTGATTTTTGGATGGTCCTGTGTGAATCTGGGAGTTGGTCTCAATGATCCTCACGTGTCCCTTCCAACTTGGGAAATTCTATGATTCTATAATTCTATAAATTTATGTACCGTTTATCACGGAATATAGAATGGCTTGGGTTGAAAAGGACCACAAAGATCATCTAATTTCAACCCCCTGCTATGTGCAGGGTCACCAACCAGCAGACCAGGCTGCCCAGAGCCACATCCAGCCTGGCCTTGAATGCCTCCAGGGATGGGGCATCCACAACCTCCTTGGGCAACCTGTTCCAGTGCTTCACCACCCTCTGTGTGAAAAACTTCCTTCTAATATGTAACCTAACTATCATATACCTCTGAGTGGACTGCAAACACACTGAATAGGAGAAACAAATTCAGAATTACAGAAGGTGACTGTTAGGAAGAGGACTTAATTAATGGAATTGAATATCATTCATATCTTAGCTGATCACCGCAAAGGGGATTCCAAATTGATTTGTACGCGTGAAGGGCAAAAATTACAGTGTATATTGCAAAATCATTTGGGAAAAAAGCAATGCTGTTAAGTTGTATGAAAGAAGAATCAGGTTGTGAAGAAATCATGCCACCACTTCTGATACGACAAGCTTGGACGGGGTATTCAGCCCCGTTATGCCTCGGAGTGCAGAACACACGCACGGTGCTCTTGTACTGTGTAAGGTCAGCGCTACGCTTCGTGCCTCGCCGTTTGCAAATGGGATGAGGTCCTCCGGGAAGTTACCATGACGGCACGACACGATGCGCTTTGCAGAGAGTCTCCTACTTGCTAAACAGATGGCTGCACTGTTCCACTTTGACTCTCCTAAACGTCAGACTGGAACCTAAAACTCCATTGTTCATTCACTTCACTACGCGGAAAAAAAGGAAGTGTGCCACAGCAGATTGTATGGCTAGTGTGGACACTTCGATTATCATGCCACCGGCAGTAATCTCTTTATGTAAGCTGCTCACACGCGACTCGAAATAGACAAAAACGCACCTGCTTGCAGGCAGGGAGATAACGGGGTGCACCTACCGCAGCAGCCCCCACACGCTTCCAAGGGGACGGCGCACCGCCCACCCCCGGCGCCCCCCACCCCGCTCCTCCGGCTGCCTTCCCCGCTCCCCGCCTTGCAGCCCCGGCTGCCCGCTCCCTCCCCGCGGCCAGGGCTCAGCCTGCGGTCTGGACTCCTCTCGTGTCCCGGAGCCGCCATTTCGCGGCCTCCCGCACTCACCATGGCTCCGCGGCTGTGAGGCGCTGTCCAGGGTAGCGGCCCGGCTCTGCCGCCGTTCCCGCCGCGCCCGCCCTATAAGGCGCCGCCTCCGGCCCGCCGCGCCGCCTCCCGGCCGGCAGCCCGAAGGATGAAGCCCCGCCACCGCCCCGCAGTCGGCGTGGAGAATGGCAGGACGCCTCTGAGAAACGGCGGGGAGGGTTCAGCGCCGGAGGTGTCGGTTTGGGAGCGTGCGGTCGGTGCCCAGGCACTCGTACTTGCCCTGACCTGAAGCCTCGGTTCTTCCACGCGCTGTGCCAAGCTGAGATCGATGTCCCTTCTCTACGTAACTGGGGCAATGGGTAGCCACGTGTTTGTTTAGGTTGGCCCGAGAAGAGGTGAAAGAGTGGGAGCTACTGGCCCCCTCCGTGACGGCTCAGATACTAAACAGGAGAAAGGGAAGGGGGGAGGCTTTGTGCCTGTTAGAACAAAGACAAAAATCTACACCTTCTAAAGTGATTTCTGATCTGAATGCAAGCAAGGCGTTATATCTCCTATAAAACATTTGTTTAAACTCCATCTGGAGTACTGCATCCAGGACTGGGCTCCCCAGCTCAGAAAAGAAGTGGAGCTATTGGAGCAAGTCCAAAGGAAGGCCACAGAGATGATCATCTCTGATCATCTGGAGGGCTGGAGGTCCCCAGTGAAAACAGGCTGAGGGAACTGGGCTTGTTCAGCCTGGAAAAGAGAAGGCTGTAGGGTGGCCTCATTGTTGCCTTTGAATATGTAGAGGGAGATTATCAGCAGCAGGGAAACCAACTTTTTGCATGGTTACATACTGATAGGGCAAGGGGAAATGGCTTTAAACTAAAAGAGGGGAGATTTAGATAAGATGTCAGAGGGGGAAGTTTTTCATGGAGAAGCTGGTGAAGTGCTGGACAGGCTGCCTGGAGAGATTGTATATGCCCTGTCCCTGGAGGCATTCAAGGCCAGGCTGGATGGTGCTCTGAGCAGCCTATCTATTGTTTGATGTAGCGGTTGGCAAGCCTGTCTGTGGTGTGGGGGTTGGAACCTAATGATCTTTGAGGTCCCTTCCAACCCAAGCCAGTTGATTCTATGGTTCTACCAAAGCTTATTGAAAATGTCTTTCCCCCAGTATTTAATAAAACAGCCTTTGGTTTGTGAATTTAAAATAATCTTTCCCAAAATATTAAAATTATCCATTTTAATTTTATTTTTGACATAAAGAATTGTCAACAACAACGCGCCACAAATGACAAAGTGCTTCCAGCGCTGTCCGCACCGTTCTGGTTGCTCAGAATCTAGCCAAGCAGAGCTCAGTGACCAGCCTTTCCCAGAGCCAGGGGCACAGGCCATGGAAGCAAGCCAAGGGACCGTGTGCAGTGTGCAACAGGTGGCACCTTCACAAACTAAAGTGTGCTTGATGCATAAAGCCTGTATTGATCCAAAACGTAGCACTGATGTTCTAAACCTCAAATCATTCCTGAAGAGCTTTGTTCATATGCTACTCTACTTGCTTTTTCTTGGCTCTAGATTCAGATACACCAAATGTAGTGAGAATGGCTAGCATCCCAGTGCTGCTTGCCTGCCCAGAAGAGATGTGCCAGCAGTCTCACGTGTAAGCATGTCCTCGTGTAACATCTAGCCCACTCTTATAGACTCAAGCTTGTTTGCTTGAGCTTCCAAATTCCAGTGTGTTAGTCTGTACCAAAGTACCACAGTTCCTGAGGTTGACCTGCTAGCCTTTCCTCCCATTCATCTTTTTACTGTAGTTTCAAATACTAAAAACATCATTAAAATGGCATTATACAAAGAAATAACAAAATTGTTAGCTTTTGCTGATTCCATGCAGTCTTGTTACCAACAGTTCTTAAGCACACTCACTGAGAGTTAGCCCAAAAGCCTATGACATTAACCTGGTAACTCCCCATAACATCACACTTAAGGTGCGTAACCAGTGTTCTCTGTCAACAGAATTAGAAATAGAGCTGACGAGACAAGAATGATCACCTCTTCCATTTAAGGTTGCTGCTCAGGGAAAGAAGGTATTTTTTTCAGTGATTTGTACAGGTTCTGTTGACTGGGCAAATTTGTGAAATAGGCAAGTCCTGACTTTTAATTCCAAGTTTTGAAGGAGATAGTGATGAAGAGCAGTGATTGACAATGGTACATTGTCCATCCTGTTTCCTTCTAAGCTGGAAACAAGTGGGACCTGATAGCTCCAAAGTCAATGCAATTCAAAGGCGCCCTTCCTGAGATGCAGAGATGCCCAAAGCTTGACTGGATACAGCCCTTTGCAACCTGGACAACTCTGCTTGAGCAGGGGGTTGGATCTTTGCTGCCCTTCAAATGTTCTTTCCCACCTCAGCCTTCATAGGTGGCTTCTGACAACCAGCAGCAATCCCTACATCAGCAGAACTCAAGTTAATGCCCTGTGGTATTTCATCATGAACAGTAGTTATGTAACAGCATTGTCCCTGAGCTGTTTCAATTGCCTCCATTTACTCTCTGTGTTTCTGAGGAATTTCAGCTGTTCTGTTTTTCCACACGTTGACTTATTTTTCTGCCTGCTCTTGCAGCAGAACATGCTGTTCAGCAACCACTCAAAGATAACACGCCTGCCACATATCTGCTATGCTCGGTGCCTGGGATCCAACCGAATGCATGGTGTCACCTTCCATGCAAAACAGGTGAATCCAAACCCTGCCTCAGCACACAGAAATAATACAAAACTTTTTTTACAATGTTTTTAGTTTTTGAAACTATAGCTGGTGTAATATGCCTGTAAATGTAAAACTAAACGTTGTATTAAACTGCCAGCTGTGGGATTGTAAAATAAAAACTAAGCCATAATATATGCTGCAGAAAGTATTAATTTGAGGGATTGCACAGCTTTGTAATATTGTGTTTTAGCACCCTCTTTCGGAATAAAGGAATACTTGCAGGTATTCACTCTGCTAAAGCTGGAATGCAATTGCAAAACGTCCAGTAAAAGTCCCTGGCTGTGCTCACAGTTATAGTTTAATTATGCAGCCTGGTATTTTATAAATTTCCACAAATAGAATCTTCCCATCCATCTCACACTTAGCATCTTCATATAAATAGCCTGTGTTGCTCATTTAAATCAGCCAAGAACCAGGAAAAGATTAGAGGCTCTGAACCAAAAGCTGAAGGTAAACACAAGAGACTGTGCTTAGATATTCTGTTGTTCATTGTCCAGATATCTCTGGTGAGGGTCTGACGGTGGTGGCTTGCTTGGAACTGCACAGTTTCTCTCATACATTTAGGATTATCATAGTGTACAGAAGTCCCAGCTGGGGATCATTGCCCAGCTGTGTTGAGACCTACATTAGGAACCATGTCCTTCTTCAAGGAGCTTATAGAATGGGGTAATGCGAAGAGAAAGTGGTGCACTCAAGCTCTTCTCTGTCTCCTTCCCTGGGAAATAGTACTATATAATGTTAAAAGTCAGGGCATTCTGGGTAGAAGAAAGGGCTACATTTTGCACTTTCTGCATGACCATTACTACTCAGCCACCTTCTTGGGTAACTGGGTCAAATTTGCAGTTTTGGCTAAAGCATTTGGTGTGGTTGCCAGTTACCTTTAAATACATTTCTTTTACCAAGACAAGGATTTAAAAAATAGGACATGGTAGAACAAAAACTGCCTGGATTACTTTAGCTTGCTCATCTTGTGCATATTCATTTAAATAAGCCTTATTTACTTTAGTAGCCTTTGGCAAGACTCCTCCTTCATTAATGCACAGAGTGTATGATAAATGAAAAGCAGGCTGTGAACGATGCAAGGGTGTTGAAAAGGAGAAAAGATAATCTCATTAAGTGTCTGAAATTCTTTAGGAGGACTAGAATACACTGATTATATAACACAATTTTCATATGATTATGGGTCAATCATTTAAATATTTTTATTTTCTAGGCTAGTTAATGATTTTTTCTTCCTTCTGCTGTTGCCTTAGGGTAATTCAGTGTAGATTTGTCAAAGTGCTGAGCACTTACAGCTGCAACTGACATCAGTGAAAGCTGTGCTACAAATAAATTAAATGCAAGCAAAACATAAAATTTTCCCCACACGTGAGCTGAAAAGAAGGCCAAAAGGGGCAAGTCCAAAAGCAGCTGATACTTAGAGCATATGTTTCATTCAACCTGATGAGTGACAGGTGAGAACATCCCTCATCTTGTTTTGCAGCACAAACATAAGCACTGGTTAACTGATTGCTGTGAAGGAACTGGTTGGTCTGGGTGCATTGGCTTTCACACCCTTTAGATAAGGACTGTGCCTTCAGAAACTGGATTACAGCTAGTCTTTAGCTGGCTTATTTGCAACACTGCATATCAGTGCTGCTCTGTGAAATCCATGCCAGATGCTGGGTTATTGTCAAGGTAGTCATCCTGCCCCATGGTACATAATAAATACATACATACAATATTATTGGCTTGTTGTTGTTGTTGCTTGTTTGTTTTTCATTCAGATAGAAATCTTCATACGTGTTTCATTTGACATAGATGTGGTCCATAGGAAAGGCTTTATAGCCTTAGGTAAAAATCAGATAACTAAGATTCTATTCTCCAAATGATTGGAGGAGGAAGTGCTTCTCCTTTTATCTTGTGGCTTGGTTAAAATGTAACATCCACAGTTACCTCTTCTCTGTGCCCATGAGGATTTGCTTGTTTAACCGTTTCAACCATAATGCCTTTTATACAGCCTTTTTTACTGGCTTGTTGTCAGTGCTGAGGACAACTTCAGTCCTACATCAGTATTGACCTCCAGCAACAACAGGCCAGTGAAAGCAGAAAGTCTGGAGCACAGAAGACTTGCTTCTAGTAAAGAAGGACCAATTTTGGGAGAGCATTTCTTGTAGTATAACTTGAGAAAGTTTTAATTGGCAGAAGATGAATGTTTCAGACCAGCTAGTACCAGCAACCAAAATGATATCAGCTTCAGTTTATGAGCTAGTTCTTTCAAACTAAGAGAATTTACTATTTGGAGCTGGCTTGCGTTCAAGCCTGACACCCCTTCATTTTGTATGTTTGGCACATTTAAATAAAGCTAAGGTTTTCCACACTGAAGACATGTTGATTAAAAAGCTGTCTGCCTGTGCAGTGTAATATGAAAAATGTAATTGTTAGCTGCTTTCATCTTTATTTCCTAGCATACTGCCTTGGATGGTATCATTATGGTGTATATTTATCACTCCGGGATGACTTCATACCAGGATAATATTTTTTCATCAGTCTGTGGGTGCTGAGGGGCTCTGTGATGTGGTTTGGGGACATGATGTGAATTAATTAACTGCTAATCATAAAACTGTTTGGAGCTGTATAACGATGTATACAACATTTTTGAATAGCTCCAAAATGCGACAGCTGTTTTACAGGACAGAGAACATTCCAGTTCCATACCCGTAGAATTTGCTCTAACCACTCATGAGAAATTAGAGAAACAGAGCAGCATGGCTAGGAGGGAACTTATTTGTTTCTTCAGAAGTTAATATGGTGGTAACTGTTACTGCCTTGTTTGTTTGCAATACAGAAGAAATCTTGCTTAAGCATGCGTGTAACAATTTAGAGTGAAAGATGAGGAGACATGTCACAGTATTCGGTTATTGAGACACATCAGGAAAGGTGTTTCAGGTAGGACAACGCTTGCAAGACATGACAGGTGGGTTTGGCAGGGCATTAACCAGGGCTGGGGCTGCTGGGAGAGAAAGGCTGAAATGGGAAGATGGAACTCAGGAGCTGAGCTGGTGAAGTGACAGCAGCTTTAGGTAGTTGAGTGGGGGATTTCAAGGCCAATTTGGATGTGGCTCTGCGCAGCCTGGGCTGCTGGTTGGTGACCCTGCACACAGCAGGGAGTTGGAACTGGATGAGCATTGTGATCCTTTGCAACCCAGGCCGTACCATGATTGCGTGTGTGAGTACTCTGGGGTTGGAGGTATCCTGAAAGGGGGATGCAGGTGTGACGCTCAGTGGGCAGCAAAAGCACAAATTTTGGCTTCAGTTGGAAGGGGGGATTTTAAGACAAACCGTATAAGAAACACGAAGGGAAATGGACTGGCTTTTCTGTGCCATCCCACTGCAGCGGTGACATCTTCACAGCATTGTACAGCAGTGGATTTAGCACGTGTTTTATAAACGTTAGGAGTGCCTCCCAGGCTGGAAGGGAAGCTGATAACCGTGCTGCGGTGCTAAGGGCGAGGTCAGAGCCGGCCAGGAGCACCACCTTTATCGCAGGGCTCCTGGTAACCTGATTTCTCTGAGGGAAGGCAGCTGCAGCGTCAGCAGAGGGCATGGGCACCAAGGTCACGCGGAACTGGAACCGCAGCGGGGTGGTGCGGGTGTAAGAACGCTGCCTCGGCAGACGCCCAGGCGCCCCGCTGTAACGCCGCACGCAAACGCCGCGCACCGAAGGCGGCGGCTATAACGCGGGCGCACGCTCCACCCGCGGGAGCTCGCTCGGCGTCGCGGGGCACGCTGGGAATTGTAGTCTGCGCTGCCTTCGGAGCCCGCCCGCCCCCGGGGAGCGGAACTACGTTTCCCGGCATGCTCCGCGCTCCGCGCGCGTCACCACGCCGCGCTCCAAAGCCCACCCCGCCGCCGGCTCGGCTGGCGCTGGGCTCTGCCGGTTCTTCCTCCGGGGCGGCGGGCGGCTGTGCGAGGCGCTGCCTTCGCCCCGTAACCTTCGGGCTTTTGTCCGTGCCCAGCGGTGCCGCCGGTCCGGGTCGGGCCCTGCGTGAGGGGCGAGCGGGCCGCCGAGCCGCCGGCGTCGGGAGTCGGGCCCCGCTCGTGGCGGTGGGGAAGGGCCCGGCAGCATGTGGCAGAGCATCGGGCTGACCCTGCTGGTGATCGTGGCAACCCTGGCCTGCGTGCTGCTCTTCATGCTGTGCGGTGAGTGCCCAAAACGGGGCCGGCATCTCTGTGCGGCGTGGTCGGAGGCGTTGAAGAAACGTGTCGGTGTTGTACGGAGGGACGTGGTTCGGTGGGAAAATATCGATGAGCTGGGGGGGACTTTTGCGAGCTCTGTGTTTCTGCGGCCTGTCTGCTGTGTTCTCAGCTCTCCTGGCTCATCTCTGTACCGTTACGTGAGGGGGTGAAAGGGTCTGATGGAGAGCTGCTGAGGGAATGGAGATTGTTTAGCTTGGAGATGAAGAGGCTCAGGAGAGACCTCACTGCTCTCTGCAGCTGAAAGGGCGTTGTGGCAAGGTGTGCCCTCTTCCCCCAGATAACTGGTGGTCAGACTGGTGGCGATGCACAGTGCAGCAGTTGTTGTTCAGATTGAATATTAAGGAAGATTTCTTCTTGGAGAGAGCGATGAGGTTCTGAAGCAGATTGCCCAGGGAGGTGGTGGAGTCACCTGGAGGTGGTCAAAAGCTGTGTGGATGTGGCACTGCGGAGCATGGTTAGTGGGCATGGTGGGGTGGGTTGGCAGTTGAACTTAATGATCTCAGCGGTCTTTTCCAACCTTAACCATTCTGTGATTCTGTCTTGGCTGGAATAGGCTGAGAGCATTGCTTGGTTCCACATATAAAAAATAAACAAAGAGGAAAAGAGGACTTTCCGGAACATGTACTTTCTAGATGTAGAGAAAAAGGTTATTTAAATGGCAGGGACAACTTTTAGAGGTCTTTTGGAGTTGTTGGAAGGAAGCATTGATGTAATGTGTGTGGGGGTGATGTGATCAATGTGTTGGATGTGGAATTCAAAAAGAAGTAAAAATGAAGGCCACCAACACTGGACCCAACTATGCTTCAGTATGAAGCATTCCTGAGATTAAAAAAGTGACTGCTGGTGGATTTGTAAGTGATTTTTGAAAACACAGTGAGGCAAATGAAGACTGCTGACACCTGATGCTTAAAAAAGTTGGTTGTACTCAAAGCTGTGAAGCATTGTGGAAAGATTTTGCAAGATCAAGAGACTGGATAATGAAATGATAGGAGGAATGCAGTGTTAACATCTATGGCACTCTAAAAGTAATGCCTCTTATTTGTTTCCATGGGAGCTACAACATAAACAAAGAGAACAATAATGCTATTTGATGGAGCAAATTCTTAGCTACAAACCACTGTTTTCTAATGTGGACACTACCATTAACTGTGTGTTTTCACCAGTCATGAACAAGAGCCTGGTTGCTGCACTCACAAAGATCTACATGGAAATCTGGAATGTGACTTGTCTTTCACATCACTGTTGGCAGTGCTGAAACTCATCACCCACCACCTCACTGTGCTGTTCAGTCTCTAGGCGTGTTCAGGTAGCGTTGATGAGTGTCATGGGTGCCGTTTTTCCTCTGCATGGAGGAATACAATGATGCACCTTTTGCTTCATCTGCACTTCCATGTTGTGAAGGTTAAACCACTGCTGCCACACCACCACCATCTGCCTCTGATGTCAGGGGTCAACATCATAAAATAGGAGGCATTTCTTTTGGAACAGCGCTTGAACCTAAGCGTGCAGTACGTGCATCCATAAATTATGTGAGATAATTAATATAGCAGGTTCAAACAGAACAGTTACTATCCTGAAGAAAGGATTAGCAGGGGATTAATTTGTCACTGCAAGCATTCCTCTGAAATATGCTGATTCTTTGTAGAAAGAAAATAGGGAAATCCAGTGTTAGATGTTCAGCGTAAAATAGGAAGTGCTGTTATACTGCTACAGGGATCTATCGTGTGCTTATGTCTCCACCAGTCTGTTTCACTATTTAAAGGAAAAAAAACAGGAGTTTTCTTATGGAGTGGTGAGAGCCATGTAATGATTTCTGCATGAAGAGATTCTAAGTAGGTTAGACCTGTCTAGCCTGGTAAATACATGGCTGGGGGAGGATGACAGTAATAAAACCAAGGAGTGTGTAAAAGGTGATCGAGCAGCAGTTGTTCAGTTGCTTTATTACTGAGGAACTGGAGTACATCATGTTAAATGATCAGCCAACGGGCTTAACTAAGGAAAAACAATTCTTTTACGCAAGGGGAAAATGGCAAGCTTGTTAACAAAAGAGTATTTTGGAGGCCAAAACTTTCACCTTTGGAAGCTCATAGAAAAGAGGTTTATCAACTTATCTAAGCCATACTATCAACGTTATGATATCAGAGCTTCTTGCAGAGGCTGCCAAAACACACCTAGATGTTAAAGATACTAAGCACAGAAAGCCTTTAATGGTTTGGGGGTGGTGCACTTTGACTGTTGCCCTGTTAGAAGTGACTAGGTGGGGTTAGGTAGCAATTCATGCTGTGCTGCTAATGCTTTTTTTTCCCCACAGCGTTACACTGCATTTACTAATTAGTAGTGGGATGCTTCTAGCTTTTGTGGCAAGACCATTAATGGGAAATATTTGAGCAGAGGTTGTGTCAAGGCTGCTGTGAGAATAACTGGAATATAAGCTACCTTCAAGCTAATTGTGGCTGTGATAGGTGGTTTCTTATTGCCTTCTTAGCTATAGATCTCTGTTTTTTACAGCCTGCTGGTCTCCTGAGGAGATGAGTGTGTCCTGAGTGCTCTGTGTTGCAGGATATGAGTACATGCCAGCCAGTGAGGCATAAAATTAGTTGACAAACCTGACACCACAGCGGTTGGATATAAGCTTGAGTAAACTTAAGCTGATAAGAATGTTTTATAGCCATCTGATGAGAGGTATTTAACAGTCTCAGAAAAGGGCTTACAGGGTCAAGAGACTGAAGAGCTGCCACTTGGGTTCTGAGTGGCCTATATAGAAGGACTTGAGGTGTGAATGCTTGCAGAGAGCAATGGACAGAAGCATGCAGGAGATGTCCCACGATGGTGTGAATTTGTTACGTGAAATCCTTCCTACTATTGTAGCTTTCACAGCACACATCCCATCGAGTTCAAAAGTTTTCTGAAGATAAAAATTCAGTGCACGAAATATTGGAAGTCATTAGGATCAGTTCATCAGCCACTTCAAAAGCAAATGTTTATGCCTGAATTAGACTTTTGTCTCCAGAAATACTTTGAATAAGAGACCCGATTTCTTCTTCTGTTTAATGCTTCTGGATGCTTGCATTTGCCATTTTCCATGTGGATCTCAACTTGCTAAGGAAGCAGTGAAGGCTTGCAGCGAGTGGAATTTGTAAACTGAGCACATTTGACACAGAAACCATTCAGAGACTATAACCATAGCTGTTTTTCAGTCGCTCTTCTGAAAGTGGGCCAAAGGTAAATTGCTTCTACTTGATTGCCATCCTGTCAGACTGCTTTGCTCTGGTTTCTCTCATGGTCTCATCGGTTCAGTGCTTTCCTTGCTCCTCTACAGCTGCTAGGAGTTCACGCAGAGGGAAGGAGATGGGGTGAAACAGAAGACCAGCCGAGGTGAATTCCAGTACTGCTTACTGTGTGTTTGTTTTCCCAACGGATTAACATTAACACGTGGGGCCAGGTGAAAGCACACACGTGCCTTCAGTGCAACAGACAGGTGTGCTGGTCTGGTCTGGGGAGCGAGACCAGAGGGGTGGTGTTGAAGAGATGCAAATGACCTTAAAACAAAGGTCTCAAATTGCAGGTACAGGAGTGCAACTTGGTTGCAAGTGGAAAAACATCAGTCTTAAATTCTGCCTCAGTAACTTCAGTGCTTTTGTCTGGACAGTTCTGTGATGATGTGAAATGAGTCAATCTCAAAAGATGAGCAGAGCCGTGCCTGATTAGGCTAGCAATGGAGAGAAGGCATCTTTGTATTTCAAGCTGAGTTTTCAACCTGTTGAGAGTGCAAATGGGGCCAGAGCATGTTTCCTGGCTATCGGTCAGCAGAAGTGTGTTAGAGGATGCTAAACTAAGCAGGAGAGGGCTTAAGGAGCTGGGTGGACCAAGCACTAGATCAGCTGGCGTCTGCTGTTAGTGCTCTGAGCAGTGCATGCCTTCTTCAATCTAATCAGCTTCATAGCTGAGTGCTCTGGGGCAGTGCATCTCTTTAAAAGGCACAGAATTAGCAACTTGGCTGTGTCACAGAGGATATTAAACACAGAGCATGAAGCAGGACTCTGCTTTCCTAAATGTCGTGTCAGCATCTAGAACTGTGCACTTTCTCTTCATGGATGTTAAGTTTTTCTGTCACGGACGTTTATGTATTTGAATGCAGGGCTCACTCAGCCTGATAATAGCACAGCCCTAAATTAGCCTTTGCTGCTGGAACAGTAGTATCCTATTTTTAAATCAGCGAGGACAGAGGTAAAACTATTTTGCAAGACTGCTCAGGAAGTTGATAGTGAAGGCAGAAATAGAAGCCAGACCTCTAAACTCATGTGCTGTTACCGCATCACCCTTCTTCCCTTCTCAGCAAGCTGTATTTTGTCTGAGAAAGCAGAGGTTACTGCTCAGCAGTGCTCCATATCACTTGCTAGAATCATAGAATCATCGGAGTTGGAAGGGACCTTTAAAGATCATCTGGTCCAACTCCCCTGCAATGAACAGGGACATCTACAGCTCAGTCAGATGCTCAGAGCCCTGTCCAGCTTCACCTTGAATGTCTCAGGGATGGGATGCCCCCACCTCTCTGGGCAGATGGTGCCAGTGCCTCACTACCTTTTTTCTTTTTTTTTCCCCAATTAGTATTACTCCTGTTCTGTTCTTAGGCATCTCTTCTGTTTGAATCAGGAAGATGGGAATACACTCCAATAATGACATCCCTTTCCCTTTGAATTTCTACTTACAGGCCTGTGTAAGGTGCATGAAATCAATGGGTCTGAGGCCAGTGCCCCCCCACCTTTTGGGGGGAGTAGCTCAATATTTAGATCACATTGCTTCTCGCCTTTCTCCAACAAACTAGGAGTCATTGTGGGAAACACAGGAAAGGTGGGTTTATTGGTCAAATCATAAGATCTGTTCACATGGTGATACCTCATAGATGCATACTTGGGAGTCGGGGACGGAGGCTTTGACTAGCAGTCCCAACTTTGCGAACAGAACACATTGCATCACGATTTATAGGAGGGGTTGATGTGCTGAGGGCGTAGTGCCAAACATGGCTTAAATGTCTTTGGGCAGCATCCAGCTGTGGCATTCAGAGCGAGACAGCTGCTCCCTGCTTAAAACTTGGCAGAGGCTGGGAGCTGCTGTTTTGCCTGAATGCAAAGTACCGGCTGTTGGCAGGGTGTCCAGGCTCTCTGGATTCAGATATGGGCTGTACCAAGAGTTGGAGCCCTGGCTTTGCATTGCGGTGATGTACGGTTGTCCTGGAGGACTGATTGTGATCAAGTATTTTGTGATGTAGTTAAATCAATTGGGCTTCTTCAAGCAGCCTGCCCAAACATTCCAGCAGTGTTGTATGTGCAAACTACAGTGTCAGCCACTTGTCTTATGTCAGCTTTTTCATTTCTTTTTTTTAAAATACATCATGTAATTTACTAAGCATGGAACGATGTCTGGTGTTACGATTCTGCTGCATGCTTAAGAGACTGAAGAATCAATGCATTGTCATCAGATGTGGAAGTAACTCAGTACTTTGAATCTGCCTCCAGTCTTCAGTTCTTTGGGAGTCTGTTTATGTCTAAGAAGTTTCAGATGTGCTGTGTTCAGTACCTCCCAGGCAGCAGGGTGTCGCAGCCAAATGGGCAGCTTTAACTGTGTATTTCTTTTGGATGTAATTTTTTCTTTTAAACTTTCCATGCAAGCTGGCACTGCAATGAGAACAAGTGAAAGAAAGGAATCTTTCTGCTTTGATTACCTTATACCTCCTCATCTGGGAGATCTTGTGAGGCTTTGTGGAAGCATCAGGTTGTTTTGGGGGGAGGGCTGTGCCTTCATGGAGTGTAATGTTGGAAAGTTGAGAAAAGAAGATGGAGAAGCAACAGTGGATGGGGACATATAATCATAGAATGGCCTGGGTTGAAAAGGACCACAAAGATCATCCAGTTTCAACCCCCTGCTGTGTGCAGGGTCACCAACCAGCAGACCAGGCTGCCCAGAGCCACATCCAGCCTGGCCTTGAATGCCTCCAGGGATGGGGCATCCACAACCTCCTTGGGCAACCTGTTCCAGTGCTTCACCACCCTGTGAGTGGAAAAACTTCCTCCTAACATGGTGGAGATGGTAAACTGAACTTATTTAGCAATCTGGTCTAGTGAGAGGTGTCCCTGCCTGTAGCGGGGGATTGGAACTTAAATCTTGAAGATGTGATATTAAAGGTCCCTTCCAGTCCCAACCATTCTTTTCCAAGCCCAGCTGTCCTTCCTGCATTCCGTGGAGAAGCCTCTTGTCCCTTTCTTTCAGTGCGTGGCATCCAGGTTCAGTTCACTTGTCTCTTCCTGCTGGTCTGTTCGGTTGTTGGCTACAACCAGTTGTGTTGGCCGGTTGTCTGCAGTGTTCTGATTCTATCCTAAACTAGCAAGCTTTGCAGTCTGTCTGTGATACTTGGTGCTTTGGGTTTCAGATGCTGTGACCTGTCTGAAACCAAACATGGGGGGAGGAAATGCTGCTGTTCTAAAGAGCCTGAAGGAGGAATACTTACCATCTTTCAGTGCTTCTTTTCTTCCGAGTTGTAATTCTGCATTTTAAATGGCTTGTTTGCAGTGATAAAGGAAGCATATAATGCACTTTAACCTGCCAAAGTTAAATGCCTTCCTTACTGGTGTATTTATTTACACCGACTATACTCAGGTCATGTTTCTGTACAGTGTCTTACAGCATCATTTTTGGGAGCTCCTGAGTATTTCTGCTTTGTTCTCCTGTTTTGTTCTCTGGCAGTAATGCATCTGTTTGACATCAATTTACCTTGCAGGTATCTTAGATAGGATTTTTTTTTGAAGTGGGCAGTTTGTGGCTGAGAGTTTCACCGCTGCCGTATGCTCAAATAGACTTGGTAGGACATCATGCTTTTCATTCACTTGTAACTGTAGCATCCCAGATCTGTCAGCAAGTTGTGGAGTCAGACACACTTGTGATGGTTTGTAATATTCTGCTTAGGTCTCACTTTCTTGTTTCTTGTGGTCACTTGTAGTAGTTTGTATTCTTTTCTATGTGGTCTGGAAATAAGTGTGGCTTTGGGGGATTTGTTTCCTTCTTAATGAGTTCTAGAGCTATGAGAAAATGCATTGATTCTTCAGAATTTACAGAGCGCTGTGGATCCAAGAGACCTGAAATACACCTCAGTGAAAATGGTTTTCAAACAAACTATTTCAATTTTTACTCCTCGATGTGACAGGAAAAGGCACCAGACCAGCCACTTGCTGCTTCTAGATGCAGGGGTTTTTAATGCATTTGTCAGACATCAGATTTGGTTGAGTCAGAAATAATTTAAAGGATTGGATGTCAATGGAAAAGGAAGTACTTGATTAGGATTTTCAACTCCCCAGTAGGAGAGAAGTTGAGGAAATGGAGTCTGCAGGATGTGAGTATTCTGGGGCAGAGGGAAAGGGTGGGATCTTGCTTTGTCCAAAGTAATGGCTGTTCGTGTTGGCATGACTCCGGCTGCAGAGGAAGAGGAGGAATCAGGGTGCTGTAGTTACACAAGTGCCACCTGTTAGTGCATCCCTTTGCTTCATATGTTGCTGTTTGTCCACGCTCCAAAAACTCTCTGCTGACAGCTGTGTAGCTGGAGAGGACAGGTTTCCCTGGTTCTGCCGAATAGGGCTCTTTGTATTTGTGTTGATCAATAGCATAAGCTTGAATGGACCAACCTTCTGATAGGAAAATGAAGTATTAATTTACAGCTCAAAGATCAATGGTTCCTGGTACTTCAAATTGTGCTTATGTATAATGTACTTTTGGATCACAGCTTGAATCTTATCCTGCTTGTCTGTGAAGGGACAGTTCATGTTAAGCTACATTTAAGGGCAGTTAAGGGACATTTATGTTGTTTAGATTATGAAAAGTTGACTTGCTAGCTAAAGGGGAAGGGATTAGCATTAGTTCTCAGTGTGGTGACACTTGAGCATCTCTATCAAAGAACTTAGATAAATGAGACTTTAATAGGAAGGTTCTGGGTTAGATTAAGATGTAAATACATCTGCCTATGAACAGGAGGGGAATCAACTCTTTGAAAGGGTAGATAACAGCAGGACAAGGGGAAATGGTCTGAAGTTGAAGGAGAGAAAATTTAGCTTGGATGTCAAGGGAAGTTCTTTACTCTGAGAGTGGTGAGGTGCTGGAACAGCTGCCGAGAGAGGCTGTGGATGCCCTGTTCTTGGAGGTGTTCAAGGCCAGGTTGGATGGGGCCCTGGGCAGCCTGGTCTGGTATTGAATGGGGAGGTTGGTGGCCCTGCATGTGGCAGAGGGTGTTGGAGATTCGTGATCCTTGAGGTCCCTTCCAACCCTGGCCATTCTATGATTCTGTGTATTGAATCTAGCATCTGTATTTTAGGTGTGTCCATGCAAGTTCGCTTCCTCCTAACAGCTGAGTCCTATGTGTATGCACTGGTGTAATTTCCTACTTGCTGTTTGCTGTGTCATTGCATTTAAGTATATGTTCAGGTCCTAACCTGGAGCTTCACCATTTGCTTCGGGATGAGGGCAGACCTGATCAAACTGAATTGATGCTTATAGGACTGTAGAAAGGACTCTGTGTGTGTGTGTGTGTGTGTGTGTGTGTGTGTGTGTGTGTGGAGGGGGAGGACACAGGACTGTTGGGATGGAGAGTAATTAAGATGGCAGCCAATCTTTCTCTGTTTTTCCTCCTTGTGTTTCTGACACGCTCTGCCTGAGAGCTGACTCATGTGTGCGAAGTAACTGAGCGGTGCCTTCTTTCTTTGTTTCCTGCAGGCTGGTATGTGGTCTGGCAATTGTTTTTGTCTAAATTCAAGTTCCTGAGAGAATTGATAGGCGATACGGGTTCCCAGCAAGGGGACAACGAGCCTTCGGAGACAGAAGCTGAACAGGAGACTCCACCCTCACCACAGAGAGGTAGACAGAAATCTGCTCGGCAGCGAAGGGCACCTGCAGAAGAAACAACTTAAAATAGTCCTTCGAACTTCTGGCTAACTATGAATGGTTCAGCACCTCTGCACTGTGTTGTTCAGTGGTTTGCTCTTACTGAAAAACTGACGTAAGAGGTAATATTAATACCCGTGGACCTTTGTTCTGGGCTGTCAATACATACTACTTTGGGTTCAGGGAGGGCTTCAGCAGTGAGTCAAAGAACACTGAAAGAAATGAGGTGGAGAGAAATCTCCTTCAGAAAAATGCTCAGCTGCTGTAGCTCTTGTCCCTGCACACAGATGAGAAACAGGTCCTGGACCATAGGCTTAGCCTCTGCAGTTGTCTGAACATAATATACATTTCAGACTTGAAACAGTTTCTAAATTATTTTTCTTTACAGCACTGCAACTACATATAGTGAAATTGAATTTTATTTCTTTAGGTATATATGAATATATATATTTTTTCAACCGTGAGAACATGTGATAACTTGAAAAGTGGTTGAAAGAATATCCTGCTTTAGAAAGTATTCTAAAGTGAAATTTTGTTACTTATATCTGTGTAAATGAAATATGAGAAAACAATGTTAGATTAACACAGTTAAGAAGTTTTGGTTATCTCCATTTAAAAAAAGGAATTGGGTCACGAGACCTGTTTTCTTGGTTTTGACACAAGAAGGGTTACAGGTGGAACATTTCTGATAGATTTCTTTGTTCTTCCTGAACCTTTTATTTGAAGTCCAACTTGTGCTGGAAAGGAGAAGGTGCCTAGATTATATACTTATTAGTGACCTGTAGTGTCATCCTCGGCTTTGGGATACTAAGTATTTCTCTTCTGAACACTTTTACATCAGGTATCTGATACCAGGTGTAAGTCTTGCCCTGGAACCAATTAAGGCATTCTGACCAATTCAGTAGATATCACTTTAATGCTTTGGTAGTGTTACAGCAATGAATTTGGTACCTCATGTTTGGTGGAGGACTTACTGATGTTTATCAGTAACGAGCAGTTGCTCCTTTTTGAGAGTGAGTTCAACAGTGGTTCTGACATTGCATTCAGGATTTGGAGATTTGGTTCTCTTCATCAACCTTGAAGACTGCATGAGATCTTTGGGAAGAGGACATGGAGGTCCCTCCTCTCTGCGTGTGTGGAGGGGAAAAACTACCAAAATGTCTGCTTCATTAACGGCTTCACTTCTCCCTCAAAACTAGATATTGCTTCACTGTGTAAAAACTACTGTTTATCAGGACAACAAAATTGTACTTTGAGCTGTTAAGGAGTTTAAACTATGTAACTTTCAAAGTTTGGTTTGCTTGCATAGCTAAAAGCAGCAACATTTAATCTTTTTCATTAAGTACACCTTTATTTGGCAAAAGACTATTTCTCTGGTGCCTTTGTTTTAATTTGTCATCTGTGAATGAAAGTTAATGAGAGCATTCACTTTGCAAATGATTTGGGTGTTTCAGCATTAAAGCACACAAAATTAGTCTGGACCTTCCTTGGAAGTCTAAAAGGTGTTGTTTTAGTTGCTAGCATGTATATACAAGCATGCTTTGTATTACAGGATTACACTTTCAAGCATGACTAGACAGTGCTACGCTCACATCCTTGAAGCACATGTAGAAATACAACAGTCTTCTTCCTCTGTCCTCACTACTAATAAGGGAATTCCTAATAATGTTTCTTCACGAGTAAAATTGCTATCTGTTCAAACTGAACAAAAGCAATCCGACTCTTTTTTTCCTGCTGCTTTCTGTTGTTTGCCCTGTGCAACTTAATGTCACTATATTCTTGTACCTGTTTATCTTCACACAATGAGGTTTTCAGCTCAGCAGTGATAACCAAGTTCTGGAGCACTTTTCTTAGGAGAAGTGTTTACCATTTCTGTCTTTGAGCTTTACTTATGTGGGCTTGCAAGTGAGATAGTTCTATTTTTGGTCTTGATGTGGAATGTTAACGCTCCACTGCACTTCTGCCTAGATGTAAGTCCAGTGAAGATGGCAAAAGGCTCATGCTTTGAGTATCTCCAGCTGAGATAAGTAAGTTAACTCGGTCTCTGCTTCTCGTAGCTGTGAAGAAATGTGAAGTTACAGCAATAAATATAGCTAGCCAGAGCAGCTCTAAGGGAATAAGAATCAAGACTCTGGAACAAGTTAATGAAGGAAAATCCATGCGGGTTTGAATGCTGACAATGATTAAATATGCAATTAGATAGTAGTTGAAAACAAATGGATGTGGAATCTTTGGATGGTTCATCTGCTCCAGCCAGACAAATCCCTTTGTGGTTTGTAAGTGTACATTTCATTCCCAAACGCTATTTTCAGTCTTTTTTTTTAAACATCTGATGCTATTTTTTTAAAGCTGCTGTGACATAGCTGCCAATAATGGTATCTGCCTAGTGTATAACATTCACAATCTTACTAGTAGCAGCCCAAGGGCTTCTATTATGAGGTTAGGAAGACTTTTGTAATACTGGTATTTTCTGTCAATACACAGTTTTTTTTCTTTTTCTGGAGAGTCTGTAATAATATCTTTGTGCAGGGCACTTCATGCAAACCTGTAAAATGAAGCTGCGTGAGTGAAAGCACATTGTGATAAGACCTGGGTTGTGATTGCTGGCAGTCCAATATACTCATGTCTTTGAATATTTTTACTGGTGTACTTCTAAAATGTTACTGGTGAATAAGCACTTAACTTTGAATGGAACCATTCAAGGCCAAAACCTTATGAAGGCAGCAGGTTATGTATTTGAGTGTTTTTGTTTAGTAAAATCTATTTTTCAAACTGTTCATTGCCTTATTGCAGCTGTTCTATTGAATGTACTTCGGGTTGATTATTTTAAATATATTCATATCACTTTTGTTGCAGGGGCTGTGTAACTATTGAATAAGCAGTGATTACTTGTATGTGGCAGTTAATTAAACAGTTAATGTCAGGAAGGCTGGAACAAATGCAGCTTGGACTGGTGGAACAAAGTAAGAAAAGTATTGTTAAAACATAAGAATGTAGACAATGCTTCTGACTGAATTGCATAATTCAAACCTGTTAGTGAGCCACTGAGGCTGTTATCATGGTGATCTGATGTTTGTTCATAAGGTTAATTCTGTGCAGTTCATCCACTTAGCACTGCTGCTGTAGCTATCTGCAGTAAACACCATATACTGTCCAGCAACTTGTGGGCAACTTGCTGCTTAACATCAGGTTTTACACTGAACTAGACCTCTGTATGTACTCCTGTCTTGTTTGGAAATGACCAGCATAAAAAAGGGTTCTATGTGGTCATTTGCTTCTTCAGTGTTAAGATACTGTACCTAAAGCTTCTGTGGTTGTCTGTTTTCATCATGTTAACTGTTTTAACTGACTGTGCAGATTAAAAAAAAACATAATAATAAAGTAACCAGACTTGATACGAGTACTTGATCAGAGTGACTTTCTGCCTTTTTTTTTAATAGCAGTTTTTCTTTAGACTGCAACACCACAAAAGAAGACTGGTCGGAAGCTGGATTCCAACTGGTGTGGCTCCTACAGTGACTTCATGATGAAAACCAGGTTAGTATGCATCTTTTTAGAGTGTGTGTGTTTGGAGGATGGTTATATGTAAGTGGGAATGTTCAGGGATTGATGACTGGTATCAGATGGTTGCAGAAAAGCAAGCAGGTGATTTAGTGGATGCTGATTGCAAGAAAGCATGGTGTGGTCTTTTCCAGAAGGATGGATCAAGCTGCTGCTGTGCAACTCTGCCCTGAATTCCACAGCAGACTGTGCTAGCTGGTAGTCCTCCTTCCCCACAGGTACTGGTGTGCTGTCCTTGAGATTTGCATGTGGCTCTTATCCTATATGATGAATACAGGTAGTTTCTGTAAAACAGGCTGTGCTTTATCTTGTTTGGGTTTCATATGAACATTTTGCCTCAGGATTAGACTAGAAAAGAGTTGCATAAATATGCTGTGTTTTATGTTAATCCTTAAAGACATGTATTTTAGTGTATTCCTCATGAATCAGAAGCTCTTATGTTAGAATTGTAGAATCCTTAGAGTTGGAATGGGCCTTTAAAGATCACTTAGTCCAACTCTCCTGCAATGAACTGGGACATTCACAGCAACATTAGGTTGCCCAGGGCCTGATCCAGCCTGGCCTTGAAAGTCTCCTTGTTGTGAGTATATTATCTCTGGTATTTTTAATCACAAAATGAAATTTCATCGTAGATTTCATATTATGATTAAAAATTTTGAGTGGAATGGACAGACTGTATGTAGACTGTTTGTGAAAAGGAAGAGAAGGGCTTAGATCTAGTCTGGGGCTTCCATTGACAAGTAGCAGTGCTAGTCTTGCTCTTTAGGCAAAAGGAATTGTTAGAAGAACCTGTAGATGGAAAAGCAGCATCATGGAGCAAATGGCAGAAAGTCAAGCTTCTTTAAACAACAGCTTTAAGCTTTAAACAACAGCTAGGAAAGCAGAGATGAAATAAAGGGGTCCTGACAAATTTTAGATCTGGGAAGTTAACAACTGCATGAAGTTTAAAATGCAGTTAAACTGCACCTGGGATGTGACAATTCTGACTGTACATACAGACTGGGGATGAGAGGCACAGCCCCACATAAGGGATCTGAAGGTTTTCTTTCACCAGTAGAACTCAAACCATTTGGAGGACAAACATCCAGTGGGTCTGTGCTTTGGTTTTGTCTGTTTTAGAAATGGGGACGTTGTGTTTGATGTCTTAACTTTTATTCTCTTCCATCTCTGTTCACAAGGCTCTTCTGCTTTTGAAGTGGAAAATGGATCATAAGTACTCCTTTCTCTTAGTGTAGAGACCCTATTATCTAGAGGGGAATGACACCAATCATCTTGCTTTGGGGTCATTGTCAAAGCAGTGTCCATCTATGCTGCTTGTGATGTACCTCTCTACTAGCATGGCTTATGCATACTGCCACCAGGGCTCTGACAGTGTCCTTGAACAGAAGGAGGAGAGGACATGTCCTGTATCAGGGAGCTGTGGTTTGATAGCTGTTAGGTTTATTTAACAGTTGCAGCATTTAATTACTAGCGATGACATTCACTGCAACATTTGTTCTTACAGTTCCCAAAGGATTCAGATACAGAGAGCAGACTTAATTTTCCTTTTCCTTATCTCTGGTTCCAGGGTGTACTTGTATTTCCCCTAAATGCTGCAGTAGCAGTGTGGATATCGGAGCTCATCCCTGGCTGGGCTTCTCAGACAGGTGAATTGGTTGCAGGACGGGTTCTTGTTCAAAAGCCTGGCAGATTTTGTTTTTAGAGTTGGATGGAGAGGGAGCTCTGGGCCCAACTTTTCACCACTAGATGGCATGGGCCTTCAAGCTTTGCTCTAGTGGTCACACTGCAGGAGAACTAGTGCGTGTGCCCATTGGGGCCAATGTAGTTGTGTTCCTCTTCATTTGCTGTGCCTGCTTTTAGCAATCCTCTTGGCTGGGAAGGATGAGGGAGTGGTCGTTCTGATTTGGTTGCATACTTCGTGCCCAAAAAGCCATGAGCCACATGCAGAGCCCCAAGCCTAGGGAGGATCATGCTTTATTTGTGGCAGAGGACAAATGCTGTGTTTTGTCAAGGAAGGTGACCTTAAAAATGGATCATCTGCCTTGAAGGAGGAGATATCAAAGTACCCAGAGGTATCCGCTTTTCTTACCATTCACCACAAATAGAAGCAGCACTTTACCTCTCAAGGTTATGAGCAATGTGTTGCATTGTGAAGACCAGCTTGAAGGAATGAGCTTGTTTTGTTTTTTGTTTTTTTTTTTTTCTTTTTTGATTTTCTGGCCTAATCGTAGGACCAAACTGTCTGCTATCCAGGTACCTTCAGACACAGCCCACAGTTGCATCTCTCCCACTGCTCGCAGTTTCACTGCAGGGCTGTGAGGTGGAATGCTGGCCCATCAGGTCTGCCCTAAATCCTGCTTATTACTGAGCAGCTGCTCTCCAGCTGTAAAACAAAAGCTCACGATTAGCTCACTTAATGCTAACCTTGCAGGGAGGATTTTAATATTAGGCTTGGGGAGAGAGCCTTGTCACGTTTTGTTTGCATTGAAGACAGGAGTCCTTGAGAAGAGCAGTGAGATAAAGAGGCGGTGGGAGCTGTGCTGGCTGGTGAGTCATCCTGTTGGTTCAGGCTAGGGGAGAAGCAGGGAATGTTTTCTTGCAAAGAGTTTGGAGAAACCTGCATTTCCTTTGTGCCCTTTGTCTGTTAGACAGGAGTAATAACAAATCCCTTCTACCAAATGTAATGTTTACACTGAGAAACAGCCTCAAGCAGCTTATTGTAAGTAACTGTGCAGAGGTTTTGGCAATGGGACCTGGTGGTCAGCCTGGTACCAACACCTGGGGGAGAGATGGGGGTGCTTATCTCATTAATGGATCACAGCAGGGCTGTGTTCACAGCTCTGGGACTCATTACAGCAATTCCTACAAAAGTGATGCCAGCTGCCAGTGGGGCTGTGCTCATCCCTTAGGTAGATCTGTGTATTGTGAGCAGTGACAATAGCTGCAGGTGAAGCACTGCGGTGCCATGTGCTTGTTCCTTATCAAAAATTAACTTTGACATACAGCATGATAAAAGCCAAGTGAGTTCTCCCTTTCTGGAATGCAGGTTAATTACAGGTACCAGTTTCCACCTCCTGAGATAAAAGGCTTTTATGTGGGCTGCTTCTACCATCCTTCCTAAAATCAAAGTGCAGGGTGGAAAAACAAGTCCATTTTTCTTATTCATGGCTGCTCACTCTTGTGCCTTTTTATCTTTGAGCTCTCTGGTAATAAAGCCAGGCTGGAGGCACAGCATGGGGGTGTGCCCCAAAGCCTTATACCTGTACAAAAAGTTTTGATGTGTATTGCAATTCCATTCTGTGAGACACTCTAGAACCAGAGCAGGCTCTTGCTCTCTTCCCCTCTCCTCCTCATCCCATGTCTTGCAGGTTTTTCTGCTTGCTGCTTCTGGCCTTGCACAAATACTGGGTGCTTCTGGGACATTGTTTGTGTGCCTTCCCAATCCCAAGTGGTTCAGGCAGTGCTGGCTGTGGGACTGAACAAGGTAAAGTCAGCTGAGCAGGGAGCTGTGAATGGCTGCTTGCTTTTGTGCTTCTGCATTAAAGAAACAGCTCCAATCATGTTTCTTGTTACTAAGAGAAATTGCAGTGAGCAATTAAAAAAAATAAATAGGCTGAGCTTTGTGTATCTCCTGACATGTTGTCTTCCCTTGTTCTGTGCTTGCTGCAGTCAGCTCTACACATCAAGTTGCTGCTTGCAGGGAAAGAAATAGGGTCCCTCTTTGAGCTCAGAAACCTTTGGCAGGGAGATGGTACATGTGCTGGATTCGCAGCAGCTGCAGCAGTGTTCTTTGTGCATGGGCTTTGCAAGTGCTGGGCTCTGCCCTCTGGGAAGTCATGGAGGCAGTAATAGAAGGAACATACCTCTAAAGGTAATGCTGGCTAGGAGGACTGGGCTTGGAGGAATGCAAGGGGACAGAGGAAAGCAAGCAAGCTGTGCTGGTTAAGGTAGAGCAGGCAGCCTGCATTTGAGGTTCAGCAGAGAGAATTGTGTGATCAGAGAATTTTTTAAGTTGGAAGGGACCCTTAAAGGTCATCTAGTCCAACTTCCCTGCAATGAACAGGGGACAACAGAGCCCTCTGGGCAGCCTGGTCTAGTGGTTGGTGACCCTGCACATTACAGGGGGGTTGAAACTAGATGATCCTTTTCAACCCAGGCCTTTCTATGACTCTATGAACTGCAGCCATATCAGGTTGCTCAGAGCCCCATCCATCCTGACCTTGGACGTCTGCAGGGACAGGATCTTTCACCATCTCTTTGGATAACTTGTTCCAGCCCCTCACTACCCTTTCTGTAAAAAACAAAAACAAAAAAACAACAAACAAAACCCCAAAAAACTTATATCCTGTCTAAATCTCCCCTGGAGGCAGAATGGGCTCTGGCACTGTAGTGGGAACACTAAGTCACAGCTGGAATCAGTGATAGAACACCTGATGGGAAGGCAGGGCCAACCCAGTGGAGCTCAGGTGCAAGCAATCACCTGAGTAAACAGAAAATCCTGGCTCCACCCCTTCTCAGATCTCAGTTAGGGGTTGGCAGTGGTGGTGAGGGTATCTCGTCTGGAGATCCCTGCCTGCTGGAGTACCTTGCAAAGGTAAGATTTCTTCATTTGTTTCTGTTGCTGTTGCATTTGGGCTCGTCCTCATTTACTGCAACCGCAGAGTGCCACCCCCACTGTTATCACTGTACTTTCCATCATGTTATAGTGTTACAGGCACAGAGCAACTGCAGAGGCTTGGCTGTAAGCAGAAGGATGGTGCTTCTGGTGCAGGAATGCTCTGAAGTGTGCTGGCAGGAGATGTAGGAGGGATGTATCCCAGATGAACAGATCAGAGAATGCTCTTGAGTGTGAGGATGCTGGGGTGTGATCTGGTGAAAGTGTGAGAGCTTGACTCATATCTCCTGTGTTGTCTTTGCTAGAACGGCAGGTGGAAGATTTGCTGAAGCTGCGGCCATACAATGCAGGCACAAATGTAGCAGCTGTGCAGTGAGAAATCCCAGAGGCAGCAGCAGGGCATTGTTCAGGATGAGGTGCAGTGAAGTAGTTCCTGTGGGCCCTAATGAAGTATGGTTATTATTATGGTGGACCAGAAAATGTCCTTGAAATCTGCTGTTTTCAAGAGTGACCTTTCTCCTTCAGACAGCTCTTTCTCATGGGCCATCACTTGGTTGCCACACAGCAGCAGTTTGTTAGCAACAGCCCAGGGATGCCAAGGCTCAGCAAGGAGAGAGAGAGAGAAGAGGATCTGCCTGATTTCCCCTTTATTGTTAGTTTTTTAAATTTAGCAGAACGAAACAGTACTCCCAGGCAGCATCTCCCTGCTCCTTGGCTTACCCTTTTCAGGGACAGGAACCACACCAGAGCTTCACTCCCAAGGCTTTCATGGGTACTTTCCCTAGCATGAACTCTTTGCCACAAGCATGCAGCCAATCCCAGCCAGTCATGAGCTTCATTGCTGTTTCTCACACAGCTGTGGTGTTTGATAGGAGGGCAATGCCTCAACAGCAGGGAAATGGGGAAATAAGGTTTGGAAAAGATCATCATCCTTAGAGCCACATGGTTGTTTCAGGTGCTGTCTGGAGCCTGGCATGCTCAATTCAGCACACATTAGGAGAAGTAAAAGCAAGAAAAAGACCAAATGTTGTTTTTTTTTATTTAAAAAAACAAACAAACAAAAAAAAAAAAAACACCAAAACAACAACAAACCAACCTAGACATGTAATGATTTTAAAATGACTCTACGAAATAACAAACTGTACTACAGGCTTATATTAACGTTCTCCTTTTGAAAGCACAAACTACTGACATAACAGGTATGCCTCAAAACGCCTTCTCAGTTTCTAAGAATATACAACGAAAAAATGAACAAGGAAAACCAAAGCAATCCCAAACAGCAAAAGTACAAAGTAGGTTCAGGCAGATGGTTTTTGGCAATTGGCTGTTGGTTACAGTAAGACAGCCAGCACGTGGCACGGGGGCTGACTTTGGTGCTGCTGTGACTGTAGTACCTCCTATCTCCAGGCCTTGCTGGGGACCTTCTGCAGACTTGGGAAGGGATTGGATGGCAGTTAAGAGCAGTCTTCTCTCTGAGGCAACACATCAAGGCAGTAAAATATCACACACTGCTGGAATGGTTTTGTTTCAAGGCAACAAATCCCACTTGCAGTAAGGCACATGTTTAGATGCGGAGAAGGAAGTTGCAAAGTTAGACAGAAGTGCCTGTTCTCTTGGTGCTCTTGTGCAGTCTGAATGCATCAATGCAGGACTACCCTGACCTATCACAAGTCAGTCGTGCTTCTCCTTCCAAGGTGCCAGAATCACCTGGCATTGATCTAAGCTAGTCTGTTCTGATTACCTGCATGGAAGAGTGGCTTCTTCTACTTTGAGGACCAAGGACAGCTGGTGTTCCGGGACTTAGTTTTAGGGAATTCAAAAAGGAAAGCAAGAAAAACAGGGTGATGCATGTTTTGGAGCAGCCAGCATATATAGAATTTCTAAAGGAGCCTGTAACTCTGAATGGTTTTTTAAGGGTCCAAGTTAAAAGTTACAAGTTGGGATTGTGTACCCTACTGATGGAGTGGCCTCATTAAGACAGGAGGTAATTTCTGGCAACAGTGTAGTGCAGGAGAACAGTAGCTCTGGAACAAGTTTTGGGGGAAGAAAGCCCAGTATTTGAATAGCAGACAAATCTGCAGTGGATGCAATTAATTAGCAAGAATGTCTTAGAAACTGTACTCTCTTTTTTTCCTTCATTAAACTCAGTTTGCTCTATACAGATGTTTAATTATTTAGTATCTCAAATTCAGTTATTTTCTTCCCATATGAATGACAATCCTTACTCTAATGCTTTTGGAGGGATTGATATTTTAAGATGCTGCACATCTGCCACCTCAAAGATGAGCCCAAGTAATTTTCTCAGGATAACTGAGTCCACAATGAGCACAATGGCTACATGTAATTGCCAATGCAAGGATATATAAGGTAAAAATGTAAGTTCATGTTGCTAAGACTCCGAGTTTTGAAAACTTATCTTGTATGATTATTAGAAACAGCAAAGTTTAAATGCCATGAGATAACAAAAATATACAATTCCTTCCTTTTTAGAAGGTTCTGCTTCTTACATGGCCTTGTATGGCCTTGAAATGCTTTTCTCCCATATACCATATGCTTTGACTGCTGCTTGCTGCAGCTGTACACGTATACTACTCAGAATGATTGTATCCTCTATATATAACAAAATAACAGCAAGAAGAGTTAATGAAATTAACCTAGTAATTTCTAACAAGGGAAAGGGGTTCTATGAGAACCATTATGATTCATGGATTGCTACAAGCAGGTTTCACAACCGAGTCCATGTGCCAAAATTAAGATGGAATGAATCTAGATGAGTGCAGCAGTTAAATATACTGAAGAAATAGCAGTATATACAAAAGATATGCACTGCTTACCCGACGCATACTTTTTAAGGTGCTTAATGATGTTTTGAAGAGTGTAGCAACATATACATATATGAAGGGTATACATAGCTAACTGTATGGTAGGAGCATAATACAGAGCCAGATATTTTCCCAGATCCCTGATTTCATTAGATTCTCTAACTCATAAGAACGTATTTAAAGCATTTCATATAACATATCTACACAACGTAAATGGGGATGTCCACATAAAAACACTCCAGTTTCTTTGATAGCTTGCCGTTCGCGGGGTTGGGTTCAGCTTTGTTTCATAAAGATGCCATCTGGACGAGCGAGAGTTTGAACAGCTGTGCGTGGTAGGACAGCTCTGTCACTCGGTTCACCATCTCCTGCAGTGCTGCTGTGTGTGGGTAATGCAAGGCCGCCATCTTGGTAGCCGTCACGATGCTCTTCAGCAGTTCGCACAGCTGGTCGCTGGAGTTGCGCACCTTGTTGCGTATGTCCTGGGATGTCAGCTGCCTCGTGAGCGTGTCCCCGATGAACACCAGTTTGTGGGCGCTCAAAATGACAAGTTTGCTGTGAGCAACGAAGATCCGGGGGGGCTGCGAAGCGCTGACGCAACTGAAAAAGGCATCGATGGTGTTGAGGAGGGAATTGAAATGAGTCTCGTATTGGTCAGAATAGAACAAAAGCGGTTGTCTGTCGTGGGAGGCAATAGTGCTGTTGGCAGTCTGCAGGGCCTGCGGTGGCTTCCATTTGGAAATGTCGTTCTCCACAGGCTTTGTGATCTCCTGTTCCAGCCGCTGGAACTGATTGATCTGAAAGGTGAATAAGAAGTGTCTCTTTAAAGCCTGTTCCTGTAAGATGTTACGTATTGCAATTACATCTGCCTCAGAACAGCAGTGGGTGCCCTAGGGTATCTTACGCTCAAAGAAAACTATCGTATGTCTATTAAAACATACTGAAGAGCGAGGGGTGCTTTCATTAACAGAAGTCCAGGCAGAGGTCAGAAGATAAAGACATCTACACCACTTCATCTGTGTTCAGAAGCCTACTGAATTTACAGGCTGCTGCTCATGTGGAGTATGCTGCAATCAGAAGTGAGAGCTGGATCTGAGCGGCACTGACACCTACGCAACGTTTAAAAGCCAGCCATCTCTGTGGGATTTTGAGATGACAAACCTTCAACTCTCAGCTCCTAATTACTTTTAATGGAAACAAAAACAAATGGGAAATTAAAGACAGAATGCTTAAAGTGATGATGAAGCTGAAGTTTAATATGCTCAGAAGGTGGGAAAAGTAGAACATGTAGTCACTGTCCTCTCCATCAAAAGTGGGGGGAATGGCCGTGTTCTCAGCTCTTTTGTTTCTTCCATGTAGAATTTTCTGCCGTGTGTGTGGCACTGCACATTTTTGTTCTTTGCATTTCTAACTCCCTTACTTTTGGAGACTGATGGGCACAAATCTCGCTTGGAAAAAAACTAACCCAGGGCTACTTGTTAGCCAAGACCCGATACCTTCCATCTTCACAATATGGCACCTGGGACTTCCCAACTGTTTGTTCTGGCACTCATACATACCTCACAGCCACGCTGTTAACAGTCACATGCTGCTAAGGAAAGGGCCCCTCCTGCTTTATTTGACCAGTACTCCTTACGTGCAAGGAACATTACATTTCCATGTGATTATTGCACCTGAGCAAACATACCTGATGGTGTTCTAGCTCCATTTTGCTCTGCTTGATGATATTTTCTTTTTCTAGTAGTTCCTTCTGTTGCCTTTCAAATTCTTCTTTCCCCTGTTTTGCATAATGTAAAAAGACAGTGTTAAATAAAAACAATTCCTTAGCTAAAAGACAACCTGTAGGCCAAACAGCAGGCTTCTCTGCGAGGGCTTTTTCACTGGGAGTACACCCCTGAGAACTCAGAGGAATAAGAAGGAGAGTGGGGCAAGGGCAAAAGGCTATTGCTATTGTCTATGCAACAGATCTATTTGAGAGCAAGTAATCACCCAGGTGATCTTACTCTTGAGTGTGTCTTAGTGTGACAATTTGATTGCAGTTTTCCTGCAAACAGCTCTTACTTGGTCTTGCACAGAATAAGTTGTTGGCTTTGCCTACCTGCAAGTGAACATAATCGTAGTCATCCATCCAGCTCTTTTCTGAGCTCTCGTTAGCGATATTGTGAGGTTGTTGACCTTTACTCAGGAGAGGAGGAAGAGAACTGAAGTGACTCTGTGTTTTTTCTCCACGACGCTGCACGTGAGGACTGTTGTACGCATACTCAGGAGCATTCATATTCTCTGGGACGCTCCTGAAACGTGAGCTGCCTGACCCCTGTTTGAACAGGAGCTCTGCATTGACGCTGATGGTGGTGGTCAGTTGCTTGGCGTCGTCTGGCACTGTCTTTGCCACCATAACAAACCGATCCAGGTCATCACACTTGTTCTGCAGTCTGTTGACAGCGAGAACGTTCAAGGACCAGTTGTAGCTGTTCAGGTCATGGCTGGTTTGGGTAAGGATCTGGTGAGAGTCCTCCAGCCTTTGCACCTCCCTTCTCATTTTGTTATGGAGGCTGATCTCGGAGAGAAAGGAAGCGTTGGCTGCTGATCCTTTTGCAAACTGAAGGTATTCCAGCAGTGACTGCTCTACCTTATCCACGGCAGCGTGAATTTCATTGATGTGTTTCTCCATGTAGCCGTAAGACCGCCAGTCTGCTGTAGTGAAGGCCATGAGGTTATTGACTGCTGTCTCCACCATCTGCTGAAGATGATAAAGCCTCTCTATAGCAGTGTCTGGATCAAGGATTAGTCTTTTGTCCTGTGCAGTTGTTGCTGAGAAAGAAGAATCCTTTGATGTTGTTGAAGATGTGGACATGTTACTCCTTGTGCTTCCCGTGCTAGAGAAAGACAACCTATTCATCCCATCAGTCACATCTTGTAAGCCTTTAGTGTCTTGGAGCATTGGTGGTGGCACATCATATACACCTTCTCTTCCCTCTGAGGCTAGACTTTCATTGAGTCCTGTCTGTTGTCCTGGGAAAGCAATTCCCCTGGGGGTATCATAAACATCTTTCTGAGGTGCAATTTGCTGTCCAAGAAAATGGTTTTGATGGTTTACGGGGATGTCATAAACACTCTGTTTGTGTGGCGCTCCATCAGTCAATACAAGGCCCTCAGAAGTGTATTTCTTGATCAGTTCTTTCCCAGTTGTTTTGGTGATAGGAGGAGGAATATCATACACTCCTTCTTGTCTTGCACTGTTCCCCACTGGAGATGAAAACTCCTGCAAATTATCCCTCAGGCCTACGTCATCTCGGCATGCAGACGGGGGTGCAGCATACATCTGAAACACAAGAAGCAAACCATGAAAACTCTGGCTAGAATAGCAAAACAATTTTACATTTTCCATGTGCCAAATAAAATGCCTGGATGGAAGATCTGCCCTTGAATTCCATGGAGTCAGACACTTATCTCAAGTTTGAAGGAGCACCAGCTTTAATACTTCACATTTTAGGGTTGGTTTTTTTTTGATGCACGTTCTCACAAGCAGCAAAATCCAAGAAGGCAGGATGCTGCCACAAAGATAATCTAGGTCTAATGACCAAATCACATTACATAACACTAGAAGTTTTGATACAGTGCTTCGCTATATCAGTTTTAACGAGCACCTTAAAAGCTTAAGGAAATCTTTAAAGTTCTGAATCTCATTTTCCTTGGGGATCATACATAAACTTTGGTCACTCAAGAAAATACAGGATCTTGTGGAAACTTATGACACTTACTCCTTTGGCAGGTGGCACATCGTAGACTCCTAAAGCTTTTGCATCTCCGGTGGGAACTGGATGTGCAGTCCCCTTCGCTGATGTGTGGGGGATGTCATATATCTGAAGAAAAATAAATTGTACAGTTAGGAAATACACTCTGCAACTGAGTGAATGGCAGGCTGGAGAGATGAAGTCACAACTGACTTCCATCCCAAAGGTTAAATCAAGGTCAGTTTATTACAGATGTCTGTTGGGGTAAAAAGGGGATCAGTATGTTTGTGTGACTAGAACTGATGAGACTGATAGAGATCAGAGGGATGGAGGAATAAGCTTGTAGTAATACATGCTATTAAACTCTGAGTAGGGCTGCTCATGCTAGGACCACTTATCTGCTTCATCAGGTGTGGGTGCTCCTAATAGCAGGGAGTACAGCTGCTAGCTGTTTCAAGTATCCCACTTGGTGGCATGTTCTGCATTACAGTGGGTTCTCGGTGTGGTCCAAGGCTAACCAACACCTGAATGTCTTTCACTCAAGATTTCTCAGAAGTTCCAGCCACTCAGTGCCTGTCTGTTATGTACTACTGGGCATCAGCGATGTTCCCTAGAGGAGCCGCGCTGTCAAAAGAGCCACAGAGAGATGTGGAGCTGTTGAGTTACAGATCCTCCACGCATTTACTTGGGATGTCCATGGTCTTGGGGGCCATGTACGAAAGGTGTTCCCCAGAATGAAGATGTATTTCAAGTTCAGTGACATGGTGCAGCAGACATATGATGAAAACAATTCCCTGCATGGTAGCTGTTCATCCAGGAGATAATTTTACCCTTACTGAGTGAATTACTGTCAACTATGCAACAACAAAGTAAGGGGAAAAAATGTTCCCAGGCATTAAGTTTATTCTGTTTAGATATTCTGTTTGATCAGAACACTGAAAACAAATGGGATTTTTGTGTTTGGTGTGCTGCCAGACCTTACTCAACATCAAATACGACTCTGAAACACTTTCTGCAATCTGTGAAAAAGCTAGTGAACCTAATTAAAACTTGTTTTCTCTCAGAGATAGCTCTGCTCATAAACTTCTGGTAGAAAATAATCATCTTTTGTGCCCTTTCAGTGTGCTTTATTGGTACTTACCCCTTGGAGAGAGCGAACAGGAGGGATATCGTACGTATCCTTCTGGTATTTGGAAGGGAATTCATAAACATAACCTTGCCCTGACCTGACTGGAGTCACTACCTGTGAGATAGAAGAAGAGGAGGAAACATAAGCCTTTGAAGATGTTGGCATGTTCTGTCTGTAACTGCAAAGGGTTCTCAGTGTAAACATTCTAGCACTATTAACATTCACATTGTAGATGTCAGTGTTAGCAACACCAGTCTACATGTATGTCTGATAGCTGAACACTGCAAAAAGCTACACCTGTACTGTTTTTTACTTTCAGGCCAGTTCTGACGTGGCTGCTTGCTTATCTCCTATTTGTCAAGCATAGATTCTCCACCAGATCTAAGGGAACTTTGTCCCTTTGTCTCACTGACTGCCCTTTAGCACAGACCACACAATGTGATGGTCGCAGCACCCACTCACTGGGATCAGCACTTGGTACACCTTGCTAATCCCACTGAGGTGCCCTTCCATGCTGACAGAGGCTCAAAGTAACAAATCAGGCTCTGGAAGCATTCCTCCTTTGCTCATGGAAGTGCTTCCCACCAACTCCAGCAGAATATCTTGCATTACTGTGCCCCACAGGAGAACATCCCGTATGACAGAGTGTGAGCAATGGCTTTGAAAGTTCTCTATGTAGAAAGGCTATGCTTTAGCTTACCAAAGTGAGACATTCATTTATGCTGTCTCCATTTGGTTTGTCTTTATTAGTGGCTGAGAGGAAATGTTAAGTCATTCTTGAAGCATACAATGTAAGAACAGCCTTTGAAAAAAAGCTGAGAATTTACGTTTTTGTCATTCTATAGACCATTAGCTCCCATAATGACTTCAAATAAAATTTGGTCAAAAATAAATGCCTTATGTTTTGGACAGCATCTGCGTGGCAGAATTTCAGTATAATGTGGTATATATATAAAAAAAAGATGTTACCTAACCTCCAGAAAGAGCTGGTTTTATAGTGGAAATGCTGACATCTTAACCTCTGCCAGTGCTATTTAGCTCCAACAAGAAAAAATATAAATGCCATAACCTGGGGGCATAAAATGACAAATTACACAGGGCCATACAAGATGCGGTTTTGTGCTCAGCTGGGGAGAATTCTTTACCAGAGCTACTTAACTATCTTTAGAAACGTATGCAAGATGTGAAACTGAGTTTCTGACCACGCGCTCATAGCAGTTTTTGCTACAAGAGATCTTAGCATCCTGGCAAAATTTCAATGCGAGTATCTTTGCTACCTTAACAACGCAGGCTTTTCCTCTTTTCACTTGCTCTGCAAATATTGCTGTGTAGTTTTTGGCACTGTACCATGAAACAGTCACTGGATTTTTTTCCCCTTAGGGTGACTGTCGTTACCTGTTTGGAATATGGGTCCCATTCAATTGGGAGTAGCCCAAGGCAACGTTCTTCCCTGCAGTGCCAGCGCTGCACTGACTGTGAGGTTGTGGTAGGTGAGGGGGGAAGGACAGCTGTGGCAGGTGAGGAAACACAGCCCTTCACTGGAGCTGCTTCTCCTTGAATTAGCATCAGAGGACAGAGAAGACAGAACTGAAGCAATAGGATGACCTCAGTGCTGAGTAGGAGCGTCCCTGAGAGGAGTCCTGCTGGAGTGAGTGCAGGATTGATGGAGTTTAACAAGAACCTATAAATGCATTGAATTTATTGAGTTTATTTCTTCCTCTCAGACTTACCTACTGCACTGTAAAGAGATCTACAAAACTTTAAAGCAAGTTCTCCCTTGTGGTACTGGAATTTTACCAAAATGGATCAATTGTCCCTCCCTGGCCCTCCTCATGTAATCCTGGGATTATGTTGTTTGCCTGAAAAACTTTTAGCTTATGTCAACACCTCTTCCTCATGATATTTCTGGCCTGTGAGGGCCAGAGATCAGACCAGCACAGCTTGCATCCCTTTTTCCTTCAGTTGGGTGCTGCCAGTCAAACACTTTCCACCCAAGTTAGGAACAGAAGGACTTGGCTTTAAGCAAAGTATACTGCAAAGATCCGAGGGTTTCAAAATTACAGCCGTGGCCTTACTTCAGTAATAAGCCACTGAACTCTTAAAGCAGGAAGCAATGCGCAGCACCTCTGTAGAAGCTTTATGGCACCTCAAGTTGTTCAACATTTGCACAGCAGTATTACCATGCAGCTGCTGTTATTCTTGTTGATAGTCCTTGGAGATGATCCCATTTCTCAGAGAAGGCCGATGTACCAGATGCTGTATGAAAGGCTTCAACGGATACAAGGCTGCTGCTTTCATTTACTGTGCTAAAACAGCCTGAGAGCGGCCTTTCAGTATCTAAAAGGGGGCTGTAAGAAAGAAGGGGACAGACTCTTCAGCAGGGTCTGTGGTGACAGGATGAGGGGAAATGGTTTCAAACATACAAACAAAGGGAAGATCTAGGTTGAATTTAAGGAATAAGCTGTTTGTAGTAAGGGTGGTGAGGCACTGGCACAGGTTGCCCAGAGAGGTGGTGGATGCCCCGTTCCTGGAAGCACTTAAGGTCAGGCTGGACAGACCTGATGGAGCTGTAGGGTCCGTGTTCATTGCAGGGGAGTTGGACTAGATGGCCTTTAAATGTCCCTTAGCTCAAACGATTCTATGATTCTTTGATCATGGAAGCCTAAATAACCACACTAAAGCTAGAGTGGTCAGATGAACACCAATTTCACTTAGATTTTTGACACTTTTGCATTTGCTCAGACTTGACTAAGCTGACACAGTAGTGCCCCAGGGCCACCCCTTTATTTGAGTGAAACAAGCCCATGCTCTGGGTGTTTCTGGGTGACAACAGCAGTGAGAGTTATAAACATGACACACCTCATCTGGGGTATTCGTGAGCACAGCCTGCCTACGTGGGTGACTGTGAACACAAGACCTGAGCTGTCTGTAGAGCTGCGCTTAGCAGTGCACTGTACTTAAGGTGGCATTTATTTTCCAAATAAAATTGCCTGAGGCTTTTATGTCTGCTCATTTTTAGGCTTTTGAAATAGCAAAGACACAAAATACAGTTGTAAAAAAAAAACAGCAACACCCAGCAACAGCCAAGGTCTGTTGATAATATGAAAGACAACTCTGTTCTCCTAGTGACTCAGGTGTATTTTCCTGTGTGAGGATTATGATCCAGTAACAACATGTTCTGAGTGATTTCATCATAAAATTCCCCACAAATGCTGATATGTTCTGCGCTGAGTACAAGAACATTTCCTGTTGTACCCCCGCTCCTCTTCCCTCCCAACACTTTTAACTAGGTTAAACTTGCCTTCTGTTGGACTGCTTGTTCCCAGTCAGATCAGAACAGAAGCTGCTCATCACCAAAACATACCTTGAGCTAATGTTTTGTTACACTAAGTAAAAGAATCATCGAATGACAGAATTGCTCAGGTTGGAAAAGACCTTCAAGATCCTCAAGTCCAACCACAACCTAACCATACTACCCTAACTCTAACAACCCTCCGCTAAATCATGTCCCTGAGCACCACATCCAAACAGATTTTAAACACATTCAGGGATGGTGACTCAACCGCCTCCCTGGGGAGCCTGTTCCAGTGCTCAAAAGAATGCCCATGCTGCCTGATGAAATGAAAACGTGGAACATTCCCTGCAAATCTCATGTTACCTGAAACACCAGTATCTCGTATGGGAAGCTGGGACATGGGGCTGTACTGCTTCTTCTGAAGGAGGAAGAGGGAGGTAGCAGGGTGGATGAACTGAGAAAGCCATCAAACCCAGTATCTGCAGAAGCAACTTTTGATTTGGGGCTGTTCACCCATAAATACGTTAAATGAACTTGCTGCTTCTGAATGGGATGCTCAAGCCTTTCAGGGCATTGCTGAACTAGATAGCATGGTTTTGCATGTTTGATGGCACTTTAGTTTTGAAGATGGACTTCAGAAGGAAGGCTGTGGCTGCAAAAGGAAAGGTGCCCTTTCTCTCACTTGTGAAAAAGTACTAGCAGCCCTGCCTGGCATTTAGGGATTTGTTTCCCAACAAATGTCACTGAACTTCAGACCATAAGACAATTCCTTTTTGTCTTACCTCCTCTATTTTAAGAATGCCTGTGGTTATCTGAGTTTAAATAATCCTGCATTTCAAACCAGCAATTTTCCTTGTTTACGTGTTAAAGGAAACAGATGGTGTTCCCACAAACTATCCAGCCCAACATTCTCAAAACATTGTTAACCACTTAATCCATGCAGAGCAACTAACAGGGACCAGGTTTGGCTCTGGTGAAACATGTAATGGGCCTACTTTAAGCTTTCAGTACTGGAAAACAAAGGCAACTGAACAGAAAGTTTGTTCTGTTCTTGCCGTAGACCACACTCTTCCAAAGCAATTACTTGAGCCTTTTCCATGCCAACTGCATGCTTCTGACCAAGAAAAAGAGCTGAATGTGCAAGTACTTTGCAAAATATTGAGCCCTGTGGTTCACTATTAAAACCCTCTTCCTTAAACATAAGGAAAAAAAATAACATTCTATTTCTTCCGGAATTAAAATTGAAGTTAGGTTACAACAGAGAACATTCCTAACCAAAGCAGTAACAAAACAGTTCTTGTGTTTCCTGCAGGCACACAAAACTGTAGTTTACATTGCTTAAAGATTACATAGGACAAGTAAGCCTACAGAAGCCAGCTGAATTCCTCTGGATTTCAGCAGTACTGTGGAGGCAGAATGCAGCCTCTTCTCAAGAACTGCAGCACTCGATGTACAGAATGATGGGAAATGTGCTTTGCTGAGTTTCACAGGTAAGAAAACCAAAGCACAAGTATGCTGAACAACTTGCCCCAGAATCACCTGATTGCTTTTAAAATAGATGAGTGCTCTTCAGAGGTGAGGAACAGAAGGGATGTGTGGTAAGATGTTATAGTCATGCTTTCAATCTGGTGGTGGATAGTGATAGGACAAGGGGGAATGGTCTTAAACTGAGACAGAGGAGATTTAAATTAGATATTGGGAAGAAGGTTTTCACTCAGAGGGAGGCCGATGTACCAGTGGAACAAGTTGCCCAAGGAGGCTGTGGATGCCCCATCCCTGGAGGCATTCAAGGCCAGGCTGGACGTGGCTCTGGGCAGCCTGGTCTGCTGGTTGGCGACCTGCACACAGCAGGGTGTTGAAACTAGGCGATCATTGTGGTCCTTTTCAACTCAGGCCATTCTGTGATTCATTCAAGACAATGTGTTACTTTTCAGATCTTTCTGTTTTGCTTCACCCGTTTAGGAAGCCAGGTGTGTCTATTTAAGCTTTCTGGGGCAGGGGAACGGTTATATGGCTACATGGGACAGCAAGAATGTTGTATTTCAAATGGGTATCTGAACAAACTGGGAAGCAGGCGTAAGCTCTGTTCTTTCTGTTGAAAACACAGTGGTTTCCTCTCCTGGCTGTATCAGGATTTTCAGCAACTGATAATGCACTTCCTGTAAATAGCACCTGTCATATCACTCACTATTGTCTGGTATTTTCAGTAAGCAATAGCTTTAACTTACTTACTTGCTATACATGATGATACCCAAACGTTTCCAGCTGTTTGTGTCTTCATTCTCACATGTGCTAAGTATGCTTGCACTTACTAGTGTTTGTTTCTGTGAGTTGCTATAGGTCTTACGATCAACAAACCGTAACACTTCAAGCTGGACAGTGAATAGCCACCAGGCCACTGTAAAATGTTGTGGTGAAGTATTTTCTGTCATCACCAAACGGCTGGAAAGCTTTTGATCAAAGCTAACAAGCCTTGACAGGAGAGGATGCCTATAGAGACACTTCTAATGCACTAGGTTTGTAGATACAGCTGTGAGTTGTTTTCTAGTGCTCTGAGCCCAACCATTTCTGCAAGGTGACATAAAATTGGTAGCACCGACTGCGTTCTCCTTCCTGGGCTCTGCTCAGTAATGTGGTTATCAACACACACAGTGACACTGCAGCTTTTGTGCAGGCTGCCCACAAGTGGGTGCTTCCCAGTGAGTTTTCTAAGAAGTGAGATTGAGATGTGTGAAGATAAGGACGTGTGACAAACACAGCTCAAATACAGCTTTGATGGAGAATTTGTTTCTTGGTGTTGCATGCATCTTTACAATGGCTGCTTATGTCTCCTACCTTTTGTGTCTGTTTGTTGTCTGTGATCCTTGCTTATGATGATCTCCTTTTCTGCTCTAACTGTATGGACTAAGGGCTAAAGCATGTCCAGATGTCACTGACTCACAGTGTGAGAAAATGCCTAACTTTACAGACTCAGGGCTTTAAATGGAAACTTTATGATGTGGCTTGGAGTGCCTCACCAGTAGATATCCAGTCTTAAAACAGTAAAAATAAAACTACTCCTTGGTACTGTAATGCAAATAATAACAAAAGTAGATGCTACTTTTTTTTCTTTTGAGGTCACAGTGCTTCAACAGGGTTTAAGCAAGTTTTGGGTAGTGATTCTGGGCAATGTGAAACTGAAGTTGTGAAACCAATTTAAAAATAAAAAAAAAAGTGAAATCACAAGCTGGCCTTGATTCCAACCATGAACTACTGGTGATATGGGTAGAGAAAGCAGCTTTGCAGCTAGCCTGATTGTGACTTTTTAACTCCTGGTCTGAGCCTTTCCATAAACCAGCACACAGAAGTCCATTACGCTATTCTTCAGTTTTGTATTCTTTTCCTGTATCTGAAATACAGGCTTATTTAGTTTCCAAGTGACTTTGTTTTGGTTTTTGTTTGTTTGCTCTGTTTGTTTCTTAAGTTATGGAGTTACACAGATGACCTAAGTTTCCACTAGCATAAAATCACAGGGCTGCAGTAAGTGCAGTGGAATGGTGCTGATTTGCATCAGCTGTAGTTTTGGATCACAGCGCTGAATTTTCTGCTTGCCGCTGGTGTTCGTGATCACAAACTGAATGCAGTTGCAAAGCTCCATCTTTCTACAGACCCTACTGAGTTAGCAATAGAAGGCAGAATATAAGATCAGCAGTTTTATTTTTAATGATGCTTTCATGACTCAGTCCTGCCCTCACTCGCATCAGCTCTGGAGTTTTCTGCCAGTTGTGTTCTGAACAGCATTTCTGCTTGCTTCAGTGGAACAGGCTTGGTGCTGGCTGCCCTTGAACAGCAAAGCTGACTGGGAAGGGGTACTCCCAGCTTTTGAAGTCATTCTTGCTTACAAAATCTTATTAAAAAGAGCCAAACTAACACTTCTGGGGATATTCCACTTTAGAGAGGAGAGGAAGCACAGCATGTACCAGTTAGTAATAAACTATCAGCATTTTCAAGGGAACTGTGAAATAGGATACTTGTCCAAAGCTCTTAGCAAGAATTTTGCCAGTGCCATCCCCATGACATCTACTCACTTTAGACAGAGTGATGTAATTTCTGCATGTGATGACCAGCAAGGCCAAAGAGCTGATGTGTCACACCACTGGTGACACAACAACCGTGCATTCTGGAGTGCTGAACTACATGTTTGTGGAGAAAAAAATCTGTCTAAATTATTGTGTGATAAGCTCTTCTGGTGGAGAAGTACGTGTATTTGCTAAGGTGATCTTTGGGAACCTGTGATCCAATTTGAGCATGTGTTCTCATTAACAAAAAGCTCGTGGTGAAACTTGGCATCTCAGTGCTTCGGTAGCTTGCTCCTGCCAAATACCCGAAGCAGATTCTTGCTTTGTTCATCTCAATCTGTCTGGTCTTCTCATTTTATTGAGGTTCCAACATGAAGAACACTTCAGCAAATGCACGCTTGTTTCCTACGTTGGTGATACTTTCTCATCTCAAAGACAGAAGCCTAAATTTAGGGCAGGTTTGGAGGACAAGAAGGAACAAAGATGAAGCGCTGGGGCACCTTGGTGGAACAGAGAACAGTCTTGCTGTTGTGGATGACATGAAATCCTGAAGGCTTACAAACAATAAATCAGTTTGGTTAAGTCCAGACTATCTGTTTTAATTCTTTTGAGGACTTCCATCTCACAAGAAGGAGGAAATAATAGAAATATTAAATTTCTAGGTAGAAGGTAGGAGAAAGGGGAGAAAAACAGTCTTCATTTGGAATATGTTGAAATCAGATGTTTTAATGACATTGCTTCTCTTAAAATATTTCATTTCTTCATTTGAGACGTTTCTCAGAAAAGACTCTACTCTGTCAACAGTTTCAGTTTTGGCAAATTGGCATTTCCCAGTGGGAGGAAAAACTGGTTGTGATGAAGCCCTGCTGGTTTCAATTCCACAAGACCACTCTCAGGGGTACACATTAGCAGAATAGTGAAGTGTCCCTCCATCTTTTAAACTGAGAATCATGCTTTTCCGAGAGAAGCAGGCAAATAAAAGCTCCCATTAGGAAGAAGTTCAATGTAGTTGATTTGTAGATGTTCCCTGGCTCAAAATCTACATTCTGGCTCTATTTTTGTATTGGATTTCTTAGGGCAACTGTTCAGACAAGCTCTCCTACTGACTGGTTTTTACATTCACATAGCTTGTTTTGGCAAGTTAATGGGAAGTATAGACTCTTTGTAAACATACATTAATGCAACAGGCAATTAGGGATGTAGGTAATGCAGTGATTAGACTAGGCCTCAGACAGGTCTGACTGTGCATGTGAATAAAAAAGTTGTGATAAGACCCAACAGGAATACGTTGGTGCTCTTTAAGAATTGAGGATGGACAGTTTTACGGAAGGCTTTTGTCTCCTAGGCCTAACGGCATTAATTTCACTTTAATTCTATTTTAGAGGTGTTTTGGTAGAAAGCTTCATTTAGATTTAGAGGTTTTTGAAGGAAAAAAAACCAAACACAATATTAACACTGCTATTTAAAAAACAAAAAATGCTAACATTTCATGCCAGATCTGGAACCATAATCTTTGGATGATAATTAGTTTTCTGCCAAAACAAATACGTACAAAATCATGCAGCACCTGCAAAGCCTCCAGCTATCCATAGAACTGTATTTCCTGACCAAGATGAGTCTTCATCCATCCATTTCCCATCTCAGAAATAGTGCTTCCTCATGATGACAGTCGCTTTTGGAATAATCAACTTTCCATTCAAGTTTTCCAAAATGCTCAACTGCTGTTCTGCTTGAGTTTTGGTATTTGCGGGGAAATGTTAATTACCCAGACATATTATTTGGCTAATCTGTTTTCAGATGTAACCAAAGATCCAGTTAGTTCTAACTATCAAGAGGGAACTCATAAGCCTGTATTATTTACTTATTAAATTTAAGCTAAGGTTTGATCCTGTACTTGTGCCTGTGCAGGCAGATTTGTGTCCCCAGGGAGCTCATCTGTTGGTTGAGGCAGCAGGACCGGCCTTATTTCTGATGCTACAGGGAAAAAATGATGCCCTCTGGTCTACAAACAGAGCTGATTAAAAAGAGCCCTGTGCTTAGGGAGAAGCAGGGAGTAATGTTGAGCTCATATGTTTACTCAGCCTAATAAAATGCAGTTTTTTCTTAAAATAGTTCTCTAGAAATCACACTGGTGACTAACCACGGCTTACTCAGATGTGTGGATGAGGTTTTCTTCATTTGTTGCTTTGCATGGAGACTCCCGCGGATAGATTACTGATACAGGGCCCGTGCAGTTAAAATGGCACTTCTATTAATTCCACGTGGAAAGTTACAAGAGACATTCCCAAGTCTAAGGATGGAGCTGTGCGCTGCCTTTACCATTCAGCTTGCATTTAATCTGAGAGAATTTCATCCTTTAAAGCACACTTCATGAAAGAGAGCCGTGAGTGCCGAGGAATGCATTACAATTCCTGCAGCACTCAGCAATTCTGCTGTGTTTTCAGCACTGTAACACTGAAACAATATTTTGTTACGAAGGTTAAAAATCCCCAAAGTGGAATTTACAATGTGAAAGTAATAGGAAAAGAGAGATGGTAAGATGACTGCTCGGGCCCTTTGAGGGAACTGGATCACAGGACTTTTAGATTCAAGGGTAAGTGGGGACATTATTCTGTCTTGGAATACAAAAACATTGTTTTTATGGGAGGAAAAAGAAAGCTTGCTGGCAAAATGTGTCTGCCACGCTTAAAGGCAGTCCTTTACTTTGCTAAACGGATGCATTTTCATGCTTTGTGAATGTGAAGCTAGGCAAGTAAAAAGATGGTCAAGGAAAGGCAGGCTTATTTCTGGAGCACATTACACGCAGCTGTTTGTACCCTCCCAGCTAAGACAGTACTTCTTTAACTGGAAGGAAAAACGTCATAGCACAGCTAACTGACTCTGCTACTGAAGTCTGTGCCAAAGCAGTCAGGGTGGTGCTACTTGTGGGGCTGCGTTTCCACTTTCTCATGGATCCATCCAGAGTGACTCTGATTTAAATAAAGACCATTGGGAAAGAAGGCCTATTCCCTCAGCCTGTGCTTTACCCAAACCTCCTGCTGAAGGCACTGAACTCTTGAAAAAGGTGAAGGACACAGGATGGTGGGGTGTGAAAGGGTCTGCCAAGGGTGTGTTTACACTTGGAAACAGGCCAGGGATGTTCATGTGTGAATATGAGCTCCTTCCTCGTCTGCTTCATCCACCTTTACAAAGGCAGATAAATCCAAGTGTTTCCTGAACTGTAGAGCTCTAGTTTAAAACAAACAAACAGAAGTACTGGAGAGTTCCAAGTTGGCATCTGTCTCCATTTATCTGAGTTACTCGGGTCCTTGTGGGAGCTGCACGTCACGGCTGATGTCCGCTGCAGACCTGTCTCTTCCCCACTTGAGCAGCTGCGGTGTGTCAGCCTCATGTTCTGTTTTATGCTGAATCCTGAAAGCTATTGGTTCAGAAAACTTTCAGAATTTGTTGTAATGGCTTTCCAATGTGCAAAAAATTTCCCTGAAACTTTTGGCTAACGCTGTTTTCAGGATGGCTGGGACAGTAGAGCAGATCACTTAGGGAAACACTGAACTATGAAAAGAAAAACCCTGAGTTATGCTGGTGATGTTCTTTAATCATGACTTCTTGCAAGGACTTCAAACTAGGGAAAACTGTGTGTAATTGCAGATGCTAAAGACACTTGGTGCTTTGATAGCACCTTTCTCAAAGGATTTTTTGTACAGAATGAGTTCCCTTATAATTATAGCCACATGTTTTGTAGATGAGATCACTGAGGTGCAGAGATTCTCCAGACTATGTAGAACTCTGCGGCATGGATAAAACCCAGGTTTCCTGAATAGCAGGTGTGTCTGAAGGTTCCTTCTCTTTGCTTGTTGCAGTGAAAAGTGAGTAAGGCTGAGGGTTGAGCACAGATGGGAGAAATAAACTGCAAGATGCAGCTTTTGTATTTTAAGCTCCCCAAATGCTCTTTATGCTTAAGGGTGTAACTGTTTTCTGACCGAACTTGCAGCAGAGCAACAGAAGCTTGCAGCTGAATAAGGCTAATTTTAAGTCACTCTTCCTTATCTGTGTCATTTGTAGAGTAAGTTTTAGAAGGTGGCATTTTTATTTGATAGAAGAAGCTGTTAAGAGCTGTGTTGTTATCAACTTGCTTGGCCAGAATCAATTCATCATTGTAATCACCTGCCTCAGGACTCCTTTTTGGTTTGCTTTGCCTTTCTGATTAACTAGATGTTTGTTACCTCAGTGCAGCTTTATAACATGCTTGCTGTTGATTTACTGTTACCTGAGGCTAGATAATTACTGCCTGACAGCAGTTCCTGAGCTTTGCCTATAAAAAACCGGTATGGCAGCCAAACCACACATTTGCACACACACACACACACACAAAACAACAACAACAACAAAATAACAGGCAAATGTGCACAGAAATGCATAGGATAGAAACTGCTGTTGGCCCTGCTTAGGGTGGTGTTTAGGACACAGTCTTCTTGAACTGCCACTGTGAGAAAGGAGAAGGCTTACATACACAGTGAGTGTAAAGTAAAAGCCTTTCAACTTCTATAGCCCTGCCAAGACGCACAGCTTGCTGACCAGCTGTTTCTGCTAATGGAAGAAAGCAGAGTGGCTCAATTACGCCGTTTGGGCATGTGTCACAAGTCTGAGGAAAAACTATTAATCCCTGTGGAAGTCCAAGCAAAGTTTCCTTGAATCAAACATTCAAGATTTTCCCTTTTCCTCAATACTGCGGACTGTTCTTACAGATTCCTAGAGGAGGAGGATCAGGAGGACAGGCTGTTACCTTGTACATAGGATGCAAGTGCTAAAGTGCTTCTCCTTGGTTAGATTTGCTTTCACAAAAGCATTAGCAGGGAGTTGCAGCAGCTGCTTTTGGTGAGCACGGCTGTAAACACAGCTTTGCAAGGTTAGGCTGATAAAGAATGGAGTATTTTCTTCTTTACTTTTTGCCTCGCTCTTCTGTTACTAATAAACCTACAGTTCTTTCTTGTTTATCATCATTTCAGTTCCAGTGGGCTCTTTTTAGTCTAAACCAGAGAATTCCTTGGGACTAGACAGATGTCTGCCTCTAATCAAAGCAGGACGCTGGAATGAGGTTTGCCATCCAGCAAGCCTGCCACTACATACTGAGCACTGAGACTTGGGGCTCATACACCAAATTAACTGACTCAGGATCAAAGCAATCCCATCCTGAGCAACAAATGCTAGCCAGCACTAAGCACGTTGATAGCTGCTTTGCACAGGGTAAACTGCTTTATAAATATGCATTTAATTTATTCTAGAGTGGTCGATTCACTTGCTTTTGTGTAGCACAGCTCACTTCTCATAGTTTGCAAAGAATTGAGTGAAACAAGTTGTAAGCCAGATAATTGGTCTTATTTTTCTATAGACTTCAGAAAAATGCATATTCAGATTTTCTGAAAGGTTTCTAGGCATAAACTTAGAGAAAACAGGTGCGTTAGCATCTCTGATTTTTCATTTCCACTAGAAGTTTGCATCACTGAAATCTGTTTCAATTCTGTGTATCTAGGGTTTCAGCATGCTCCACGTTGCACCCAGGCTTATGCAGAATGCTGTAATAATTTTGGGGAGCTAGAGAAACAGAGGGAACATGGAACACGAAGAGATTTTTGTATGCAGAGTGACACAAACACATCCGTTACACCATGTATGCTATGCCAGTGGTCATTTATATTTTCTAAAAGGAAAGTAGCTGGTCAGTACATAGCACTGCATGTGAGCTAGCATCCTGGGCTTCCCATCATACTCTGCACAGCTCTGCAGTATGCTGCACCTTGTGTGGCCTGAGATAGCTAGCTGAGGTATCTCTGCACAGGACTGTGCTATTATATGCACACCAGCAGTAAAATGCAAACTCTCCTTTGAGTCAGCTGACTGTTTGCTGGCTGTCTGGTGACTGCTTTGGTGGGTGTCTAAATACTAATGCGGATAGATAAACCACACTGCCCTGAGAAAGGTTTAACTGTATCTAGCCTACAGAGAGAGGATGAGAGAGATGTGGATTTTCTTGGGTAATAATTGCTCCAACAAAGACGTCGCTTGCAGAAAGTGCAGTTTGCTCATCTTATTCTCCTGCATGTCCTACACAGCATAACTGTAGAAAAGCTGAGCAAACAAAACTCTCCTCTAACTTGATTTGGAATGATTCCACAGATTTTTTGCTCTTGCACAGGAGAAGGAAAACAGTCCATTTATTTTTATTAATGAAAATGAAATTACAACAAGGAAATAAAAGCTTTAGAAGAACTCTTCCAAGTGCCTGACAGACCAAGTTTAGGGGCTAAAAACAAACACAACAACCCAAAACAGACTGTCTTGCCAATATAAATCAGGAGTTGAAAATCTGAACTAGTCAACAAGCTGCTGACAGAGACATCCTCAGCTCATCTAACCTTAAGCTCTGTAGGTAAAGAAGATGCTAATTGCCAGAGCTGCTGAGGTGGAAATGGAGGGCCAGTAGGACAACTTCTTTTTGGCTGGAAGGAGCCTGGAAGGTTCCTCATACAGATTCCTCTGCTTCCTCATACAGACACACCTTCTCTAACACTTTCAGCCACCTACGCCCTGTTGCCACCTATGTAGGTGGCACTGTGTACCAATTTACCTGCAAAGGTAAAATGAGGTAAATACAGGAGATGAGGAGAGAGTGAGATGGACAACAAGCACAAGGAAGGGGCTCAAGTACTGGAAGGTCTTTCCTATGCTCACTGAAGCCTTTGGAGCTTTCTGCTGTTCCAGTAATAGCTGTACTGTGTAGCTGCTGCAGCTCCCACTTTTAGTCGAGAAATCTGCATTTTAGCTACAGATAAGCATCAAATTAATTTCTATAAACTTCAGGCTCATTACTAAAACATCTCTTGTTAACATCCTCACGCTCCTTCTCTCTTCCAAGTATCTCGTCTCAGTAATCATTGCTCTATCTTTGAAGTTTAGGTCCACTGGGACTTCTCCAGCAAGGCAGTACATCATATTTAATTAAATAAAAATTACTGGGGCAGATGATGTTACTGTTCATTAACTTGTGGGAGAGTTAGTCTCATTGCAGCAGCTCTCCTCTGAGTAGATAATGCAAGAGTGCCATATGCCAGATGTGCTTCAGGCTCCTTAGAGAGAGCCTGTAAGGACATAGGATAACACACTTTCCTCACCTTCAGCAGCTGCATGCTTTACTGACTTATGAAATAAGCAAGCCATTAAGAGCTGGGCCTTTTCCTCCCATAGCAGTAAAGTTACAAGCAGGGAGTAGGTAAGTAGTTCAATTTATTTATTTATCCTTCCAATGTCTTAAGTCCGTAGCCTAATCACTGTACAGTAACTACATCACTGGCAATCAGCACAAGCAATGCACCTTGGAGCTATGACATGAAAGTAAATGCACTCACCTTGTTAGTCAGAGGTGGACCGTCAAGGCATCTCTGCGTGGAAGGTGGCACTTGGTAGATATCTTGCCCTGCTACACCGTGTCCAGTGGGTATTTGGTAAATTCCCTGATTCATATGGGAGGGAGGCACCTGGTAGACAGGGTCCCGGGCTGAGGCATGTGAGCTTGGCACTTGATAGATCTTCTGTTGGTTGAAGGATTGATGTGTCAGTCCTGAATTGGACATATCTTGGCTGGAAGGACTGTCCTGTACCACTGGACCTATCAAAAGCTTCACGCGGTTGCCTGGGACAATGCCTTGCCGGCCATGCAGGGAGCACAGCCACCATCCTTCGAGGCCTTCAGTGTTCTGCTCTATCACGGTCAAAATGTCTCCCTTGCGGAAGGCCAACTCTTCTGCACATTCGGGGACATTATCATAGAGAGCTCTTGCCATAAGATTCTGTGGAAAAAGACGGAGAAGAAAAACAAATGAACAAACATAGCAGACACTCTCCAAAACTTCAAGCACGTTCCAGGTAGAGAGAAGAAAAGAACTGAATTTGACAAAGAAGCGTGCAGGAAACCAAAATAACAAAGAACATGATGCAACTTAACACAGGATTCCTCTTTCCAAAGTTGGACAAGTGAGATGCTGATGTATTAGCAACTCTGCCAATTACAATCCAGTAATACAGTGTCCAGTGGAAGCTCTTCGAATGGTTTCTTTCTTGATTCTGTCCTTTCCAGCAGAGCACTGCTCTCAGCTCTGAGTGTTCTTGTTACTTGGGGCTTGCAGCCTCACTTCCCTCCATGGATTTCCCTATTAATGTGTATGATCCATGTATTGCTACAGCTAGCTAGTTGATATTTTAAGTCCAACTTGAGCGAGACTCCAAGTGATACAAACTGTGGATCACATGATGAGGGGAAAAAACAGCCTAAAATACAACAGAATCTACATCCACTTGAGGTCTGTGAGGTTCAGATGTCTTACTGAGAAGCGCCATGTCTTCTCATGGATTGAACTGGCTCCTTTCCACTCTTGCTGCAGGCCTGTATGGTGTGTTTCAGTTCCAAATTATTAGCCAAGCTTAGGTATTCAGTGGAAAGTAGGCAGGCAGTACATGCTGACATTCTTGGATTCCTCACAAAGGCTGCGAACATTTCATTTCTTGGCTCTGGTGATGTTTCCAAATGTCTTGGCAGGAACTGTTCTATGCCTGCCTGCTTTTTGGTGAAGGCAGTCAGCAGAGACAGTTATAAACTAATTGTAAGCACCTGAAAAAACACAGGGAGCCCCATATCTGGAGCGTTCCAGCTAAAGTATTTGGATGCAAGACACAAACCGAAATGGTGCTAATCCACTGTAAGATAGGATATGCAGCTGTCTTGAAAGTTTATCTATCATAGGGACAGTGGCAAGTACAGGTCAGTGTTTTATCTATCATATTTATCCTCCCTCTTGGACATAGCACTTTTATTTTCTTCTCCACTTGTTACATCTTTTCCTGTTGTTAAAAAATAGTTTAGTGATTCCCCATCCTTTCTGTGCTTCATCCATTTGACCATGCTCAGTTCAGTGTTTCTTAAGTGTAGCATACACTTAAGCATACAACCAGGAGGCTGGACGATGGGGTGATTGGTGGGTGAAGAAAGAGAAGTTTGAGTATCACATAAAAGGTAGATGAGTATGTTTTTCTCAAGACGTGGTATTGAAATAGGGTGTATGAGATCAGTTTTTTCTTCTCTGACTGGGAGATCAGCTTTCAAACATATGAGAAACATTGGCTTTGCCTTTCATCAGCATCATTAAGGAGGTCAGTACAAATTAAGCTCTGGACTCTGGCAGGACTGCTGTTTTGAGCTCAGCACTACGAGCCACAATTCTGAATGAAGTCTGCTCCATTCATCAATCAACAACACTGAGAAATACGCATAGAGAAAAAAAGCACAAAGCAATTTTGCCCATGCCTTGGCAGAACTTCCTTAGCATGGTTCAAGACAGTCGTCCCACTCTTGCTCTCTTGCTGGGCTGAATTTGCTGCTCAGCTGAGCTTTTCAATACAGAAAATCTCCTGTCTGGTCTGGATATTCAAGTTAATCTCTCATCTTCCTACATTTCTTTTGAATGCATCTTTCACACAAGAAAGCTACTAAGATGACTGGCTGTGTAACTGACCACTTAAACAGGGCTTTTGCAGAGAATGGTGTTTAAAGGAGAATGAAAAACACAGCAGGTCCACAAAATGAGCAGGCTACACTTACGATAAATGCTTATTCTCCTATACTTTGTTGGTTTAGGGTATTAAAAAAGCCCGATTAGCTTCTACATCACAGCAGTTGTCAGAACAAAGAATGGGACGGTGGTACAATAAGAGCAGATGAAAGTTCCCATGTGAATTTTTTTTTCCAGTTGCTCATTATCTCTGTCCCAGTGACCTTCTGACCACCTGGCGTACAGCATGTTAATACTTTCTGGATGCGTTTCAAGAACTTTGCTGCAAATAGCTTCAGATTCTTGTTGTCAGAGTTAACTTGGGCACCAGCATGTGAATTATACTAATTGGTTGCTGCTTGTTTCACAGCAATTTTCCCAAAGTCTTTTGAATGGTCATGTCACCAGCATCAGTCACTGATGGAGCAGTAAAGTAGGCTAAATATTTCTCCATGTAAGCACTGGGACCAAAAACAACACTGCTTCCTTGCCAATTACACCGTGCTCGTGCTAAGCAAACCTCCTGTGCTGAGTACTTCCCTGACTCTATTCTTCCTTCACACGATTTCTCAATACAAGCTGCAGAAACAGTGTCACAAATGTTCTCATTAGTCAGCATAGTTGGCCTTCAGGAGTAAAAAAGCAACACAAAACAGTCACCACAGAAAGTCATCAGGAAAGCTTCTGAAAACCACAAAGCTAACGTTAACCTGCTGTGGCAATCGAGCTGGTGGTCTCTGCTTCTCTACATGCAGAAAGAAGTTTCAATCAAAGACTCTCCTCAACGCTTGCAGGCTTTATCTGCCCACTGATTTGACAGGCTTGACTAACCTTGGGATACTGCAGGCATCTGGTCACATCTCACAGCATACCATTTGGCTCAGACACTGCAGAGGGTGTCTTAGTTTCAGCTGGAACTGAATCGTTTCCTTCACAGTGTCTGCTATGACGCTACATTTTTGGTTCTCAGAGAAAAATAATGTTGATAGCATTGATAGCACACTGATGTTTATAGTTTCTACAAAGCAGTACTGTACAGAGCCAAGGCCTTTCTCAGCAAATGGCCCAAGGAGCTGAAAGGTTAAAGGATTAGGACAGCTGACTTGAACTGGCCAAAGAGACAATCCATGCCATCTGACATCATGCAAAAGGAGTTCTGAAGGGGGTGGGAGCTCATCTTCTCTCTTCTACTGCTAGGGGAGTTAGCTGGGCACTGGTCAGGGGGTGGTAAGCAATTGCTTGTGCATCACTTGTTATATGCATTCATATATATATATACACACATATATAGTCATGTCTATTATGCTTTTCCCTTTCTCTGTCTTAGTGAATAGTTACAAATATCTGGAATTATCTGGACTTGCCCTTAGAGGCCTGGTTCTATTGCTCATTTATCTGTGAAGCACCAAATAAGTACTAACATGTAAGATGACAAGGCAATGGCACAGCAGAGATCTTTTTTGCACGACCAAGTGCTAAAAGCCCTCAGCCATTTCCTAAAGAAACTGGTAACAGAGAAAGGGCTGATGAGAATCTTGTCCTGGAGCTTGTTTATGCAAATGTAAAATTGCACAAAACTCCTTTTATATTTTCAATATAAAAAGAAAAAGGAAAAAAAGAAAAAGAAAAAAAAGAAGGATGTCAGATTCAGAGCTCCAGATTCAAGTTCTGTCATTTCAAGGGAGAAACAATCTGATCTTAGGTAAGGATAACCTAGGCTGTGCCACAGAAATCAGCCAAGCTTCATAAAATGAACTGAAGAGCTGTTACAGCCTTCTTCGAGGAAGATGAAGGATGGTCCACCTAATGAAATGCTGTATGCAGTTGTGCTCTCTTTGAAAACTGAAAGCACCTGTGGTCTAAATACAGTTTTGTTCCCCTGAGCCTTGTGTCACAGAAGCCACTCTTCAGTTCAATGACAGCTTTGACTTTCTTTGACTGGAAAGATTCAGTTTGACTTTTGAATCCTCGTGTCTTGTTAGTAATACTGCAATGTTTGAAAGCCTAACACAAGGTCAAGCTCCCTCTGTGTTAACATTCTGTACAGACAAAACAGACACACAAAAATTCAACCTAATTTTTTTAATTCTATCCCTAGGTCCATTAGTTGGACCTAAAACCAATATGAACCTACAGATCTATTAGATGAGCCCTGGAAAGGATCCTCTCTCCCAAACTTACAGGAATCAATGGCTGTCATCCCCGCAGCTGAATATAAACACATGAAAATACCCTGAAGAATACGATCTGCTTTGGCTAGCCTTCCCTGCAGCCAAGGGGACTGACAGAACTCTGTTCTTTGTGGTCTGAAGGATGAAAAAGCTGCTTGTTAATGAGGCTGAGCGGCAGAAGAGGGAACGGCTAAAGAGAGCAGTGGAAACATCTACACTTTCTCTTAGAGTAAACACAGCCAGTGACGTGGGTAACAAGAACGTGTGAGGTGCACGCAGCCGTGGAAGTAAACACGGGGATAATAAATGACACACCATGAGATTAAACACAATGGTCTCCTTAAGCCTGAGGGCTGCGGTGCCAAGCTCCTCGCACAGGGCTGCCTCAGCCAGCACTGCCATCAATGAGTGCTCATTCATGGGAAAGGTTCGACCGACCGTGAGCTCAAAGAAGTTCAGTCGCTCCCCTCAGAGGTGCAATCTGAGGACGTTCCATACAGGGTTGTGTGTTCTGACTTCTATTCTGGTGGTTGGTTTTGGTTTTTTTTTACTTTTTCTTTAAGTATTGCTTCTTAGGCATAGAGTTTATGTGAAAATAGAACCAGGGAAGTCATCTTTTCTCTTATCTGAAAAGAGGTGGGACCCCTTATCTCTATTTTTGGACAAACAGCTTCTTAAAATTCCAAATGGCATCTCTTCTACGTTAAGATAGCTTAGGAAAAGGAAGGAAGAGAGCAACAAAAGAAGGAAAGCTGGGAGAGACACCCTGAAGGAGCGGCTATGCACAAACCAGTATCTTTGTCTCGGCTGAATCACTCTGAATTCACCATCACAGAGTATTTTTGTACAGATTCTTGTCTCCTTTTGGTTTTCATTATCCCTTGCTTCTGCTTTAGGTTTCTTTAAAGCAGATCATAGCTATTAAAGCATTTATATATCCTTCTATGGTTGCAGGCCTAACAGTAATGATTTGCCCTTGAGAAGGAATGCTCTAAACATCCAATAAAGAGCTACATTCTGAGAGAAACCGCTTGACTACAAGCAGTATTGGTGGAAGAGGGTGAAGTTCATGCTCTATTGCACCTTCACATGAGAGAGCTTCACTGCAAGAGCCACTGGGCAGCTTAACATTTGTGCTTTTAAGTTCCTGTCTCCCTTCCTACTTCTTGTCTCTGCCACCGAAATAAAGAATCTGCTGTTCTGTGTTAGCAAGGAAAGAACCTGTTGATGCATGGTAGGTTACAGGGCTAGCTCAGTAAGCAACCTTCCACAAGGCTTATTTAATACAAATTGACATAGGTCAGAATAAGCCACTCTGCCTTGGAAAATGTCTTTTGCTGGTCTCCTCAAATAGGGAACAAGACAGTGAGAACAGCATTTACATGGGAAATGGACTGCAAAATGGTCCCTTGCTGCTTGCTGGTAGCAGCCCACAGGCTGGTAACAGCTGATTGTCAGCAGCAAGCTGGCTGCAGGTACTTTGTTTTATCTTAAGTCAATAGTTACACCACCGAGGAAGCAAGAAATGCTACCACAACTTGTATGAAATGGCTTGCTGCAGCACCGGGGTGCTGCTGTTACCACAGTTACAGGCAGGGAAGCAGAAGAGCTTTGAGAAGCCCTTAGCACCCAGTTCAGGCTGTGGCTCTGAACTTCAAGGACTGAGCTTCCTTGGATCACAGCTAAGGACCAAAGAGGGAGCCTGGTTGCAGATGCTCAGCGTCATAACGTTTCAGACAAATGCCACGGTTGCACTTTTTAGGCTCTCTCTTGCTTTTTTCCTCCTAAGAAAACAAGCTTGCTTTTAGGGCAGACACTTTTCTGGTTAAGTGTTACTAGCCAAAATAATTATGAGTCCTGTTGGCTGGAAATTAAGGCAGTTTTCCATGTACAGATTTGGAAGATTGACTTTACAGCTAATGAGAGAGCAAGCTAGGAGGCAACAGCCTGAGCAGAGCCCTAATAAGGACTGTTCTTCCACCCTGAATATACTCGTGGTCTGGTCCTGTGCATTTCTGGAACGGAGGCTGCCAGTCATGCTAGAGTATGCCAAGCTGTCTGGAAGTTGTGATGTGGAAAATCTTGGGTCTGCAGAAGGGAAAGGCAAGTGTATTATTTCAGAGATCCACTGAGCTGTCCCAGCTCTTCTGTCTGGCCTGAACTGCAGTTTGCTCCAGGCTGCTTTTTGTAGTGCGATCAGCTACGCAGTAATGCTAAGAAGTGGGAATGTCCCCTCCTTAATGCTTCACAGTGGGGTAAACCAAAGAGGGTGTGATACCTGTCACACTTTGGCTATGTACAGTTTATGCAGGCACAATATTGCAGCCAGGAGGGGTGGCAGGCAGCTAGGTCTCGGGCACTTCATGCTCCCCCTCAAAATGCTGAGGTAGTCGATCAGTTTTTCCAAGATAGGGATTCAAATGTTAAGTAAACACACGAGAGACCAAAAGCTCTCAGCTCCAAGGACATTTTTGTTTCACCATAGCTATTCCATTTTAAGCAAATAGGAGACATTGGTGTGTGCAGGTTTTTGCAGGCAGTCAGCAAAGTACTTTGCAAAACTCTTCTCCAAGCTGAACAAGCCCAGTTCTATCAACTTTTTTTTTTTACAGGAGAGGTACTCCAGCCCTCTGATCATCTTAGTGGCCTTCCTGTGGACGTACCATAAACGCCACTGCATCATATAAGACCTGTGCAGTGCATGGTGAGAATTCAGGGAGAGCTCAGCAGAGGCAGAGACTCCTCCTCACCTTCTGCTTACCCTCTTTGCAATGGGACCGAACAGGCCATAGCTGGCCTAGAAAATGGCCTGCCTGAGGCAATGTACTTTGCTCAGCATCAGGGAACACCCATGAGATTCACACACTGCCTCCGTACTGTCAGACCACCCACTCTGTTTTGGAGCTATCATAGAAGGCAGATCTGGTTAGTGACAGCACAATTTACAGTGAGGCGGAGCAGTGATCCACTGATCACGTATCCTGATGTTATTCCCCTGTCCTCTTGAGCTTCTGGAATGCTGAAATCCCATTTTCTTTGCTCTTTCTGGGAATGCAAAACACATCCCCTGACCTCTTACTTTCAAGACTTGCTGATATTTTGGGAAACTCCACCACACCTAACTCACAGTTTTCTGTATGGTATAACCAGTTTCCTTTCCCCCCACCCAAGGAAGGGTGTGATCTAGCTCCATGACTTTAAAAAGCCTTTTCAAATCTGTCTGAGGGCTGTGTGCCTTCTGTGACATCAACGGGAAAAAAAAACACAAGAAGAAGGGAAAAAATAAAGCATGCAAACAATAGACTCGGTGTAAATATGATCTCACTGTGATTAAACCACAGTACATCAAAATCAAAGAGCATGTGGAAAACCTAACCTCCTTCCCTCAGGCAAGCAATTAAAAACTTACTGAAAGGAGACTGGATGATGAATGTGTAAGAATTGAAGAAGCAAAGCAGAAGGGAAAAAAAAAAAAGAGAGAAAGAAAGAATGCAAAAACGTGTGTTTTGAGTTCTCAGTTTTACATTTTCTGGCACTGGTGAGCAGCCTTCTCCCAGACAAATTTTCCTTAAAAGAAGCCCCTGCTCCCAAGTTTAACCCTTCCATAGACAGTGCCTTGGGGAAACAATCACAGCTCAACTCTTGAGAAACCACAACTGTGTAGCAATGAGACTTCAGCACTCTTGCAGGCTTTTGTCTGATGTCTTTGACTTTGGAAACTATGATTTATTGATTTTACTTCTAAAACTGAACCAGGAGGTGCTCCTTCCATCTTTCTCCTAAAGTCTCCTCCACAGAAGGGAAAGCCAGCTTTCCCTGTAACTTTACCATCACCCACCAAGGTCAGTACAGAGTAGCTGCAACTTGTGGTGATGCCCTGAGAGTTCAGGTTGCCAGCAGCACAGCAGGGGACAGGAAAGCAAAGCTGATTGCTGGTTAGAGGGAGGGCAAGAGGGCCTGGCTAGCAGATGAGGCACAGGTCCCACCTGGTCTTCACCAGACCACTTGCTAAAAGCCAACAAGCATCCCAGTACAGCTCAATTTTTGGCAAGCTGACATTTTCTAGGGAAGCAGTTCCCTAGAGATGAAAGCAAGGGAGTGTGTTTTGGCTAGTAATAGTTACCATGCTTATTCTCAAATTGAAATAAAACTTCATCTGTGTTCTCGACTGCATGAGAGAACGGTTCATGTGAAGGGCTGCAAATGAGAGGAAGAAGGATAAGAAAGGAGAGAGGGAAAAAATGAGGCTATATCAGCTTGTAAACAGGCCTTTCTATAATAATAAAATGCTTAGGGTAATAAATCAACTTTTATCTGAATGTAAAGTCCCTAGGACAAGGGCATTCATCAACCTACTACTGCAAACTGCATGCTAAGCAGGCAATGTACACTTCTAGAAGCTTTGCACTTAACTCTTTGAATTAAAAAAAATAATAATAATAAATCCTTGAAGAGAATCACAGAATTTTCATGAGCTGTGCTTCCTTCCCACTGCCTACAAGTAAGCCAGACTGGAGGAACTGAAATCCAGTCCTAAGATGGCTCAGCATTTTTTGAGATTAGTTGTGATCAAATGATTCACATTATTTCATCTGCTGAATTCTTCAGCTCTGGTGTAAGCAGTCCTGTTTAAGAAAGGGCTTCTGATGTGTTGACTGCATTTCTGTAGAGTTAAACCCACTCTAATTATTTTTCCTTTTCCAGGCAACATAATCCATTCTGACTGCCAACGTAGCACCTTTAGAACAAATATAAAAATGGAAAGGCAGGAATAGGCTTCATCCCTACAGAGGAAACAAATATGTACAGCTTTTGTCATGCTACGCACTTGAGTTCCTAGGACTGCAAACTACAGCTTTAGCAGTTCTGGTTCTTGTCAAACACAAGCTGTGTCCAAATCTGCTGTGGAAAAATGAACTCCTTAAAATTAAGACAGTTTCCACTACTGTAATGTCTAGACCAATAGGCAAAAGAAAAAGGTCACTTGCCAAGAGTAGCCTGTGATAGGCAGCAAAACGCAACGGCTGTACTCTTTACTGCTGTAAAGAGACCCAGCTTCTCTGATATGAGAGCTGCAGCCATTTACAGGCAGCAAGGAGTACCTTTAAATGCAGCTTTACTTAGCAGTAGTCTCACTTACAAATATTTATGGCGTGTGTTCAGCAATATTTGTTTGGCAGTACGGTCCCAGAGGACTGTCTGATTAATCCTGCTGCAGACCTACTAGAAAAGCATACTTTGGCAGTCAGAATACTCTTGTAACAGAAGAATATTCACTGCTTTCCTGGGTATTCAGAGAGCTTGTATTCCATCAAGAAGCATCTTATAAATGGCTTTCAAATTTATAATTCCTAACACAACTGAATGTGGGCTCTTAGAAAGACAGATTGCCTCTCCAGAAGTTCACCTAATATCTTTAGTAATGGCAATGAAACCCCATGCCTCAATCACGTTTTTCTACCCTACACAGGCAGGTAGTTCACAAATAGGACACCTAACTTGCCCGAAGTTGGCCAAAGAAGCCAAACAGATACACCCCATTCCAGTAGTTGAGTGCAGAGGTTGTGTGCGAGTCAGAATTTCCTCATTTCAACTTTTACTCAGGTCACTCGCCACACCTGACCCTAATGCAATGACTCTGGTATTTGTAATGTTGAATTGCCTAGTGCCTGTTGCTTTACAACCAAATAAACTTTTCCTGAGACACCACACGTAGGAGGTTCAATGTTCAGTGATAAGATATCAGTACAAGTACAATCTTTTCTAACCCTGACTGTTACCGTGCTAAAGATTACGAGATTCCAAAGGTGATGCTGTACACAGCTCTAGGAACTGTGGTCCAGCTGTTAGTACTGAGGTCACTGTAAAACTTCCAGACTTCTCCAAACGCAAGCCTGCATAGTGCAAAGTGGTGGCTGTTGGCTTGGAAGGGCTGCAAAACTTTCCTTCTGCACTTGATTTTTTTTTCCTTTGCAGACGATGTTTCCATGACACCTTGCCATTAGGCAGTTCTCCTGCTCTCTGACCTGGCAGAGCCTCCTCTGATCAAGTCTTTAGATGGCATGGCATTGTTTGGAGTAATTAATGTTGTGTCAACGCGTCTCAAAGCAAAGTAATAGTCCAATGTAACTGCATTCTTTAGTAGACACTTAAAAGTGAAGTGAAACCCCCAGATAAGCAAACACCCAATGCTTCTTAAAACATCTAGGCTTACATTGATTTGGATCGACCAAAAAATACAAGGAAGACTGTTCACATGGCAGTTCTGCTTCCCATCTTGTGCAAGGAACTACTGGACAGAGACAAACTGGACAACTAGTCCTTGATGAAACAGACTTACTAATGAGCAGCTGTTAGCATAAAAACACAGAAGTTTAGAAAACATTCAAAAAAACCCAAACTGCATGCTGCTGTCATCTGCAATGCTTAGTCATGGCTCTTCTCCTTCCTCTAAAACAGGTCCTGTAACATCTCTAAGCCTCTTTCTCCACTTGTAAAATGGAATTAACAGCATCTTGCTACCCTATGAAGTCTTTGGGACTGCAAACAAATTCCGTCATGAGTTTCTCAAATATTCTGAGATATCAGGCCAAACACCTCCCTCAAGTATGCAAATACCTACCTGGCCCTAATCTGGAGACATATAAAGCAGTCCATAAGTCAACTGGACAGCGAAGAGCAGAAATCTGAAAATGACAGTGATTCTCCATCCATCAGGAAGGAGCCAGTCCTACTGCTACTTAGTGCTGCTGATGCTAAATGCCACCTGGCCTGATCCTGCCAAACTTTGTCCATCACCCTCTGTACACACACAGCAGAGAGAAAAATCATGAAGCTTGCATTGTAAATTCACGACTGTAACAAAGACAGCTTTCAGTTTGCCGGTTTGTTTCTCTAATATGTTTTTTTTTCCGAGGTTTTACAGCTCCTATTTACTTCTAGGTTTGATTGTCACTCTGTGATTGCTGAGATACCAAGGAAAGGGAAAAAAAAAAAAAAAAAAAAAAAGGAAAACAAAGAGGACTGGTTAGTAAAGTACAGGCAGTTCTTTTCCCTTTACATGGCCCAATGCTTAAAGTCTTTCATTGCCAGGGTTACAAGCAGCTTTTCACAGGCATTTCTGGTTGGGAATATAGTATTTCTTCCCAGTGACACTATTTTGTTTGTCTTGGCATGCAAGCATTGTAATCAAGTCTATATATTACAGCACTGTGCCTAAGCACAAATGGCAGGCATTTCAAGCCCTATTTACTTAGGTTTCTTCCTTGCCCAACAAATTATCTAAAAATAGATAATCAAGACCTCATACTTTACATCTACGTCATTCCTTTTGGCTTAAGTGAGGTAGGAATGTAGTTGTTCTTTTTCTCTCCTCTTTCACCAACTGTTTGGAAATTTCAGTGAACAGATCAATCTTCCTTCCTCCTTTTCCCCCTCTTTTTTGTCTCATTTGTGAACAGCCAGCAGGCCACAAAAGCCTTGTTATGATAATGCTCCCGTCCTTTTGCTTGTGTTACACTTGTATTACCAGAGACAGGACATAGAGTTACCAGGCAGAGGGAACCTCTCTCATCCATGAAATCTTTTCGATCACAGTTACCCACAGATGTTTCTGTTCCTACAAGTTGCATTTCAGCTGTAACTGCTTCATCCTTGGAATCGCAGTCAGGGTTTGGTTCCAGAAGGAGTGGATTCCACCTTCCAAATGCAAGAATTCTGGAATGGCATCCTGTGAGAACTCGATGGGATGCAACTTTGTGGTACATGGAGGCCATCATCAAATGAGGAAGAGCTCAGGTATTGCCGTAGTAGAGCAGCACTCTACAGGAATTAGTTTCTGAAAGTAGCTTTCAGCCCAGTAGCACTAAGAAATGCCAACAACCAACCCGTATGTATTTGTTGTGCTCAACAGTTCCTGTCTTCCCATGGCTCACTTAAAATAACTTTGTATTCTCCAGTATTTAATTTGAACAGAGTATTTAATTTGAACAGCTGAACAGGCCCTAACCTGGGGTCAATTCTGTCCTTGGTTTACATTCACATCGTCAATGAATTTCACACAGTGTGCAGAAGAAAGAAGCGTACAGACATCTAAGGTTAAATTCTGAACTTGCTGAAATCCACAGGAATGTCTCACTGGCTTTCAGGGGACTTGGACTTGAGTATTCTCTTAGAAGAAAGTTTAGAGAGTGGAATGAAGAATAAAAGAACTTTGGGTGAAAGAATCACAGAATCACAGAATTGTAGGGGTTGGAAGGGACCTCCAGAGATCATCGAGTCTGCCAAAGCAGGTTCCCTACACCAGGTAGAACAAAGAGAAGGAACAAGTTTTCAAAACATTTCTGAGTGAAAAAGAAGATACAGACTTAATAGCAGAAAAGAACTGCAGACCAGAAATGACCCCAGGTTAGTCACACTGAAAGTAAAGACAGTAGTGCTGGAGAGATGCATTCAGGGTCTCCCACACAAGCCAGTTCCTGATCTGCCCAACTCTTATAGTAAGAACCTCAATCAGTTCAGTAAATACGGCCTTATCTCATAGATTATCACAATGAAAGTCAAGAATGACAGCTCCCAAAGTAATGCCACCTGGAGAACACTCAATGCCGCACCTGGACGCTATGTCACCTCTGAAGTGCTGGCATGTTCCCAGGCACGACATGATGTGTTCTATTCCTTTATTTTCTGAATAGAAAAGCGCACGACTGTTGTTTTCCCATGGAAAAAATGAAGACAATAGAGAAAGAAAATAAAGTAAGAGAGACTGAATGAGCAGGTATTTTGTTTATGTTACTCCAGGGGTAAGAAGTAGATCTAATGATGTTTGTCCTACTTAAGCAGAGTAAGGAGCTACTTCACATTTCCCAGGGAAAGTAAACACCCTTATCTGACAAGGTTTTTGAGGCCCAAACTCTTCCTGTATTTAAGGCTTGCTCTTTCTTTGCCCTGTCTTGAATTATGTAATCACTTCCTCAAACCAAAGTGTTCATTCCAACCAGACAGGGCAAGGGAATCATTGCATAGCGGGGAAGACTTGGACATTTTAAACCACTGCCTTATTAATTCCTATTCCAGCAGTGTCACTGTGCTGCATAAGAAGTGTGATCCTACAGCGTAGGAAGGCTGGATGGTGACAAGACAAGTCAGAAAGCTGTTATGACTAAGTGGGACCATTATTTTGCCATTGGGATGCAAGTGTCACTCAGTCACTGACAGCTGGAACGCATCTCACGACGTCTGCACTGACAGCAACACGCTGCTCTATTAGTCCCAGTTGCCTGATGCTTTGTGGTAAAGCTTTCCTAAGCAGGTACGGAGTCTGCCTGAAGCAATCTGAGGGGCAGAGGAATTCGATCTCAGCCTTGAAATGAATCGGCTGTCTGCATCTTATACAAATCCCCTTTCCTGATCATTCTTACCACTGAGCCGCCGGCAGCTTTGAACACGACTTCTGAGCTTTCCAAGTTTGGGTCTGAGAGCTCTGGAAAGTTTGGGCTGAGCTCAGAGACCCAGGGCAGAGCTCCTAAGAGATGCGTGTGCCTGCATCTCATTTTAACCCAGCATCGCAGGGATGCGAGCTCTGCCCAAGTTCAGCCAGAAGACAGGCTTTGCTTCCAAAATCTCCGAGTCTGTAACATGTGTGACACTGCTCCGTCACTTCTTCATTGATGCCAGAGTTATTTTTGGCGGAGAAAGGAAGGTTTTTCCTCCCCTCCCCTTTTTTTTTTCCAATCGCACAAGATTACGGTATGTCTGCACGGTAATCTAATGCGATCTAACGCAGAACCTTGCCCAGACGGCTTCACGTAATTTTAGGGTGAAACTCTCCACTTCTGCATCTTCTGAAGAAAAGTCCAGGAAAAGGTCCAAATCCCGGCTTTTATTTAGCGGTGGAAAGAGGGAGAAGCTATCCGTTCGCCCAATTCTTTTCAAGTAACGAGTTGTATCGTTTTCGTCAACGGACCACCCCGACAAAAGGGGATAACCAGCTCACAGAAAGGGAAGCAGCACCACCTGCCCCGGTCACCGCACACACAGCCCTATTCCAGCCAGCACCGATGAAAGCCAAGCCCCTTCGCTCACCAGCCGAGCGCCCCCTCCTCTCCCCGCGCTCACCTTGTACTTCATGGCTGCGCTCCGGGACGCCCCGCCGCTCCCCGCTCAGCGCCGCATCGCCAGCGCTTCTCCCCGCCGCGCCGTCCGCCCCGCCGCCAGGCTACACCGCTCATTTGCATAGCGCTCTCCCGTTGGACGCTCTCGGAGAGGCGGCCCCGCCCTCTGCCGCTCCCCCGCGCTGCCCCCTGTGTGTCTCGCGCGGAGCGGAGCGGGTCGGGCCGGGGCTGCCCGCCTTGTGGAAGGGCCCGTGTGGTCGTAAAGCCGAGGCAACTCGTGCTGTGCGCGAACAAAAGGCCTCTGTCTGTGGCACCCGAGCCTCTGCCCGTCGCCGGCAGATCTCTGGTCTTTGCGAGGCTCAAAGTGCCCCGGAAGCGTCCCTCAGAATTGGTCTTGCTTGCCACTGGGGTCAAAACGTCCAGCTCTCGCTTTGCACAAGAAGAGCCGCGTGTTTAAACTGCAGTCAGACACCGGAGGACGGATGGCCTCAGCCGCTTCACCCATCTCAAGAAGGCCACTGGGAAATGAATTGTCTCCTTTTTGCCCGCGCTGGCCCTTAGCCAACATTTCTAGGCCACAGATGGACTCAAGACTATTTCTAGTGGCCTAAGGACAAACAGCAAAGAATAATCTTCCACTACCGGACCGCAAACATAACTTCATTCCATAGCACAGTGATATCCTTAAATTCTTACGCGGCTAATCCTCTGGAGAGGGATCCTATTGCTGAAATGGCTTCAGAGCTTGCAAAGAATGCAGTACTTTTATCTGTAATCTCCTTCTCCGCTCTGTCGTTCCACGATAAAATAAGCACTATACATGTTCACTGATGTTTCTTTTTCGGTACTGTTTTCTTGCCTGCACATGCCCTGACAGTTCATCAAGTATGTGCTCTGTGACTGTGGTCCCTATGCAGTGCCATGGCTCTGCTGGCTCCTTGGCCTCACGTTGCCTGTTTACACTCTTCTGAGTGTATAAAAGAAAATGTCTCCTAGGGTATTTGTGCAAAGGGCAGAGAATGCAATGGCTAAAGTGGTGGCGTGGTGTTGGACTGGCACCCAAGTCCCATTCCCTAAATAAAGACTGTATAATGTGACAGCCTCCTGTTCTGGCACCGTTATCACGAAAATGAATGCATTAAAGGATGTACGAGCGCATTAATAAGGACTGGGTAAGTAGTAGAGACAAAAGCAAGAAAAGTAGAATCATATTTCTGACTTCATCTATGTTTTTATGCAGAGTGCGTGTGTTTTCCAGTCATCCCACCAGTGCTGATACTTCTCATGTAATTGGTGTTTTCCCTTTTTATGAAGGGCCTTACAATCAAACTACAAAACCTATGCACGACTGAGAAGCTGTGCCTCCTGCTTTTGTTTTAGCTTGTATTGCTTTTGATGCATTTGAAGTGTCCCTGACTGATTTTAATACGAGGTAACAGGTGTGTGAATGTAAAATTCCAGCTGGGTTGTTCCCTTGTATTTACTGTTTTGTGTGTATTGCTCTCCACAGCTCACATTGAAAACTTCTAATTAAATGGTATGGTACTGTAATGAAATTTTAGGCATCATATCCCAGAAGTGATTGATGCTGATAGCTATACATTATAATCGTAATTAGTATTTTACAGGGAGGAAACAAGATTGCCATCTCACACCGCCTCCGTGGTAAAGCCCCACTGCTCGTTTGACTCACACGTCCTCCCTCTCTCACCTCCTCCATTTACAACCACAGCTTTTCTTTGCTCTTTGAGTGGGTCTTCAATTTCCCCAAGGTGAAATACTCCCTCTGAGTTACATGTGGCAGAGCTCACAGCGTGGCAGAGCTCCCCGGTCTATCGTGAATATCAGGAATTAGATATACCTTGAAAGAGAGATTTGTAAATATGATCCTGTAACCTTGGCGTGTTACTATAGAAAGTGATGACTGTGGAAAGTACACGTCTGTGGTTAGTGCAAGCACTTTGCTTTCTGCGATGACCTTGTTGACGGTTGATGCTTTTACTATGTAATACTGTATTTCAGACACAGTCTTGGAAAGTTTTAAATTGGTTGCCTTGGATAATCAGCTAAATTATACAATGGAACATGCTGGCGAGGAAGCCAAGACCTGGCTCTGCTGATGTCTGTGTTGTAGAGGCAGCTTGAACGATGCTGCCAGGATTTATAACGATGGGGCCCTATTGAAGTTCTCAGGAGGGCAATTCATGTAATGTGTCTTTTTGCTTCACAGCCCAGCAGTGAATTGAATCACTGCCTCATATTTTATGCTGCTGCAATTTCAGTGGAGTAGTAAATAGGTTCTGTGACTTTGCCTTGTGCCTGCATCAATGGCCTTTGTTTCTTTGCTTTTGCTGAGGGCAAATTAATATTACTCTCTACTCATTCGGGCAACCCAGTGTCCTCACACACCACCCTGGTGAGCTTATTACTTGCTTTATTGCTTGCTGTGCCACTGTTTGGAGTCCCCTCTGTGCCCTCCAAACTTCCAGCTGAGTGTATTTGAAGTGGCTGGGGATCGTCAGCAGGTGAAATGGCCCTGCAGCCAAAGGGGTGCTTGGCCAAGATCTGTGCTTACCACCCAGCCCTCAGTGCACAACATGAAACAGAGCTGTGGGCCAGGCTGGGAGGGGAACAGCCATTGAAACAAATCAGCCAGCTATCACCCTGTGACAACTGATAGGAGATGAACACGAGACAGATATCCTGCTCTGAAAGGTTACTGAAACAAAACTCCCTTGTTCTGCTTTCCCCATGACACAACCTAGGAAAAGAGAGGCACAGCAGAGTGTCTCCCTCACAGTTGAGAGAGCCTTTTCAGGAAGGGTCTGTGAGCCTGGTGTTCTGGAAGAACTGAGTGATCTTTTTTTTCCTGCACAAAGCCAAAGCTATCCTTTGGTTCTTGTGCAGCATCTGCATCACTTCTTGCTGTGATACTTGGCCAGGGGATTAGGATTAAAATTAATTTAGTTGTAGTATCACTGCACTTCATGAACCAAGGAGAGCCTTGATAATCAATCTTGATTCTATCACCTGTACAATACTATGCAGAATGGTTCAAGTTGGTATTCAGTGGACAGAATTTCTTCAGAATAGAACAGTTTTGTATTCAGAATGGTGGAATTTGCTTGCTTGGAGAAATCTATGAAAAGAAGATGAAATGCTGTTTCCTGAAAGTTGACAAAAATTCACCACTGATGTGGGCTGGGTTCTATGTCTGTGTGGACAGAAAGGCTACCGCTCCCATCTTAGGAGGAAATAATGAGAACAAGACTCAATTCTCATCCAAAGAAGGGAATATTTCGCATTTCAGTAGATCAAAATAAAATCTGCTCTGTTTTCCTCTGACTAATGAACAAAATCTTTTCAAGCAAGCAGTTTATTTCATGTAGCAGAAGTCTGTCTTATGGCACAAGGTTAGACAGTGATCCTTGCCATGGTCAGATTTAAACACAAAGGTCAGATTGTGGAAGAAAAAATGTTAGTAAAACATGTTAATTAAAAAACGTTAACTATCTTTTTAAATGGGACTGTACCATTCTGCTTAAGTTGCCTTTAAAGTGCAGCATGAGTTCACTTGCCTTGGCTTATAATTCTACATTTCCTTTAACATTTATGAACTAATCCTACAGGCATCCCACATCTTTTTTATAATAAAGCACAAAAGCTGCTGACATTCTCAAGAAGGGCATTTTATGTGGTGTTTCTTCAGGAATTGCTCGTTTAACTCTGTAAGTCAACCATCAAGGCCTTGCTTATTGAACCTCCTTCAGATAAAGAGAATAAATGCAGCCCCTCTGTCCGCTCTGTTTTGCTTCAAATGCCAACCAGAAAGAAACACATTGGTGTCCTCCCACCCAAAAGATTTAAAACTGAATCCAGCCTTTGTTAGCCTGAGAAATCATGGAAGGCAATTGCGGTTTAGATATTCTGGCACTGGGTTATCACTAAGCTACCAGCCTGATCCAGTGAACAAAAAAATTCAAAATCTATTCCAGTTTAACATAAAGTATGAAAGTAAATACTGCTACAATTTCCACTTGTTATTTGAACCAGGCAGTCAGGTTCTCAGGAGGAAATGAACATGGGGAAGGGAAACAGAGGAACGGCTATTAAAACAGCATGAGGGACCCATCTCACTCTAGGGAAAGGAAAGGAGAGAATGTAAAATCAAAACAAAGGACATTAATGTCTGCTCTAAGGCCGAGTACTGACTGCAGATGAGGATGGAGGAAAACAGGCCCGTGCAGCACAGCTAACCCAGCAGAGCATGTGAGTCAGCCAAGGGGATTCACATCCTGAGCAGCATGGGCAGGAACTTCTGGAAGATGGCGGGAATTGGAGCTGAGCTGCCACCTGTACTGTGAGAAGCCAAAGCAAGTAGGAGCCTTGGGAACATCAGTACCATTGGGCGTGAGAGATGGTAGAAGCTGGTGCCAGCGTAGGCAATTTCTGCCCTTCACAAAAGCAGCAGCACAGTGGCAAACTGGGTTCCTGGCACCCTAGGACCTGGTGGTGTTGAGGAGGCAAGAGGAATGTAAGGTATTTCGGAAAGGCTGGGGACAGAAAAGAATGTCAGGATGCAGCGTGCACTGGCCTATTCCTTCCAGAGATACTGTAAAAGGCTTATTCATTTCCCAAACAAACAAAACAGTCTTAACAGTTGTGCTGGTAGAATACGCTCCTTTATTTTCCCTTCTGGCACTGAATGTTTTTAGTACATGAGTTAAAATATACAGGCTTGCTTCCAGACGTGTGGCATGCATGCCATTCAACCTACTGATGCCCAAAGTGGCATTTTTTGTTTTTCTTAGAAAAGATGAGAAATAGCACAACTATGGAGGCTGCAAAAGACTTCTGTTCTCTCTAGTTCACTCTTGTGTCCGTGACATATGATAGATATCATACAGGGAGATATGCTTACACATCATAGCTAGCTTAAAATGAAAAGAATGGAGAACCAGAGTTGCCTCAGATGAGAAATTTCCCCGTAACTTAGGCGTTAAGCTCTTCATGCAGTCAGTCAGTGGTGTTAGCATCAAAAAGCTCAGATCTTTGCCTACGCTTTCAATCTGAGCTTTACCCAGTTTGGGCGAAACTCTAGAGCTGAGTATTAAACGTGGAAGGTTTTCCTTCTCCCTCACTGGCAGAACACACGCTACTTCAGCTTGGCAAAAATTCAGAACTGCCCCTAAAATGCGGTTCCTTCTGATTATAAATTATCCATTAGTTTTACACGTAATCCGAGTAATTGTCCTTTGACTGGACTAGGCAACTGTGTCCATTGCAAAGCCTGGGGGTTTTTTTGTTCTTTTTTTTTTTTTTTTTTTGGTCTCTGCTTTTAAGAACCTCCTATCAAACATTTCCCATGCTTATTTTAGCATAGGTGATCTGCTGTTGTTGTGTTGTATATTCTCACTTTCTCTCTTTCTCCATCTCTCGTCAACCAGCCTTCCATAGCACCAAAAGCATTTTCTCTGGTAGTGCCCCTTACCAGCAACCAGTTCATTTCAATGGGAGGAAGGGAATCAAAAGTGAAAATCAAATAAAATGCAAATTGGGGATTTTTTAAAAATTCAGTCCAAAGGGGAAAGTCCTGTTTTGCCTTTATCACTAAGCTTCCCATGAAGTCCCGACCTGGAGGTGATTTGAGGGTTGAGGAATTGTAGGGAAATTTGCTTCTTTTGGATGTGTTTGGAGGGAAAATACGTAAGAGGAAAGTGAGCGTCTTTCCTTTCTTTTGCTTCAGCCAGATTTGTGGAGACTCGTTGATACGCATAACAGAGAAAAGCACGTGAAATATCTCACACTGACTTGTGTTTTTCTCCTCTTTGGGTGTTGGTGTTTAAACTCTCATCTCATCCTCAGTGCAAATTTTAATCTTCACAAAACTGCCAAAAATGGTTATCTTTGCTGCCATCTGTTTATGGTCTGCACTCCCAAAATCATTCCTTAAAGGAAAATGACTGATTTCCAAACCCCTCCTCCTCTTCTGTTATTTTTAACAAGCAGTTCAGTCCAATGTCATTTAAAGAAAAGCTCATTGCCTTACTTTGTGTTGCAGGATTCTCAGGAAACAATACTAGAAGAGGAGGAACGTGGGAACTCTGTTCCTTCTCTTTTCCATTGCTGTCGTTCATGCACTCCGAATGCTTCCAGCAATAGGGTAGCCAAAGATGGGGTGAAAAGGACAAAGTGTGTTCCCATTGGCAAAACTTCCTTTGACTTCATTGGGACCAGGATTTGGCTCACACTACTCATCACCCCAAGCTTTGGCTTGGACTTAATTGGCTCCTCTCAGCAGATTGTCTCTGCCGAGGGAAGCAGCACTGCAGATAACTCAGCTGTCACACGTATCCACCACTGTTATTCCTTCACTGACTTCAGGCTGGATACTGACTGGCTGAGCTGGTAGAAGCACCTGTATCCAGGCTCTGTGAAGGGAAGGCTGCACGTATCGATTTCCTGATCTCTCCTTCAGCATCTACGTTCTCTTTTCTGTCTTTGCCTCTGGATTTGTCTTTTCTCACGCATCCTGATTGACTCATGTCTGCTCCTGAAGTCTAATGTGGGCTTGAGTCATGAGGCTGACGTGAAGATTTGACTCCCCACCTCCTCACAGTTCAGCCCGTTCTGGGAGCTGTATGGCTTTTATGAAGCTACTTTCCAAGAAGAGGCATAGCTCATTTTTTGTGTCATAAAGCCCCGAAGTATGTATGTCTGGAAGCCATTGCTGTAAAACTCTTGGATATGTCAGGGTGTTAGTGAGGCTGTCCTTTTGCTTCACAGTTTTGAGACAGTGTGTTGGCTCTGCTTCTCTGGTCAGTAAATAGGCACTGTAAAAGGAGCACTCTTTCTATGAAAAGCAAGGCTTTTGAAAGGGCTCCCAGCTACTGTGGAATGGTTCCACAGTGGTGTTCCAGAAGCTATTCCAATGAAGTTCATGGTCTGGATGAGTATTCACGGAAAAAGAAGATTGAGAGGGCTGTGCAGACACAATCCCCTCTCCCCAGAACACAAGGAATGATCAAACATAACTATCTAGCAGGGTAAATGCAGGCTCAGAAACATGAGAGTCAAAGATGTGCTGGAAGAGCAGTTTTCAGGTGTTTACGTGTAGTCAGGGTCAAAAGGTTTTGACTAAAGCTGTTGGACTTTTCATTTCTTTTTCCTCTGTTCTCAGAGATAGGTCTTCTGGTACAGACAGATCAAAAGTCAGAAAGCAGGAAGAAATGCAAAGATCTCATATGCTGAGTCTTAGCCTGAGCAGATGGGTGAAAGAAAAGTCTGTTGGACCAATCTGTATTTGAAGGAACAAGAACCACTGTTTGGAGGAATGGAGAAAAACATTTACTTGAATTTGTGGGATAAGGAAAAAAAAAAAAGCAAGAGAAGGAAGATGGGTAGAGAAACAAACTGTTATTAATCAACTTAATGAGAGAGAAATAGTGTCTTATTAGGATAGGAACATTAGGGATCCCAAAGTACCACACACCTCGTGAGGATCAGTACAGATGATAGCCTTTTCTGCCTTTTGAAAAATCTGTTACCTTCCTTACTTTGCTATTTGAAACATCTCACGCTTGGTAAATAACAAAAAATGAGCTTCTAAAAGATCAAATTGCATTCTGGTAGCAGCCAGGATAACTTTATGAAGACAGACAAACTTTTGTTAAATCAAATAAATATATATATCACACCAGAAAGTTATGTAAGATTCTATTTTAAAATCATCTGGTCCTAATTTACTAAATTTACTGCCTCAGAGCTAATGCCAAGCTGCTACATTTGATTTATAGAAATACTTCAGCACATTTTTCCATCAGGCTATTGTAGAATATATTTACTGCCTTTTTTACTATTGTGAGAAAAAATGCAGACTTTTTGAAGAGCTTACTGATAGTTTCTCTCAGGATGCCAGGAGATATGCAGATAGTAAACAATGCTGTGTGCTTAGGAACATTCCATTCGATTTTCAACTCTTTTTCCATCTTTCTTCTTTGCAATTGAACAAAGTGATCCATCTGGTAAATGGATGTTTGAAAATGTCCAGTTAGTGCCAAACCACTTTTCTTAAGCACAGACTACTTTTTTTTCTTCTTCAGAAAAACATTTAAACAGCAGCCATACTATGATGCATTACTAACCATTGAAAAAAACACATACAAAACCCAGACAGCGGGCGGGAGGCAGCTGGGGTGGAAGAAAGCTTAACAAATATTCCATTAAAAATCTATCTAAAAATATATTGCTAAACAACCTCTTTTTTTTTTTTTTTTTTTTTTTTTTCTTTTTTAAATCCCTTTTCTTTCCCTGAAAACTGCCCAAATGGGAAATGACTGCTAGGGATTAAAACCTAAGTCCTGTATTCAACAATTCCATTGGACATGTGCTTGACTTTACGCATGTGCTTTCATTTGCATGCGTGCTTCACTGAACTGGATCCTTGATGAGTCTTTGTCTACTTCCACAAGAACTCTGTGGTCAGGACAGTTGTTTTTTTGAAGGCTTTGAGAAGTTGTTAGCTTTTTTTTTTCTTCATCCTGCATCCATCTCCTATGGAACTCACCCCAAAGATGCAGTGTGCTCTCAAGAGTTTTGGATGGAGCTCTGGTTCGAGCCTTTCCGTAATTTTTTTCATCTCTGTACACTGAACCCAGAAGTGCCAAAATACCAAAAGCAAAAGGAATTTTTCTGGTATTTCCAGCTTGAGCAGAAGTAGGTAGTATTAGACATCTCTTCTATAGTAACTCAGACCAATTCAGATCTAGTCTAATGTCTAACCATACCAATACTAGATACTAGTCATACCCATACCTCTTCTTTGGAAGTCCCCAGATATCTAAACTACCTGGAAATTTTATTGCCTGCCTTCATTTTCATACCTTTCTTTCCTCATCCATCTCTACAACTACTCTATGTTGAGTCTCAGATTCAAACTCTGAAGTCTGCAAACCAACTCCCTATCTTTAGCCCATTTTTGAGTCCATAAAATACATCCCATTTTAAAGCCTAAATATCTGAAAATTTTTGAAGATCAAGGGACTGGAATTTTTTTGTGTTGATGCAGCAAAACATTGGGATCTGAAAATCAGCTTCAGAAAAGCGTCAATGCTTTTGAATTCTCTGGTCTCGATGACAGTACGTCCTGAAGAGCTGGGTTTGCACGACAGAGCACTTCAGTGAAAGCATGAGGGCATTTGAGTAATCCTGATCCTAGCAAACCTGGCTTGAATTTGGCTATGGCTCTGAGACTCCATCTGTTTAGTCTCAAGATGGAGAAGACTTTGTCACCTCTCCCAGTCATAAAGGCAAAACTGATGTCTAGCTGATATCCATGACAGTGTTGCACATTTGTTTGCTTCTGACATCCCAAGAATTGAGGGCATTTCAGTTTGGTTTTCAATAAACAGGTTACCAGGCTGTTGTAGTGTTTGTAGTTGTTACAGTTGTTGAAGAAGGACTGTCAGAAAGTGGGAACTGTGTTTTGCCTACTGTCAAAGGCTCCTGCTGTTCACCAAGTACAAATCTACTGAATCTTCTCAAATGCTTCTGCCATGTAGATGCTTGAGAGCCACTCATAAAGAAACAAAGTGACATGAAAGGGAAGTAGAAAGGTCACAGATGGGAAAATAAATGATTCAGCTCTCGTTTTTGTAGGCTGGCATTTGTGTTTGCAGGTCAAAGTCAGTGTAGAGTTGTAAATGTTCTGTGTTCTGCTCTAGAAAGGAGGTAAACGGCACATAACAAGCAAAGTACTAAAGGCTAAATCTAATCTGACACCCTATGAAAATGAGACAATTGTGTACTAGCTGGTTGAGGTCCAGAGATGTCACCTCCCATTACTATCATTTGTTGAGTGGTTGCCAACATTTGTCCATTTTCACAGCCCCATCAGTGCTATAGAAGAGCATTTCTGGGAGTTCTCATCACTCTGAGGAAGAGTGGAGCTTTGTTTTTTCTGGAGCTAATCCCCTTAAACCACTTCCTCTTCCTATTGGAGTGAGGTTTTCTTAATGCCTTTTTGTATGTTTTGTTTTGTTTTAATGACCACTGCTCTTGGGGTTGTTTCCAGGTCTCCCTGAAAGGTCAAATCTGCTTTACTCTTTGCTTGCCATTCATAGGATGAGTGGCAATTGCTCCTCCTGCCCCCATCCCTCAGGCTTTTAGGCTGCTCCGTTTGCTGACCTCAGTCCTATTCTTTGAGGTTATTTCACTATTTTAGTCTTCAGAGGGAAACAAACAAACAAACAAACAAGAAGAGTTGAGTTCTGTAAAAACTTGTGAACTTATATCTGTTCCTGCTTTTATTGCTACTTCATCCAAATACCTGAGTAAATAAAAAGCGTGTCTTCATCTGCTGATGCTGCTGATACAGTGAAAGACACCTGATGCAGACAAGCATTTTTCCCCCTGCAGCGCTGGACAGCTTTCAGCCACCCTTAATGTTTGTTTTTTTTCTCTTGCAGAGCTTGTTCTTCATTTTAGAAAACAAAAACAAACACGTGACGTATTTATCTAGTTGTGGTTCTAGAGCTACAATGTATTATTAGTAATTACACGTCCCCAGATAATCTAAATTATATCGGGCATGTCATTTTTATAGATACATGTGCTGTAACCACTGATTAAACTAGCCATACATGCTGAAGACCACGTCTGTCTTTAATTTGTGCAAGACCTTGGTGGTGTTGAGAACCCACAAGCTGTACTGAAGCTGCTCAGTTTTGTGAGTGATTACTGCCGCTGGGACCAGTCCAAATGATAAAGCTTATGTTGGAGTAGGTGACAGTTGCATTCATATGTGTAAGGTAATAATTCTAACTTCCTATGTGTAGATAAATTCAAATAGATGAACTCTAGATGCTCACCATGAATGATGTAGTTAGAGATGGAAAAATCTGTCGGGACATGGAAGGACAATTTAAAAGTGAGTGTAGCCTTCAAGCAGGAGCTACTTCCTCTCTAATCGAGGATCTGTCTTTTTGTAACACTGTCAAGTTTCAGAATTCAGAGCTGAACAGAGTGATGAATTTTGCATCTCTCTTCATCACTTGCAAACAATTTGTGATTTTCTTCAGGTTGGCTGATTTCCGTTCAATTAATTTGAAGGGTTTTTTGCTCATATCATGCTTTCCCTGTTAGAGGTTTTCTCTTGAAATCCTTTCCTGCTAGTCATGACTAAAAATTCCACTTCAGAATTTCATAAAAGAATTAATTGCAGAGCATGCCACTATTGTACCAGGTGAGGTTAGAAAACAAGCGTTGATATGTCGATATGAACTCCCTTCTGGACTACAGCTGTGACTGATGTGAGTAAAGAAGCACAGGAGAAGAAGCTGGGCTAGGTGTGCTTTTTAGAAGAGGAAAATAAAGGAAAGCTTACAGATTTTTCTCTGGTACATGCTGTATGATGGCAATTCTGTGTTGCTGGCTGTGGTAGAATCATCATCGGTATTTTGCAGGCAGGAGACCAAGGCACTTAGTGACTTATTGATGATGACACAAAAAGTTCATAGCAGCTGCAGTGCTGGCAGCCATGAGCTGAGCAGCAAGGATAGTTGGATACCCAGCTGGTACAGCATGGCCCAACAGGGAACATATATGATGCTTGAAGTAGTGCTGTGTCTCTTCTGGATCTCTCCCAGTATATCCTTGACTGTATTGTAACACTGCAAGTAGCAACTAGTGAAATTTTCCTCGCTCTTGGCTCCGTGTCCTTCTTTTCACAAATCAAAGTGGTTTGGAGCTTCAGTTCACTTAAGCACGTGAATATTTGAGGGATGGATTTTCAAAAGTAAATGTGGGTCCAGCAGGAATGGAACTGGGTTGCCTAGGTAAGGAACCTATGGACAGGTATCTTAGGCTGACATTTAGCTGCTACTCCAATAGATCCTGCCTCATGACGCCCACCCTCGTGCAGCTTGCTGAGAGCTGGGTGCCTGAGCCTTCTGAATCCAAACTCTGAATATCTGTTGGGATTACAGCCAAGATATCTAAACAGCCTGGCTCAGTGAGCTGGAGTTTGAGACCTGCATCTCCCTGTCCACAGCTGCATTTCTTCTGGCAGAAATGAGATATGCAAAGGAGAAAACACATAAAATAATCATCATAATCTCTTCAAAATATGTTTGAGCTCTTTCCAGGTAAAATTTTGATTCAGAAATTCTGGGAGCGGGAGAGATTTGGTAGTCAAAGTAATAGCAGTAGAAAAATCCACGCCGGTTTCTGATTCCTAGGGTTCAGCCAAGTGAAAATTCATCCATTGTAAAATTGTCAAGGCCTACCCACTCACACTGCCATGACCTCTCTCATTTCTATCCCATAAACAAAAAGTGGCCTCTTCCATGGTCCAGCAAGGAGCAGACAAAGATTCACTGCAGACAGGCATCTCAGTGCTCAAAGTAGCCAGTATGATTTCTCCCAGAACTTCTGAAAAGCCTGTTAATTTCATGCGAGACGTGAAGAAGACAAGGATATGGTAGAGGGAAATCACTCCTCTTAGCTGTTATTTGTTTCTTCCAATTTGTACCATGCTTAAAAGCGAAGACCCGTAATACATTACTGATTCAATAACCTCTGCATCAATATCTTTCTCTCTGCACTGACACTATTTTGCTAGCTACAGCTTCAAAATGTCTTTTCTAGCTTTTTTATTTTTTTGAGTGCGAAATCACACTTTACTCTGAGAGTTAGTAGGTCACACACTCACATTCTGAAAGGATGTGGTTTTTCTCTGTAGATCGTTAAACAGAACTACATCAAAATGGACTCTGACAGTACCAGTGTTGACAAACACAGACATTTTGTGGGTGCTGAAGGGATGGTGATATTGAGAGCACCAAACCCTGCCTTACTTTTGAAACCTTATGTCCACTACCTGTGAGTGTGAAGTCTTAACCATGTGGCCAAAAGACAGCAGCTAGAAGGCTGAAGAGCAGTGCAATGGCTCTCAGTGCAGTTGTTAGTACAGCTGGCCCTTACTCATACTGAATGTGTGTAGCAGAAATGCTAAGTCACGGCCTGAACCAGTGATTGAGCACCTGGTGGGAAGGCAGGGCCAAACCAAAAGAGCTCAGGTGCAAGCAATGCACTTGAGTGACCAGAAGGGGTGGAGACAGCATCCACCCCTTCACAGGCTTATTTAAGGGTTGGCAGTGGAGGTGAGGGTATCTTACTTGAGATTTCTCCCTAGGTGAGGCTTTCTGAAGGTGAGCAGCTTTTTTCCTTTGTTTTTGCATCTGGGGTTGCTGCATTTGAGCTTAACTTTACTTATTCTGTAGCCTGGGACTCTGCTAATCCATTGTCGTTGCTGTGTTTTCCGTCATGTTATAGTGTTACCATGTGCCACTTTGATAAATCTCTTTCCTCCTCTGTGGAAGGTACCTAACCAGACTTTGCTTCCTGGCTTGGCTCTATATCTGCAAAGCTGTGCTGTACAAGGAATCCTTATATGGCACCTTTTTATTTGCCAAACATATACTACATCTGTACTTGTGCTTGGGAGGTCTAGTCTGTGCTCTGCAGTTTTGGAAGGCCTTACTGTGCTTATGGATGCTACTTTCTGTAACCAATTCTGAGTTATGAGTTCCTTAGCAGACTCCTCAGGCACATAGAAGAAATGCAGATGGGGGACACTAAACCAAACATAGGTAAATCAGCTCACCTAAAGCTTCTCCCAAGTTCTTTCACATTTCATAGTCCATGCCTCTTAATGGATGAGGACCAAAGGTTTTCTGCCTATTTTCCTGGTAAGTTTTCAATGGATTCACAAGTTGAGAAGAAGAAGGTGTTCACAATATTGATGCTATTCTTCCACTTTGTAGCAAGGAGCTGGTGCCTCCTGTGCTAGGCAGTGGGGGTAGCCTTGATCTGACCAGTTGTGCACAGCTGTGCAATTAAAACATCCACCCATGCCCTAGGAGTATCTGCTGTACCCACTGCTATTGGCTGGTTTAATACAAGATAGTGCCTTGGTAAATCTACAGCTTCACCACACTTGATGAAACTGGAATGCTGAATGTACTCAGCACAGATTTATTTCTTTAATACTACCACTGAAATGGTGTGTAATTTAGAGAATAAATAAGTAGCTGTATAATCTACAAGTCCTTAAAGTCATGGTTTGAAAATCTACTAAAGAGAGATTCTAGTGAGATATTTGACCACCAATTAGTAAACTCATCTTTAACAACAAGCTTTTGAGATTGTTGCATAATTCCCACTCTCCTACCGTGTAATGAGAGAAGTGTTCTTTCCCTAAAACCACCACCTAGCTACAAATTGTGTTTTCATGTCAAGGAAAAAATGACAAATTAAGTGGAGCAGTTAAATATACTAAATTTTAATAATCCTCAAAACCATATTGTTTATACTGAAATGGCTTTTCTTTTTTTCCAGCAAAAATGTGTGAAGAACGATCATTATGCATAGGGTTGATTTCTTTTACCCACAAATCTGGTTTGTGTGTGAAGCAGAGGCTTCACAGTGATCTGCTTTTGGGCATCATTTTGTGTGGGTTTTTAATGGGGTATACAACTGCATCAAAATGGCTTCTGACCTGAACAACTCATCATTTTCCTAGTAGGGCTGGAAGCCCTATGTGACCCTCCTAACAGAAGGCTGTGTTTTACATAGAGGAGGTGTTGCTGCAGAATTTTGGTCCTTTCTGAAGATAAAAGGTTGGGTCAGCACAGACTTAATACTTTGGGACTGTTAATTTAGATGGCAAGCTCAGGGAATGTTTGTACTAACCCACTGAAAGAAACATGATGCTTTCTTCACCTATTTCTTCGAGTGCAACAGCAAGGCAGTTTGCTGCACTGCTGTGTGTTCTTGTTCCTATCCAGTATAACTTTCTAAGCTTAAAGAATCCCAAAAACAGTTTCCCTCACCTATCCTCCAAGCTGGCAATAGTTGTGTTGCTCCATTTTTGCAGTTTTGTGTGCAGTTTCAACAACTTGAAACTCACCTGTGTGCGTTTCGCTGAGCTTTGTTACACTAATAATGAAACTTAATGTGGAATAACATTATATCTATTACCAGACTACTCTTATCCCTAAATATTTTCTTAACACTGTTAAATTTCAAATAGTTTCTGTCAGTCTAGCATTTAAATGGTGATAAGTGCAGCAGCTGTTACTGTATGGAAGTCCATAAGCAAGGTTAAGTCCTCTACTCTCTCTTCTTCATTTGTGAAGTATCATAACCAGTTTCAGTGGTACTACTCATCAGCTGAGGCATTTCCAGTAAGAATAGCAAGATACTGGTATTTCTTTTTTACTTTCAGATTCCTGCTTTTGGTAATCTAGTTTCTAATTGATAATGAATATTACAATGCCTGCATGTGCACACATTATGAGTTACTATACTCATTTTACAGTTCTCACAGAATCATTCTATTGAAATCATAGAATGGCCTGGGTTGAAAAGGACTGCAATGATCATCCAGTTCCAACCCCCTGCTGTGTGCAGGTCACCAACCAGCAGACCAGGCTGCCCAGAGCCACATCCAGCCTGGCCTTGAATGCCTCCAGGGATGGGGCATCCACAGCCTCCTTGGGCAACCTGTTCCAGTGTGTCACCACCCTTTGGGTGAAAAACTTCCTCCCAATATCTAACCTAAATCTCCCCTGTCTCAGTTTGAAACCGTTCCCCCTTGTACTATTACTATCCACCCTCAAAAACAGTCATTCCCCCAGTTTTTCCTGCTTACAACTGATAGTTAAAACATTTTTCTGCTTTCTAAATACAGAGAATGTATTTTAGCAGAGGAAGTAAATACTGTCTCTGCTTCACTGAGAGAACTTCTCTTTCCTTACTCATGTTGGTTAATCTCATTCATCTTAAATTGTCCATTTGCTTTTATTGGTGCAACAGATGTAAATATTCTAATTGAGAAAGGCAGAGCAAGTCTGACCCAAGTGCCTGGATTGATCAGTACAGTATGCAGTTCTGCTGCAAGACTTCAAAGGAAAAGGAATGTGAAATGCTTGATGTTTGTTCCCTACTTTATGCCACTTTTTACTGATTATTGGAAGCCTGAGTTGGACATTGCAATTTAAAAGGCATTGTCCTGAGTGAGGGAAACAAATGGCTAAAAATTCTTATTGTTTTTCACTAATGACCCCTGAAATGTGATTTATATGGATATAAATAAAGCTCCATTTGATGTCAACTGCAGTCTGAAGGGTGAACATAAAAAGAAATATCAGACTTGTCCTGAAAGGTAAGAGTTAACAACTAAAGTCGGTTCAATTTAGGAACAGCAAGCTTTCATTTCCCCTGGGATATGAGCCACTCATATCCAAGCATTATGAAGTATGGGGAGCATATCTATGTTGTTTCCTTTCATGGATTTACAAATAACTGCTGTTTTAGGGCACAGGACTGTTTAATCTTGAATATCTTGTGTTATTTTTACATAAGCCAAACTGACAGAAATCAGCTATTTCCTCTTCCGCTGTTGAAGGGAGCCTTTGAGACAATGGAGAAAAATACTTTCTTTTCCTTTCTGTTCATGCTGTATCTGTGAAAACTGTCTGTTTCTTGTTCTCAGATACTAAAAATGTGGGCAGACAGCATGGAAAACAGCATTCCTGCATCTTTTTAGGCCTGCCTGGCTAGTGAGGGTACCTGATCAGATGTATGGTATGTGGAATCAAATGAATACAGTATCTTGAGGGCAGTGGTACAACAGTAATGAAAGTGAACACACTTTGTATGTTCAAAGCCATCTGTTTTCTGCAGGTAATGATACTGAGTCAGACTAAAAAAACAAAAATATGTGCTTTTAGCATGGAATTGTTCAAGTTTTGCTGGCGGAGATTTAAAAATAAAAATGCCAGATGACCTTTTTCAATGTCATTGATTAATTTATGGGAAAAGAAACAACATGCTTGTATTTTGGGGGTGTTTCCACTCAATTTCTCTCATTTTTTCTCTGACCTATAAAAGCATGAGGAAGCAGTAGGGTTTCTAAGGTCTTAGGATGTACCTCGTTCCCAGCTGTGAAAATAATATCAGTAGTGTTTTATTCTCTCTTCCTTCTGAGCTTCTAAAAGTATTTTCCAGCACTTTTACATGAGAGAATAAAAGCCCTGTAGTAACAGGGAGGTGTTTTCTATGTTCCTACACCCCTGTAGAAATGCAAGCTGTTGATACACTTCTTCCTCTTGCAGGGAATGTTTAGGCTGTTAGCACCATCCATTCCTTTAGCCTGATCCAGTGATCTCCATTCGTCTCCTATGAGTTTCTGTCACCATGAACACTAGCCACTAGAAGACTGAAGCTTTGTTATTACTCACCAAGCAGTTTATTAATGCAGGTTAGCAAAACAAGATTAAGGCTCTTTCCCAACATCTAGAAAAACAGTTACTGAGCTCTTAAAGAAAGGCTTTAAAGACCTGTCCCTGATATTATGAATATGACCTCATCTAAAATACAGGCTGCCAAAAAGGAGGTAAATGGAAGCACTTACAGGATACTGTAAGATCTGGAACTCATCCACAGAAATGCAGTAAGGTATGTTTAAATACACAAGAATCTTCCAAATATTTGGAAATTTGAGTAGGTAGCTTTGGGAATGCCTGTAAGTTTAATACCTTCCAGACCTGCCCATCACATCTGTTGCCAAAGTTTAATCACAACAGGGCAGAAAGAAGCTGGCTCATGAAGTGTGTAGGGGTGTTCTTATGTGCAGACAGATCATCTCTTTTTTGCAGCGTCCCTTACAAATCCCCAATATTTTCAATGTGCAGAATCAGCTTGTATCTGGGTAACTCCTGTATAGGGAATTTCTGCATTACAAAGAGATGTTATAGGTAGTATTACTTTGTTATACATCAGTGACTTCACAGATAACTTGATATTTTGCTAGACTGTGGATGAGCTACCAGCCCTGATTCCCCAGAAGGCAACTGTGAGTTTCTTAAGTTCAGAAATATGATCATCAAGTTAAACCAGGGTAAGTTTAGGTTGGATATAGGGAGGAAAAACTTCTTTACACAAAGGTTTCTTAAGCACTGAACAGGCTCCCCAGGGAGGTGGTTGAATCACCATCCATGGATGTTTTTAAAAACAGTTTGGATGTGGTGCTCGGGGACATGATTTAGCAGAGGGTTGTTAGAGTTAGGATAGCATGGTTAGGTTGTGGTTGGACTGGAGGATCTTGAAGGTCTTTTCCAACCTGAGCAACTCTATGATTCTATGCACACAGTCAACTTTCCTAAGAAATACATGCAAGAATAGTCTGTCATTCCTTAAGCTTTCACTTCCTTTGAAAACCAAGCACTCGCACCCCCCACAGCACACACATGCAGATTGACAGTGTACTGCCTGAAGTGCTGTTTTGTCCTGTTTCACTTTTATGTAGGTTGCATTGGTAATTGGCTTTAGGAAGGGAATTTGAGGGAGTGCAAGCAAATGTGTGCGGTTGCTCTAATGCCTTCAACATACATATTGTTGCAAATGCTTGCTTCCCTACCTGTTCTTTTGCTGCTGAAGTGCATGAGTTATTTATACAGTGCTAAAGTAGGACCAAGTTAGACTGTTTGGCTAATGTGTAGTTCACTGGATCCTTCCAGCAAGTGAGATGTGTAATTCATTGCAATTAATCAACTGTTCAGTGTGATGGAGTAATGCAGTCTTTTTTACCAGACAGCAGATGAATGACAGCTCTTCCTGTGCCTGGAATGTTATTGTGGTGGACTCTTTAAAAAGTTTTGTCAGCTTAAGTATAACAAATACACTACCCATTTGCCTTTGGTTACAGAATAACAGCTAGGCATTTACCCTTGTTATAGAGAACCATAATTACAATCAATTACTAAGTATGCAAACATATTTTGTATACCCAATGGATTTAGACCTATTTTCATTCCAGACTAATTAGAAAGCTACATGGTAATCTCCAGCCCCAGGCTTTTCCTACACACCCTTGAGTGACTGCTTAACCTCTCCCTTGAAAATAAACAAAATACTGCCACATCCTCAGCTCCAGATGGAGGCCAGTTGATGTGTTGGGTTTTGTTTTGTTTTTTTTTTTTTTAGTGATTCCCATTTCTTTCACTCTGCAGCATTGTCTGCTAACTACTGGCTTCAATGGGAAGTTTTAACTTTGACTTTACATTTCACTATTTCTAGATCAAGTTAATGTTTTTCATGTGATAGGAGAGGAAGAAAGCAGCTACATATGAAGCAAATACTAGTTAGCTGGCTTTAAGGAAAAAAAAAAAGTCTAGGAGTTTAAAGTACTGAAGCAGGTATCTGAGTGCAGATAGAGACTACTTTCTTGTATGCTTTCCAGAGCATGGAGATTAACAACTACTGGACTTAGTCTAGGGATATCTGCCCTGCCTCTAGGCAATCACAAGGTTGCTTTAAGCCCTAATTTTCTAAGATTAAGCTCAAATTAGCTACAATGCTGAATTGATTTGTAGCAGTAGTGGATTAAGTTTGACACAGAGTGCCTGCCCACCTTGCTCTTCCTGTGTCCCAGAAATAAGCTTTGTGCCTTTTGATAGAAGGGAGGCTGAGTACTCATAGTCTCCTCCTGAGCATGGGTTTGGGGGGGTTTCATGATGAAGCCTGCTGTAGGATCTGTGTTAGTGTGTGTTAGGCACCAAGCAGCTTTGAGCTGAGTGAGAGAAGGATGTTCAGTATCTCGGGTGAGTTCTATGACAGAGGACAGTCACATCACCTGATGTGCAGCCTCAGCCACCTGATGTGTTGGATGCCACAGCAGTAATGCTTCCATGAAAATGCAGGGAGTCTAGAATAGTTCTTTCTCAAGTTTAAGTGAAGGGCAGGTGGACACTTAGAATCTCAGCTGGTGTGTGGAATGGCACATGTAGGTTGGTTGTAGGACAAATATGCTTTTGGGCCATTGGAGGGACCAGAACTGCTCGTATCCATTTACAGAGTCAGGCAGCCTGCCCCAGCCAAATCACACTGCTGTAGTTCTCTGTATTATGTTCTTTTTTTTTTTTTTTCTGTTCTAGCATACAGAGAGTTGTTGTGACCTCAGGAAGAGCTGTTTGTGCAAATTACCCGGCAGATCCTTGGTATATACATTCCAAGGATTCATAACTCAGGAAGAAAAAAAACTACATCATCAAATTGCTCGAAGGAACTTGTTTAGGGTGGCAATTTCCTTGCCGTATTTCAACTCTGTCTCCAGCTATTCAGACTGTCTAAAATAAATCATTATTTTTTTTTCTTGTATTTTCCTAACAATGAGGGAAGTTAGATCAGTTTAACTTGTTTGAATTCTCTTTTCCATTAAAACCAAATAAACTGTCTGCTTTTGCTGGCAACTGTACCTTAAGTCCTGGACACACAAAATGTTTCAACGGGGTTGAAGAAGCGTTTGAACTGGGAGAAGCCAAATAGCCAAACTGTCCTACCTGCCACTGGAATGCAATGCAGGCTGTTTACACAAACCAAGCCTCACATTAAAGAACTTGAGTGAGAGGTGAGATCCATTCCTTCCTCTGGAAGCTTTCATCCCTCATTGGAGGGGTGCTCCTCATTCCAGACCATGGTGAGTCCACCAGAAATCAACAGTTGTGCTTTTTCTTTTTGGCAGCAGCTAAATGTATTTGTTTTTGAAGTAGTGTTGGTGAGGAAGATGCTTTAGTATGCATGGTGTTAATGCTGTTTCAAAATTTCACCTCTGTATCCATGCTAAAGTAAGAAGTTGCATCCATGAGAGGTTGAGACTGGCTTTTTAATTACAAGCTCCAGTTGTTCTTTTTCCTCATGAGGCTTCTCAAATGAAATAAAGGCACTACTTAGGAGTGGGAGACCAAAGGATGTTTCTGAGCTAAAAGGCACGCAGAATAGGATTGGCTTGTCACCAACTTGCACTGAATTTGACAAATGAAATTTCATTAGAAGTGCAGGGGTTGTGAAACTGCCGGTAAATAACTGTCTCCCCAGAGTCTCACACATTTTCCAGAGTCTATTTTTTCTTTGGACTCCATTGTGTCAGCAACAGTATTTTAAAAGCAAGAAATGGAGTAAAAGGTTAGAGGTAGAATTTAGTAGATAATAAAGGTCAAAAGCATTTTTTTTTCCCAGGAGCTACTGGAACTTAAGCAATTATTTTATCTTCTCTTTCTCTCTCTCTCACTTTCTTTTGCAGTTGTTGCCATAAATAGGCCCAAGCCAAGGCCATGAACCTAAACAAATTCAGAGATGGTTCCAGAGTTCAGTTCTGTAGCTGATTGCTTTCTATGCAATGGACCACAGCAAAACCAAAACCTCGTTCCATCCTCGTGATCCCCATTCTCTGAACAGATGTGGAACTGTGTCAGACCCAGACCTGAACTTCAAGGCTGATGACCTTCTCTTATCATCATCATCATCATCCTTCAGCAATTCAAAATATAATCTAAGCCCATGTTATAGCACCAAGATGGGAGGTCCAGTGATAGATGCAAAGTGAGAGAACACAGCTTCCCCACAGTTGCAGGGTCTGTATCACCTGTGGCTGAAGTAAATAGCAGCATCTCCAAATGGAGAGTTGTGTTAAAGGAGATGGAGGTACTCATTCTCTGGTTCCCCTTTGAAGACTTCAAGAACTTGAGAGTGTGTGTTTTTTGGCTAAATGCATACCTTCTGCTGTTAGAAGGACAGAGCTGGGATTTCAGCTCTGTAATTTAATGCGGGGAAAAAAAAAAAAATTACTGGGAAATAAATCCAGCATATCAGATGCTTCTGCTGGTAATATCAACATTACTTTGCTGCCTTCTCTTATCAGTCTGTATTCCATTCATTGCTGTTGTAAACAGAAGTCACTGCACTTGTATTTTACAGGAGCTTAATTTATGTTATAGGGAGAAGAGAGCCACGCTTTGCTCTTCCAAGTTTCCTAAAGCTGCAAGTGCTTGCAGAACTGATGTAGAGTGTATTTCTAGTGTAGATGAAGTTGGACGACTCAGTTTCTTGGTATAATTTCTATTTTCTGGAATCTTAATTAGAACTTTCAAAAAACACTGATAACCCAGCTGTCTTGCCTCTGCTCTCAGTGTAAGGTAATCCTAGATGACCTTCTGCAAATCCCTCTTAATTAGCTTTTTTCCCAGGGTGTGCTATTCCATCAGATGATTAATGCATTAATCTTACTGTATTTGCAGCTGCTTCTTTTAAAGATGGAATTTTATTATGAAGTTTTAAGTCACAGAAATCTACAGTAAAATTTCACCCTTAGGAAAGTCTAGCCTTGCTTTTTTGGGGGAAAGTGAATCTAAACTAAAAGCTTGCAGATAATATTGCACAAAACAGCACTCATACACAATGTGCTGGCAGCAGTTCTGCTGCTTAAAGGTAAGTCTCTCTCTCTCCTGCAATCTGAATCAACAAGTTGATCACAATGCTATTGAACAAGTTGGCAATTGCCATACCACTGTACTACTCACACTGGAGGCAGTGCCAATGTAATTAACATTACCAAGGTGTGGGGTTGTAGCATCAGATATATTCCTTATTATTGACAACTGAGAATTAATTTATGCTGTTTACTACTGAGAAATAATACAGAGCAATTAACACAAGAAAAAATTTCCAATTATAGCACTCAATATTTATCATGGTATTTGATATGTGAATGTAAAATCAGGGTGATCTTGCTGAGTTTGCTATATCCTGCACATTACCTGTTGTAAATTTGATCAGTATTTGGATCTCAAATGACGCTGAGGAGAGTTCACAGTATGAGACTGTGTAGTTAAAATATTGCAATCCTTACCAGGCACTAACTATATCAGCTGCTATGCGTGCTACTAAATGAAGTCTTCTGCAACTGGTATCAAAATATTTTCCCTGAATCTTCTATTTGAGGGAAAGAAAACAAACAGGAAAATGCACTTTTGCTGTTATCAGCATTCTGAATGACCCGAGGGCTGATGGTGGGAAGGATGGCAAGGGTCAGGGTGAGCAACTGGTCACAGGGTGCCTGGGGATCCTAAAAAGAGGAGCTATCAATGGGTTTATCTGCCCTGGTGGTAATGTGGGCCACCAGCAGGTATCTGAGGGCTTATAGCTATTCATTCCTAGGTGGAGGTTAGGGACAAACTTTCCCTCTGGAGAAACTGATGTGTTATTTGTGACTGAGTTGGGCAGCTGGTTTTGATGGAAAACTCCGGACTAGATTTTGGAAGAAGTACAGTGATTCCTGTGTGCTTCAGCTGCCGCGCTGCATAGAGAAGCTCTGTCAGATGGTGAAAACACTGGGTGAAAGATCTACCAGTACTTTCTTATGATAGCTGTATATATACTATACAGTTAAATGCAGACAATTGGTTCCTAGGAGGCTCTGCAAGCACTGTCATTTGCAGATATTGTAAACTCAGGATGCTTTGCAGCATGGCAGCCTGGGCCCTTGAGCTGGGAGGACACCTCTTGCTTGGAACCAAAGGGAAAAGATTAGATGGCTGTGGAATCAGATGGCAGAGAGATCTGAGAGAGTGGTTGCAGAGAAGGGTTCAGCAGTGGAGTTTTGTACTGTGGCCCACGATGTTCTGGGAGCCAGTAAAGATTTCTGAGGATGTTTGCTTGGTAGAACAGCCGCTGCTTGTTTCAGTTAGCTTGGTCTCATTTTTAATAGGCACCAGATGAAAGTTTGGGGCAGGATCTTGCACGCGTCTTGGTATTAAGGCAGAAAGATAGGCCTGACAGACTGAGCGTGCATCTCCAGGTCTGTCCTGGCGGTGAAGGGAGAGTGGCATTACCCACCAAATCTGTTGTTCTGTTTTGAGCACCCTTTTGTGTTTTGCTTGGGAGACTTGAAACATAAAATGTCCCTCTAGATGCCTTGCTGTCAGTCTGTTCAGTGTTGCTGAGGTCTTCTTTTGAAAGCAGTTGAGAATAATCAAATATCCATTGCCAGTAGTGGGTAGCTTTTCTACTAAGTGATAGTTAAAACATGACAGCAGTCCTTGATTGATAGCAGACAAACCAAGCTGCTCTCGTGCTCTCTCCACAAGTCTTTTAAGTCTTGCTGACATGCCCGGGATTTGAAAAAGCCCAAGATGAGAAGTGATAACTGCTTGTAAACACCGAGTGCGGCCGCACCTTGCAGTGCCTGCAGCTTGAGGGAGCAGATCTGCCGATCTGTATCTGCCCTTAAATTCCAGGAAGCGAGTCACTGGTAATACAACACAATGACTGTTCTCCATCTGCAACCAATTGCTGTTTAACTAATGATTTTAAGTAGAAAATAGCCACAGTCACCTCTTATTAGGTCTTTGAATAAACAATGGCTATTCCTGAATGCGTCGTTATCATGGAGGATGTAGTCACTACTTTTTCTTTTTTTCTAGGTGTTTGCAACTGCTAAGGATGGCATAGCTCTGGGCAGGCAGGTGGGACCCATTGGGTTATGGCCATTGACCTTTGCTTCTGTGATGGAGGGGCATGTGCCTCTGCTGCCCAATATGGACCAATGCACTGAGCTCCCATCCGTGAGGTAAGATCTGCAACTTAGTGAAGGAACTCTTTAAACCGGTGGCAAATAGCTTTGGTGTCAACTTGTGGACAAGGAGGAGTTGAAGCCTGGGCTGCCTTTGAGCTCTTCAGCAGAGAGCCTGGGGCAACCTGCCTTTAATTTTTCCTTTCTCCCCTTAAGCGGGCTTAGGGTACAGCTGCTAGTGGCACTGCAGCCCCATCTAACAGCCCAGCTGCACATAGTCAAGATGTTTCTAAGTTTTGAAGCAGAAATAGCTTCAAAATGTAATGTGGGGATCGAGGTCCGATACAAAAGCTGTGAAAAGGCGATGATATACTTTTGATTTGGCTCACAAAAAGGGATATGTAAGTATCCCCCTCTCAACTTTTCTGAGCTTAAGGTTATTCACCCTGTCTGTAGATGCCACCCTTAGTTTGTGTGGCATCTACAAACTCCAAAGCCCTGCTCTACTTAAGTGGAAAGTCTATGCCCCATATGCAAACAGGGCTCGGCTGGTCTCTTAAAGCAGAATGTTATGCCAAGTAAGTAATAGTAAGCATAAGGAAATCTCATGAATGAGAGGGGAGGAATAAAATTAAATAAGACTCCTTATAAAAGTATTCTGGAAAATGAGCAGGAAAACAAAGCTATTAATGTTTGTATACAGGTTTGGTGGATCTGTGCTCTTTAATGGCATTCTAGTGCTGCTGCTAAGAAATGTGTTTATTCATGGGACTTCAGTAGCTGATAGATACCTTTGTTTTAAGATTAAAGTAAATAAATTGTAAAGGTATTTTCAGAGAGCTACTTCACTTCCAGTGTGCTTTTTGTTAGTTTAAAAAAAAAAAAACAAAACAGGAATTCCTAGAAGAAAATACTTATGCTCATTTTCGGAAACCTGAAGCCTTACATTTATTTTTGTTTTGAAAGGCAAATATTTACGTGCAGCTTGAGCCTGCCCTGCAGGTGTTGTGGCTGGCCCTGCTCACCTGAATAGACCTGCTCCTGCATGCATAAGGGATGCAGGTGGCTTACCTTACTGCATTTATCTTAGTTTCATTCTTTATTGGAGGTGTTACAGGTTGGTCTTTCTTATGAAAATGTGTTTTGGGCTTGAATTAATCTAGAGGAACTGTGAAAGAAAGGGGGGCTGTTTTGTTCTGTTTTTGCCTTTCATCCTATGCCCTGCTAATTGCTTCCGGCAGATTCTTTGTATTTACCTGTATTCAGTTTGCTATTCTGGATTCCCCCTCCTCCAACAGAATATTAGCACTGATTATGCATTTCGAGTGTGTTTTATGTAAAATGGCTCCTTACTGCTATAAAAATGTTCTACTTTGGTTGTGACAAAAGTGTTGTAGCGGCTGCATTTGTGAATCCTAGTGAGCAACCCTACACAGCAGTAAAACACTGAGCAGAGGCTGTCTTTAGTTGTGTGAGGCACTATTAACGACTGTATGAGCAGTCAGTGCAGCTGGAGCAGCCTAACCCCAGTTACTCAATGGTTGGTGATCACAGCAGTTGTGTCCCTGGTTCTCCCTTCTGTCCTTGGCCTTGTTAGTTGCTGATACTTTCTCTGTTTGATCAGGGATCACAATGACAGTTTCTCCTTCATCTGCATCTCCTGTTCTCGTTGCTCCCCAGGAGCTTGAGATGCACCCAACATGTGCAGTGTTGTACTGGGAAAGAGAGACCTGAGCCACCTGGGGTCTGGGAGCTGCTGGCTTGGGCAAAGGCACAAAGCAGAGCAGGCTGAGGCTTTTTCCTCACTCTTGTCTGCCAGCACCTTCTGAGGATGAATCTGACATGACTTCTGCACTGAAGAACAGCAAATGCAGGAGCTGCTCCCAGAGCCTTCCTTGAAGCATTTCTTTAGACAAACCACGGGTGCCCAATGTGCACTGCTGAGTTGCTTTGTTCAAACTACTTAGAAGTTTGTATTTTGTAAGAAAGTCAAAGCACTTGGTATTTTTCCTCAAGATCTGTTAGGAGATGCTCTGTTTTCCATGCTGCTTCACTGGACACAAATCCCAAATTTCTCCATGGTAATTTTAATCACCTGAAACTTGGAACACAATGTTCCTGTCACGAGGTGTGTTTCAGGCAGTTGCTACTTCAGACCTTATTTTGCTAACTTTCAGTGGAGGGGAACACAAACGATCCATGTTAACTGGCAGTAGAGGCTAGAGATGGAAAACTTTGGCCCCCATGAATGAAAGTATTATTCATGGAGAGAGGTGTAATCCCCAGAATCCAGGCTGGGAGAGCTGCTGCTCAGCTGAGGCCACTTTTCAAGCCTGTAAGGCAGCTGCTTTCCTTGTAAACTGAGGACCTGGGTATAAATACATTTTACTGCACCTTTAAAGTACAAAAGAAAACAGATGGCTGAAAGTACTGTGCTCTCTTGTCAGCTCTCACCCTCTTTATGTGGACTTGTTCCAGCCCTCCCAGTCTTTGTAGGTTTTAAGACAGTTATTAATCTTTATTTCCATCCCTCTCTTTTCAAGGGGCCTCTCTGCCTATCTCTGTCCAGACAATGCTACTGCAACCTGACTCAAAACCTGATGATGATGCTGACCTGAGATTAGCTATTGTTTGGAAACCCTCGTAATTAGTCAGGGTGTATCTATTCAACTGGAAGCCACAGATCTCATGCAGGAGCTGAGGGGCTAAACAGTTCACTGGGCAGGCAGTGCAGAGCAGCTCAGGTGGCTGTAGGACAAAGCATCAGGAGATGCATGTCAAAAACCTGACACTTGTGGAGGATGTCCTCGGGAAAGGCATGTTGTCATGCCCTGGCATCTGTCTGCATGGACCAGGGTGCTTAGCTGTATTATCTTGAATTGCAGAAGCAGAGTGGGGGCTGAGTTAAAAATCAAAAACTTTAAATGAAATAGAATGCTGGTTGGTTGTTTCTGTTTTCTTTTTCTACACAATGTGGGAGCTGGCAGGGTGCTGTAGAAACCTTACACATGTTTCAAGTCTTGTGCTTCAGAAAATGTATTGTACTGGCAGAATAGGACAGCAGAAGGAAGGCCAAGAAAGGTGAAATATTGATGCTGTGTGCTGCAGCTTGTGGAAGTAGAGGAGGAGGTGTTTGATTTGGATATAACTTGTTTGTGGGATGTCTGAGCCTGCAGATCAGTTCCAGCTAGGGAAGAGGGAAAATTTCTGCTGAATGGAAGGAATAAAGCGAGTCCAGCTGAAACCTCCCTGAACTTAGGGAGTTACTTGCTACCTTTCAGCTCCTGTGATTTGGCAATATTCCATTCTGCCTGCAGTTTCTTCAGTGTCACTGGGTTTTGTAAAATCCTCCTTAATCCAACACAGAAATATTTTATGCGACTGCATCCAGTGCAGTTCTGTTTTGCTTGATTTAAATGAGTAAGTTAAATCTCAGTCTAGACGGAGTCCTCTCTAGCTCTAGTGAATCTTGCACCTGAGGAGATGCATCATCTATGGGTATGTTTCTCATTTTCCCGATGAGCCCAGGGGGATCTGCACCCCCAGTAAAATTCCTATCTGCACGGAACTGCCTTCCACTCCTGATTTATTCCTCAATAAAACACATAACGAGAAGGAGAAAATGTTTAATTGTATAACTGCTGTGACTTTTGTGAGGTACATTTCTGGTGGTTATTTATGCACTTGTCTTCTTTTAAAGAAATATAAAGACCCACGACTTTCATTTACAGAGGGAAGAGCGAAAGAAGAGGGAAAATTAAAATTGGTGAAGGACAAGAAGTAAACCTTGAACTAGTGTGGCTTCTGAAGAAGGTCTTTGGTTAAAAGATCCACTAAAATTATGAAGAATTTCAGGCTGAATTTCAAATCTTAAGGGCTCCCCAGAAAAAGATCCCTTCTGCCTCCTAACAGACCAAGCCAAAAAACAACCTCCAATTGGGGCTGTTTGATTTTGAATGTTGGAAAGCACTTTTTTCAAAGCAGTAGCAAGTGAAATATTCTTTTATGTTGCCTGTGAAATCTCTGATTCTGACTACTTCTTTAATTTATTTCACCTTTTCAAAATTGCACTGTGGTTTTCCTTTAAGATAGCTTAGGGGCTGAACATAGTGCTGGATCCAAGGCATGCAGGCCTGTCTTCAGGTTTCTGCTGTAAGGTTTCTACTTGCTACCTTGTTCTAGTGGCGACAGGCATTTTGGCAGCATCTTAAATGCTTAAGTGGTGCATGCAAGATAAGAAGACTCCAGGATAATTAGAAGGAGTGGGCTATTGGGAAGTTGGCATTATTTACTTAATTACATCATAAGCACGCTTCCTTATCTTTTCTATTGCCTGTGTAATGATGTAGCTCCGAAGCTTGTTCTTTAGGGGGTGAAAACTGAGGAGCAAAGTTAAGCTTGTTGATGAGCTCCAATTTAGTCTCATTACTGATAAAGTGTTTATTACAGAATGGGAGTGAGTGCTGACATGTGCTTTGTTCTGCACAGGGCTCTTGCCTCAGGGGCTATCTAGGCTTCAAAAGAGCGGGTGTGTGGTAATGCAAAGACATGCCTACATATCTGCACACAGGGTTGATAGAAGAGCAACGTGCTCAGTAGAGCTGTAAAGCTGTACTTACTACCAAGGCTTACAGCGCTGCTGCCTGCCCATTCGGTTGCAACCAAACCTTATGATGAAAGCCCGGCCTGACTTCGAAACAATGCGGGTGTTCAGTCAGTCTCAAGAAAGAAAGCATTTTTTTGTTGAACTCCATGAATAGAAAAGCAGTTACACTTCTATTAAAATGGCTTTTGACTTTGTAGAAAGTGAAACTTACCATTATCTGACGTGTTTGGCCTCCACCTACGGTATGTTAATCAAAGAAACATAGGAGCTTTGTGCATCATTGATAGCTATCTCTATAGGAAATCCAGTGTTGTAGTAAACCATCTGGTTCTTGCTTTTCCCAATTGTTCCATTTCTCTTTCAATTCCAGGATTTCCTTGTTCCAAATACTTCTTCACAGACCCAAGTGCCTTTTTCTTTTTTTCCCTGTGAAAGAAAATTTCAATGAAACAGAGATGAACCAAGGAGGAAAATGACTTTCCATTTACTTTTTATGGGTTTTAATAGCTTGCTTTCATTTAATATTTCTGTTGCTTTGTTGTTGTTTTTAATTGAGACAGTGCCTAGGAGCCAGACCACCATTTGGATTATGCAAACATAAAGCGAAGGCTGATCTCTATGCTGCAGATCATTAATCTGAATTTAACTGACCGATCACACTTTCAGAGGTCATTTTGGTTTGTTTTTCAAACCTGCCTGTTGTCTCAAATTACCCAGACGTCACACTGTTGGGGCCCTGTCCTTATTCCGATGGGGAAGATGCGAGCTGCTACTGCGCTTTCAGATGCTGAGGTGACTGCCTGCTGACAACCGGTTCCTCAATGACAATGTTCTGAGATGCACACTTTTCCAGAGAGACCTTGGCTGCACGAGAAGGAAGCATAGGAGCTGTCAGCAAGTAGCTGTGGGAAAATTCTGAGCTAAGAGGGCTTCTGCCATGTGTGCAGGGAGTGAAGTTTTAGATGGGCTTACGGTAGGGCTGCGGGAGCTGCAGCTTTGGGATCTTCTCCTTTTTCCAGGGGAGTCAGACAGAAGGAAACTTTGGAAACGGAGTACATTTACTTTTTGTGTCTTTACTTTTGAAGGTCTCAGTAACGTTCATCACTTCAAAATGCAGAAAAATGATCATCGCAAACGACCATTTCTCTTGAATTGTTGAAGTCTCTAAGATGTGGCAGTGGCTCCCGACCTTCCACTATCCTCTGTAGTGTACAGAGAACCCAGGAGTTCTGTGTGACCACTCCATCAGCATTTTTCTAGAGAATGCAAATGCCTTGTCCAAAACCTATGGAGGACAGAAGCTCAGAATGAGGTAGAAATGATCACCGTCTTAAAACAGTGCTGCTGACACCTCCCCCTCCCATACAAAGCAGACAAATAATGGCGCTGAGTAAGCTGACTGCGAGACTGCCAGTAAAGGTTGCACAGCAGTCGCCTTTCTCTGCTCCCAACAAATGAGGAAAACGGATGTCTTGGCAAGGATTTTTCCCATCTGTCTGGGTCTCAAGTGCAGAAGCAGCACCTCTCAAGGAAGAAAAAGATAGCATATTTTTCTATGCAGCCGCCTGCAGGCTGGCTGGTTTGTTTGTTCCCTCTGTCCCCTGGCTTCTGAAACATGTTCAGCATGTTGAACTCAGTTTCTCACCCCTCATCCAACATGGAGTGGAGTTAAAGAACAAGATCAAATTAACATGTTGGGATTATTGCTGTGCATTTCAATTAATAAGTTCACTCCTTTAGTCCACTCTGAGGCATACAGTTTGGCTATATGTTTGTTTTGCCAAACAATACTAGGAGCAAAATGATCCTTCTGTGATGTGTGTGGCTTACCAGAGTAAATTGTGGTAGTAAAGATGATGGAAAGACAAATCCAATTAAAATCCTTCTTAAAATAAAAATGCTAAAGAGATCCTTGTTGGCTGTGTTTAAGGAAGAAAAGCAAACATAAAGTCTTAATCCCCTCTCCTCTGAAGGACAACATTGTACTGAAAGGGCTGACTGCTGTTCTACATACTGCGTGTTTTTATTTTGTGCCCTTTCCTAGCAGTGAGGAAAGAAAATAAGGTGCAACCCACATGCTGTCCAGATCTGCTGTAAGGCATTTTCCTCCTTTTGCTGCACAATGAACAGGCGCTCTATGTCACTGCTTCAAAACAGGTTATTTATTCTTGATGTTGAATTCCCCTTTCGTTTGCTGAAGGACGCAATCCTTGCAACCTGAACAGGCAACAGTGAGAGCAAGCACTGCTATTGGAATGTGAAATGACTTGCACTAAGCCTGGCAAAAAATCAGGGGTGGTACTAGGAACCAAGTTTTTAGCTGGAAAGACCCATCCAACTTGCTCTGCTCTAGGAGGAGCTGGTCAGAAGAGTCGTGGTGGTCAGATGCTTACATGGAGAGGAAAGTGTTAGTACATAAATGTGAAGAGAGCTGAGTGAACTTGGAGAAGAGCAGGGGTAGGTGGCTGACTTGTCAACCTTGATGAATTGGCTTCACTGTTCAGAAGGTGCATGGAAGGAAGCTGAAAGGCTGCAACAATCATGGAAAAAGTGTGCTTAAGTTATAGAAACACACTCAAATTGTTATGGCGGCTGTAGAGCAGCAGGCAGTCAGAGTTGCCTGGTTCTTTGGGCTGGAAAGTGTTTGTACCAGACTTTGAGCAGGTAGGTGGATGTTCTTGGGGTCAAACTGCAGGCACAGATCCTGTAATTGGTCCCTGCTCATCAGATGAGGGCCACTCCTATTGTCACATGAAACCAACCTCGCCTGATAGTTGCTTCTGAACTGTAAGTAGGGAAAGGGGCGCTTGAACCACCCCACTTAAACCATAAATGTCTTACAGTCTGCTTAGCAGGCTGGAAGATGAATGGTTGAGCATTACTCTAAAGGTCGTTCCCCTTCGGGACCTGGAGGAGCAGTCTGGGCCATGTGTCCTTGCTCTGTAAACTACCTCACCTTCCGTAGGAGTGTGAAGGATCTTGCTTTGCTATGGGTTCTTCAATTGGCTCAAGTAGAATGGTGCAAGCATTCCTTTCAGAAGTCCATTTCACAAGTAGAAATCTGTTATTCCAGTGTATTCTAGAGTATTTGGAAAGTGAAGTTAGAGGCATCCTATTAAGGTTTGGTTGGAGATATTGATGGTACTGATAGTGCTTGTTAAAAAACTGATGCCAAAGTTGAGGTGATCTGTATGACCTTTATTTGAGGTCTAATCACTTAAACAATAAAAGCTTTTCTCCCTGCTACTTCTTCTATAGTCGCACCCTTTGTGTTTCCATTTCATGCTGCGTGGTCTCAGGCCTTACTTTGTGCAGTCTGTCCTCTTCAGCCCTGAGTTGCATGGTTACTTTTCTGTATGGCTACCTGATGGTGCTGTTATGCAGGTGCCTACACCACGTTCATCTCTCTAGTGAGGAGAGGCTGTGTTCTACAAGGAGCAGAGAGGGGTGAAATTCATTCAGCATTGTTCAGGGCAGGAATTGGTTTGCTTGCCAACAAGCATCTCATTTGAGCCTCCTCTTTTTATTGCTGTTGTTCATGCTTGCTATTTCAGCAAAGTAAGCAAAAAAAATGTTCAGTGTAATTCACTGGAATTGGTGGAATATGAGGTGATCTGTTTGTGAAGCTTAGGGTTAAATAAGGTGATAAGTATTTTGTGGGAACTGCAGTGCTTTCAGGTGCATTCTGAAGTTATGGGAACTTTTTGATTTTTTTTTTAAACAGAAGGCTGTGATTTTTCTTTCCACTAGCTGCATTCACTATGTCAGCAGTGTATTATGACTTCTGCAACAAATACAGCAGGGCCATTTGAGATTTATTAGAGTAAAACCCCTGACTAATACTTAATTTACTGGCAGTGAATGAGGCAGTGGATTTGTGTGGAGAAAAGAAGTGATGAAATGCACGTGGGTAAAGGCTAAAGCTAAGAAATTCAGGTATAAAGGCTGTTTGTACAGACTTAATTCAGGCTACTTGACTTTGTAACTGAAATGTTCTTTTAAGCTGTAATCATTTTTGGTGCCGCAAGTGCTGGAGTGAGATGTGCCAGAGAAGGTCTGGAGTGTGTGTTTGTGTACATACATACCTATATACACATACACTCAAAATGTATATATTATTCTTAACCCCATGTGTAGTGGTGGTTCTTCAATCAAATTGTGTCCAAGCTTAGAGATCTGAGGTGGGAGGGACCTGGGCTACCTTTGTATTCCCAAGAGCTGCAAGCAAGCAGACTGGTGCTTCTTGATATCATTTGTTATCTTCTCCAAGCAGCATGTGTGATAGCAGACAATATAGCTGGGTCAACAAGACCTGTCACTGAAACATCACTTCTTCAAAGCAGAAAAGCAGTTTTGGTGGCTGCTTGTGTTATTTCATCGCATTCAATCTCAAAGAAGCAGCTGGCAGCATGTGAACTGCTGATGCATGGTGCTTAGTTCTGGTGGTAACTACTATGCCCAAGGTGAGGAGAGGAAACTGAAGATTCATTTTCTGAGTCTTCTGCTTAGAAGCATGAAATTCGTGTTTCCAAGTCAGATACGTATGGGCACTTCAGGCTTGTCCCACATGCCTTGCAGTGCAGTAAGTATTGCTGATGCTCTGCAAGTAGCATGCAGATCCCAGGCCATGCTGTGAGCTCCCAGAGCAAGCTGTTGCTAAGTACTGCTAGTTTGGTGCTCAGCAGAGAAGCTGGCTTGCATATTGGCAGCATTTGGCAGCGTCTTTACTGTCTGTTACAGAACAGCCCACATTATAACACAGGCAATTAGAACAAACAGATGCGGGCTCTGAAATAAGCTTCTGTACCATGCCATTGCTTGAAACTTTCTGATGTGAGCTGTTGCTTTGGGCCTCTCTCAACATATTTGCAAATAGTGAGCAATTTTAGAGAGTCTGATTGGGATTGAGTATTTCAGCAATCAGAGCTCAGTATGCGCTGGGCCATGACCACACTCAGACACATCACTTTGGGTGGCAGTGCAAAAGCTGGAGGCATGTCTCATCACTTGGGTTCCAACTATATTCTGCTGAATTGAGCTGCCTAGGGATAATTACCACACAAATCTTGTAGAAAAATTTGCAGCCTCGTGTTATCTGCAGCACTGAGGATGGGACATTTGCCACCCACCAAGCCTTTAGCAGTGCCATGGGTTAGAAGGACATAAGTTGTGAGCTGTAAGAGGTCATAAAGAACCTAAGGAACAGCAGACGTGAGTTAATGTTAAAGTAAAATAAGCAGAAAAGTTAAAAGCTAAAGAGAAATAAAGCTTTGGCTCTGTGCTGGATTTGCATGTATTAGCAGGAGCCCTCATGTTCTGATGTAAGTGAAGATTTAGCCATGGGTGGCAAAGCAGAGCCTGGGGGAGGTAACAGCTCCTGGAGCCACTCATCCCATGTGTGCCAGGAGCCCCCTAGGTTCTGCCAGTGGGCAGACAGATGTCAGCCCACTCCTGCATTAGCACATGGGCTCAACTGAGTAGGGCCAGCTTGGTCCTGCAATAAATATTTTCACATTTGGCAATAAATGAGCTATAGAAGTTGGCACGTAACCAGAGAGCAGCTTCAGGCACCAACAGGGCTCTACTTGGATAGTCTATAGGAGAATGGTGCTCCAGCTAGTGCGAGCACTGCACTTGTACACAGGATGGAATCACTTGATAATGGCAGTAATGATCAGAAAATCATCGTCAGAAGCTTCTGCTGCCTATGTAAACATAGCCCACAGCTGTGACTGTGTCTTTTGCCTTATCATACACTAGTTCACACTTGCTCTATCCCATACCAAGGGCAGAAAAAAAGATTACAGATTGTGAGCTTTCTTCTTTGCACCAGCTTTGAAGCCAAAGATGTGACATTTCCTCCTTGAAATAAGCATTATGAACAAGCTTTTTGGAGATAAGGCACGACAGGCACCAAACATTTAAATTTATTCCACTTACAGTATGAGGAAAAGCTTGCAATTCCTCTCAGGGATTTGAAATGATGATTAGATGATGGTGGTAAGGCATATTTCTACAGTTCTAATTGAAAGCTCACTGCAACTTGTATTTTGTTTTTGGCAATGATGCGCCTGCTCTTTGAATTAGAAGTTGTAAATGTCACTTGGATTTGAGGGAGGAGGACAAATAATCTAATTAAATAGTTTGGTTGTAAGATGCTTGGGTGCACAGTCGTCTAGATATGAAATTCCTAGGAGAAGGAGCACGAACTTAGAGATGTAGAGGGATATAAAAACTGTCAGAGTCAGCAGGACAGTGACTGATCTCATCACTTGCCCACCTGACTGTTGATGCCTGTGTTCCCTCTACTGCAAGAGGTGAGCTGGGAACCCTGAATGATTCTTGGTGTAAGCAGTGATTTGCATTGGTCTTGAGCATTAGGGCACATATGCATCAAGAAGCAAAAGCTCATTCTGGAGGGCAAAAACCACAAGCTCCTCCAGTTTTGTCTTATGCAAACATGTGAGTAACAGCTCTAGCCCTTTACCAAACTGGACCTCTTGGACCAAGTAGGCAATCGAAGACTTAAGTCTCTAAATCTCAAATTGAGTAAACCAGTTTGGACTTCAGTGGCCAGGATGTTTGCTACCCCTGCTCTGTGCAAAAACGTATGCCATGGCTGAGGTGGGTAAGGGCCTTAGCCAGCAAACTCCATCATTCAAACACCGTGTGTGACAGTGGAGTAGCTGCCTTCAGCCACTTGCTCCTGGTTCTGTTTCTCCCAGCTGCCACAAATGATTTTCCATGTGATATTAAGAGGTTGAAGTGCTTAAACATTAGTGGAGGGGACTTCTGTCCAAGGTGATGGTAGATTTTTTGTGCCCAGTCTCATGAGATGAATGACCACTGATGAAGTAAATGGTGGTTTCAGCTGTCAGGGCTGTAACTGCAGACAAAAGGACTAGTTCAGACTTGTTCGAAAAGAAAAAACAAAATCCCAACTATAAGCTCTTATTGAAACCAAATGTGCTTGTAAAAGGCAGGAGTTACTTAAGAAGATGCATACTTAAGTGTGCATAGTTAAGTGCCAGTTGTCAGCTCTTCATTTGAAGCCCTATAAATAACTCCTCATCCATTTCTGTGTTGCGAGACGTGCATGTGATAGTAAGAGATTATCTTAGACATGCCTTCCTCTCAGCACCCATCCAATTCTGCTTCAGGAGGATCAATTCATTCCCTTTCTAGTTTGTTTTCCCCTGGCTTACTGCAGTGCTATCAAATAGTCAGAATTCTTCCTGCTGACGATTTGCCAAAGGATAATTGCTTTCAGCACTGGGATAAACATGAAAACACTACTTGTAATGTCCTAAGCCATTCATTGGCATGTGAGTTTTTGTTTTTGTTGGTTTAGTTTTCAGTCCACCAATCACAGCAAGTTACATCCCTCAATAAACATCTCACCAGTATACCAATTACAGTCATCCAAGTAGAAATGTGTACGTGCTGTTTGCTAACAAAAGAAGAGCACGTCATTTGGCAGCAAAAGCTTTCAAAGCTCAACAAGCTTCCGACATATAGTTGTATACATATATGATTTGGAAAAAAAAAAAAAAAAGTTCTGTAAACTATTTTCTTTAATCTTGACCAATAATGAAAACCATTTGTTTACAGAAACTCCTGTGCTGCAGCACGAGAGGCTCGCCTGGAATGCTGTGGCTTGGGAGGAGGATGAGCTCATGGCACAGACGGGGAGGTGAGCACCAGACAGCGTGCTGCAGCCAAACGGTGCAAGCAGGTAATGGTGGTATTTGGTTTTCTCACATACAGAAACTGCTTTTGAGAGCTTCGTGCTTCAGCAGCTCTGCTGCAGAGTGTGCTACCCATGGGAGATGGTATGAGGAACTGACACCTGGCCTTGACATGGACCAGTTCCAGGGGAATTCAGCTTGTGAGAGCACTGATTGCTGCACAGACTGGGCCCTGGGCTTGTACCAGTTCAGCTTGGGGTCTGGGATTCCAAAGAGTATTTCCCTTGCTGGGTCATTGAATGTTTGTCATGTTTATGTCAGTACAAGGCAGAATGTGGTGCTAGGGGCTCTCTCCAGTGGTATGCCCTGTGCAGTGCCTGGTTTTCTGCTCCTCCATCTCGCCTCAGATATGTAGGGCCATGCATGGCCATCTGATTTCAAGAATGGGAACAAGAGCTGTTGTGTATATTGCTCTGAGCCATTCGGTCTTGATTAGAACAGCAGTTAATGTGAAATTGATGCACTGTAGTTCATGGGTCCAAATAAACCTGCTTCACTGCAGTTTGGTTGCAGAAAATTAATCTGGGCAGATGTTGAAGGTCATGTCTTTACTGCAAATATGAAAATGTCACCTACTGGAGCACTGTGGAGAGCTATGGCTCCCATTTTCCAGAGGTCAGTCACTGGAGGCAATAATGTGTGCAGTCGCATCTGAGACCAATTTTAAAGGAAAAATGTTAGCAGCAGATAAAAGAGGTGACAGTGTGTTGCCTTGTCAGCCACCCTGGCTGCACCTGTATAAACGTGTGATTGCCCTTACGTGGAACAAATGAGAAATGAACCTGAAACACTGCTTCCCAGTCTTTCCCTGGATCAGTCCCCTCCTTCTGCAGGGACCACCTGCCTTAGGAGGAGTGAATCCACTACCTGTGCCAGCTCTTCCTTCGTATGTGCAGACAGACAGCCTGACAGGAGAAGCAAAAGGAAGGCAGAGGAGTTGGTAGCTTGTGCATCTCAGAACTGTTATGCCACAAGCACTAGACTTAGCAAAAGGGCTGCTGGAAAGCACAATAATCTCAGCCTCTTCCTTTATGTCCTCACAAGGTAATGCAACATGCAGTCTGGCTTCCTGGTTACTGACATGCCTGACAAGTGGGACCTGGCTTCTGACCCCACCTTCTCCTTCCTGTCCTGTGGCCATTTGCTGTGGAATTGGACAGGGCTTACAGGAGAGAAGCTGGGAGAAGTCTGCCAGGGAACCTAACAGCAGGTGCAAGCCTTGGGAGTGAGGATGAGAAGTTGCCCTTCTCCACACAGTGCATTTTTCAAATGTGCTAAGTGATTTACACTGGATGAGATTGGGATTTGTGACCCAGTGGCCCTGGCAGTGCTCTGACATGTGTGCATGGGCAAAGAAGGCGGTCTCAGTACTTCTGCTTTAGTTTGCCAACGGTGATAAACTCATAGTTGTACATAAACACTTTTTTTTTCTTTGTTGGACAGATGACAGAGAAAAAGATTCTGCATTTGGAACAGCAGTGCAAGTCATTTTCTGGTGACACTGCTTTTCTAAGCGTGCTTTTCTAAGTGTGGAAGCTGTGGAGGTCAGATGAGTGCCTTCCTGCTTTTGCAATACCAGGAGGTTTCAGTTTACTGAACAGTTTCCCTGGGAGACAACACAAGGCGTTTGACAGCTTTGTTACAGAAGTTGCTTGGAGGTGACTTTCTCCAAATCACTTTTGTAGTAAACAAAAAATCCTACTTTGTCTCAAATTAATCCTTTCAACAAGAATTGATTATTTTTTTTTTTCCAGGGACTTACTAGTTGTAAATTTTTTCTGAATTTGGAAGGAGACATTTTGATATTTTTGAGTGGAAAAACAATGGCCACAATTACTTTTGTTTTGATGCTTGACCTTATTATAAAGAACCCTGAAACAATTTAAAAAAAACTTTGTTATACTCCAAACTTAAATAATACAGTGTGGGGGAAAAGGGTTATGTTTTTCTCAGATTTCTTTATTTTTGCATTCTTTTTTTTCTTCAGACTCATTCTTTTGAAACCTCAAATATTTCCCCTATATAGTATGCAGCCCTATTATTCCCCTGTATGTATCTAGCCCAGTTTATAATGGACTCAGTAGAAAAACTTTCTTTAACAACAGATAATCTTAAAAATGTTTTCCAAGGAGGGAAGGAAATCTGACCCAGTCAGCCCTCCCATGGAATTACTCAAAGCAGGGGCCTTTTCTGCATGATATGAATTTCTGCCTTCTTGATGATCCTTTCCAGAAAGCATTCTTTAGAGGAATGGATGGTGGCTCTGATCAGAGGGATCTGGATATGTGAAGGCTGTGGGATGGTAGATGTGAAGGATAGAATGTGCATGTTAGTAGGTTGGTGCATCTTTGAGATCTTGTAGTGGACATAGGACATTCTAGGGCTTTCCATTGATTTTGGGTCACCAAGTGGGATTGAAATCTCCACCTGCCTGCTCTTTATGCTCAGCAATGCTAGGTGGTCTGAAGGCACCAGTGGGAGAGGAGATTTTAGTAATCCTGATGAGATCTCAGCAGTGAGAATTTGTTGTTGGGAGAGAAAAGTGGTTGAACTCCTCTGCGCTCCCACCTCCTGCAGGATTTCAAGAGCTCTCCTTTCTCTCTGCTTTGGTGCTGTATTCTCCTGCTTTCTTCCTTCACTGTTTTATCCTTCCTGTTCTTATCACCACCCCGCAAATTCTGCTGCTTTTGTTTTGAGTGCCAGCAGTTAATGAGGACAGTCCCATAGCATAGGGCTTACTGTGAACAGAGCCTGAGCAAATCTATTCCTAAAAGCATGGGCTAGTTCTGTTTTGTTTTTGATTACTATTTGTTTGTTCAGCACTGAAGCTCTTAAATTTCCAGCTTAAACTTTTGGAGGTGTGTCAGAGATGTGCACATGATGGTAGGACCGCTGAGAGCATCTCAAAGGATTTGTGCTGGGAACACAGCACAGGCTGAGCTGAGAGAAGCTTTCCATAGTGATGCTCTCATGCTTTCTCTAACTCTTCAGAGAGTGGTTCTCACCCTTTCTGTAATTGAAACAAGCTGACCAGAGAGGTGCCTTGAGGCAGGTCAGCATGCCTACTGTTATTTGAGGGATGTGCTTTGCCTGACCATTTAGCCCTGTACAAGTTTTCTCTGCTCTGTTATTGCCCTTACTGATGGGAGGGAGCAAGTTCATTCAAGAGAAAGCACCAGGGCGGGTTGTGGGAGAGGAAGCATGTTGCTGACAAGGAGGAAGAAGGTAGGGTGGAGACCGAGGCTTTGTGCAAAGACCTCTTGGAAGTCCCTTGATCATCCTCTTTCACAATTCTTAGTGCCTCCTGCATGATTCCAGGAAGTCCTTAACTCTTACCTAGTTCCCTAACTACTGCCCTCAGTAAGAAAAATAACACTTAAACCAAGTGCTAGCAGGTCTACAGAAACACTGAGTCTGTGCTGGCTTAACTCCAGCAGCTAAGGACCACCTCTTGAAGGCTGGCCATCACAGAGTAGCCCTGTAAGCTAAGCCAAGTGAGCAAATCTGTGTGGAATGGCTCCAGCGCTGCAAAGACTGCTTCATGTTTCTTTAAGCTCAAAAGCTGGAGAATTCAGAGCCAGTACTAAATATTTGTTCCACTTTCAAAGCTGAGCATCAGGGAGCCATTCCTTAAATAGTGAATGTCTGTTCTCTGAGCACAGATGTGCTTATAGCATAGCTCTTGCCAGCATTTTCCCTGCCTCATGCTTTCCACAAACGTGCATATAGATTTCTAGCCATCCATTTTTACCCTTTAAAGGTGGTGTGAGGAGTAGTGGTTATTCCTTCGCTGATACAGGTGGCAATAATGTTGTACAAACTGCTTTCGGCCTTAACTGGTAAAGCTTGCCACACAAGCTATCCTATTTCTTGTCAGAAGTGATAAATTGGACACAGTTTTGGAGCAGATGAAAAGTTAGACAAAATACATTAGTCAAAGACACTTCAGCGTATCGGTTACTCTCCTGTGGTATGCGGGTAATAATTCAGTTCTTAAAACCTTCCATCTGGGTTTGGGAGGTCACCTGAGTTCCCATTGCAGGAATTTAGCACTGAGTCAGTGTGAGGTAGCAGTACTAACCTGCACGTGAAGAGATAGATGGCTTTGCATTGCTGTCTGTGTAACTAGAAACAGCAGCTGGCTCCAGCCTGGAATTTGGGATCCTGGTCTCCACTAATCCATCTTCCTGGAACATTCACATCATGCACTATCACTTCACGCAGGCACTCAGTCCCAACTTAACTCAGCTCTATTCCTTCTTTAAATAGCATGAGCTGGGCAAACCCAAGGTATTACCTTGGGACAGCTCTCAGAGATGCAACAAGTACAAGCTGACATGTCCCAAAGGTCTGTTGTCCACTCCTGCCGCCTTTGGTGGCTGTGACTTCCCAGTTTATACAATGGACAGGTTGTCCTGGAGCTGCGTCTCTTCAAGGAAATACAATAAGATCTCGATGTAAGGAGTCAACACCTCCTGCATCAGCTTCCTTCCCCAACCAAAAGAAAGGCAAGGGTGAAAGTTTTCAGTGTTTTGACCAGATTTTCTACTAACAGTTTTTTGTTCGTTTGCTTTCAGCAACTCTGCTTTTGTTTCTGAGTAGAAATTTTATTTCTAGCCCCAGTGAGAGGACAGTATGTAGAGGAAGTCAGAACGGCCAAGACAAAACTGCAGAAATTCCTACTGCTGAGATCTCTACTTCGTGCCCGTTTACCAAACTTTTATATGCATCATAGTTCAGACAACATCAAGAACTGGAAAATAATAAGGTCAGGCATCAAGATGTTGAAGCCAATAGCAGCCAGCTGAGTCAAATAAAGAAGGATGGAAGGAGCGACTCAAATGGTTGAAGAGCATGAGATAAGCTGATAAATTCTGGGGTAAAATGCAGGATAGGTGATATATAGGGGTTAGAAGAAGATAATAAATTTAATGGTGATCAATATAGTTTTTGAAAAGTGTATCATGTCAAAAATCAATGTGCTTTTTGTAAGTTGTCACGTGTTTATTTGATAATGGTAATGGTTTTTATATTTACTTAAATACACATTTCTATATGAATTTCTATAAAGCAAGTATTTTGTTCCAGATGATATTTGGAGTCACAACAAGGCAAGAAATATAGAAGATGAATTCAAGACATTAATTGAATTGCAATCTGGCAGATAGTCAAAAGTGCTAAGGAGACTGCAAAGGGGGAATCATTCAGAAAGGACACTTTTGACAGATGCACCAAAAGTCTCAGTCCTTGGCTCAGAGCTGCTCAGTCCCTTGGTTTTTGGCATGAGAACAAATACTGTATTTCATTAGGCAAAGATCGTGATGGTACAACCAGTGATGAAGTGATTTTAGGACAGCGTCAAGGACAAAACTGTTTTGTCTGACAAACTCATCTCATAGAAACAATGTGCATTTAAACTGCCGGTCAAATTCAAGGTACTTTCAGACTATAAGTGTGCTTTTAGTCATACTATATAGACAGTGTTTTGCAAACCAGTGACTTAGCCAGGCCCGTTGTTATGATGGGCAATCAGCTAAACACGCGCTCCCTTTGTGATACAGTACACCTGAAAGCAAATGCTTACTGTCTTGTTGAGTAAAGGTCAAGGAGGTGATATTTCCATGTGCACCACGTCAATATTGAAATACCAAGTCTGCTTTTGGTGTTTACACATTTTAAAGGGATATTGACAGATGGACGGAGAACAGAGCATGAGCATAGGTTGAACCGTGCTGTCTAAAGAGAGGTGAAAGAGGCTAAGTCTGTTTAGTTCGTGAAAGATGAGGTTTGATATTCTGCCACCGGTACCAAAAAGCAAAGGGGTATCTAATAATTAATTAGATGTTGAGAGTGGACAGATTCAGATTAGAAAACAGGCAACTAAAAGTGTCTTTTGTTTTCAGTGTCAGCAGCCAACCAATTACTTTGGGATGTTGGGTTTGCCTGTCAGGTTAAGTCTATCAGCAGCAAGAATGGAGTCTTTTTGAAAAAAGATAGGATGCTGGTAAGCAAATTTGTGTGAGGTGCATGTGTTATGATGAAATGGTTTTAACAATTTTGAGTAAAGACAGTGAATGTCTGGAAACAATCCCAGTGTTACAGGCAGTAGCACAGTGAAACTTGGTTTGATCTGAGCACTGCAGGTAGAGATGGCAGAGCAGGCAGCAAGAGTCATCTTTCAGCTTGCAAACCGAGGGTGAAGCTCCTTGGTGATGCTGCTGCTAACTAGAGCAAGCTGCCTGGTATACCATGTTTGGCTCAGTCCTCTTGCTAACATGGAGCCTTTCAGGATCTATAGAGCCTGAAGCTCTTTCACTGTGGCTGTTGATCTGAAGACAGTCTTTCAAAATGATGGTGAAAGAATAAAGTTCTTTAATACAAAGGGAATTAACAGTGTGTTTCTTGCGTGGGTTTATGACACATTGATTATTGATGTCAATTTACAATTGATTTTCAAATCTGGCGTGTCATTCAGTATATAAATCTTGTATAACGTAATAGCTGCCAAATTAAAATCAGAACAAAGCATGAGATGAAAATTCTGTCTAGGTAGACATTTTATAGGTGATAATATAGCAGTAAGTGCGTTGCAGTCATTGAAGAAAGATAGAAAGGGAAACTCTTGGCTCCCTTTCTGCTACTCTGTAGGAAAGAGAAGTTCTGATAAAGACTGAGAAGTAACCTAGATGCTGTACATGTATATGTAAGGATCAGAACAAACTTCTTGGTCCACAGTGGATTGTGAATCCTAGTTTTGGGAGTAGCAGTTGGTCAATGACTAAGAGTACTGGCTTATATGCATGCAAAGCAAAAATCGTCTTCAGTCTGAAGCTTTCTTCTCACTTGAATGTGTTAGCAGTTCAGTCATTAGATGTCTGTCTGCACTGAGATGTAAGATGTGGCATCTATATGTTAGGCAGTATTTACAGCCTGAAAATCTATTCCTTGCTGGCTTAGTGAAATATTCTGTAGGCTGGAAGAAGTGTGGTAGCAGGCATACCTATCTTTACAATATGTTTTAAATGAAGCAATTGCATTTTGAAGAATGTGCTATGTGGTGGGGATAAAGTAGGAGTGAGAGTCAGGGGTCACTGACTTCTCTGATAGAGAGATAGAAACTGAAAGAGAGGAGTAGAGAGTTGTTAATCAACATGGAAATAAACTGACTTTTTCATAAATAGCCTGCCCCCACCACCACTGAGATCGGTGTGGGCAATTTATGAGGCCCGTTGGGCATATGAGAAGTATAATGATGTAATATTGTGTAAATATCTGTCCTGTATGTGAGTGACTTGTACCTGCTGAGGCATCATGGGCCAGAAACGAGTACCAGCAGCCACTGGTACCACTAACACACTCAAAAAGCCTCTGGATCCCTTTTGAAGGCCTTCCTGTTACTTCCAACAAAAGCAACAGAGAACAAGCTTTTTTCTTACAGGTAGCATGTAATATATCTCATCTTAGTTGTGACTGTTTGGAGGCTGGAAGAAGCTTGACTTTACATCTATTTTTTGCTCAGATAAATTTCCAAAATTGGATAAATTTTACCTGTAGAAGGACTTCTGAAGTCAATATGATTGTGCCTATGCTAGGATCAAAATTTTGATGGGGTCATTTTCTTTTGCCATGTGTTTGTCTTTGCAGCTGTGCTAGCCAAAGTGTAGAGAAGGTTTAAGGGCTGTGGTTGTGCATCTTTCTTTCATAGCACTTGCATTAACATTTAGAAGTTGTCTAAGAGGCATGGTTCCCTGGGGAAATACTGGTGGAAGGTGGATGGTTGATCTTGATGACCTTGGAGATCTTTTCCAACCTTGGTGATTCTATGATTGCCCATATGCTTGATCTGATTCATGGGACCTATTAATAAAAGCTTGTTTTGTCAAAATTGCTTGCTTGTGTTGGCATTCCCAATCACTGTATCAGCATCTCACAGAGGAAACTCCAGTGCTGACTTGTTTGGGTCAGCTGGGGAATTCAGCACTCTGCTTGCCCACACTCATAGGCTGACACTGACTCTTCGTGTGACCAAGGCAAGTGGCATGGCTCAGAGATAGAGGGATCAGCCACGATAAAACTAAGTAAAAGAAGTGGAAACATGGACAGAGGGAGGTGAGATCTTCAAACAGCACCAAAATGAGTGCTGAATGGGGCAGTCACCAATAGCCAATAGGTTGGCATATTCACTGAGAGGATACAGAAGGTGGACATGCAGCATTTCTTCAGACTTATGTACTCAAAAAGCTGTCTGTTATTTCACTTTCCCTCATGAAAGCTAATGTTTATCTCCAAGACCTGCTTGTCACTTAAATCTCTATACTACTACGCCTCCATCACTGAGGCAAAGAGAGAGAGGTTGTTTTGCAAGAAATGCTTAGGGTGGATTGACACCGATTGTTTTATTTGTGGAGGCAAAAAATGCTGAAGACTGAAGGAAATAACTGAAAGAAGAGGAAATGAAAGCTTATTCTAATTTCCAGCCTCAGCACACTACAGCCCAGGCTACACCCATTTTCAGAGTGTGGGAACAATGCTGTCTGTCATCTGAAGTCCTTCGCCCTTTTCTGTATGATGTTTCCCCAATGAGGGTGTGTGTGGGGGTCACCCAGCCTTCCGTGGCTCAGGCTCAGCTCAGGGACTGCACTGCAGCAGGGTCCTGGCCAGGGTGAGCTGGTAGCAGCTGAGAAGAGCAATCCCACCCTTCGTCCCACTTTGTCGGCATCGCTTGCTGGGAGCAGCCGGCTGCTGTGCTGCTCTCTGTCCAGCCTCCCACATGGCTATTTTTAACATGGATCAGCATCTCGATTCCCTTCATGTGGCCTCACGCTCTTGCCAGGAAAAACGGACTGTGAAGCTACAGAGTTAACCTCAGCATCTTCAGTGAGAGCAGGCTCCCTGCCTGCCGCCCATCTCCATCTGCTCTGCATGGTAGCACCCCCTGCATGGACAATGTCCCAAGGTCAGTGCCTGGCACGCATTTCTTTACCTGTGCTGGAAGCCTTTCCCAAAGTAATGTGAAAGGCTTTTCCCATTTTTGTGGTACATGAGTACAAGCTTATATGCTCAGCAGAGCATGTGTAGGCCCGGGATCACTGAAAAGCTTTTCTATGCCACAATACATGCATTACTTGTAATGTCTGCTAGTAGAGTCAGGTATTTTCCTTTTCATGAGAAAATCATGCTTTTCATTGTGAAATTTCACTCAGTTTCTTTCTATAGCCCTCAAGCCTGTAGTACCCAAGACAAGAAAGAATTTCTGCTTGTAAATAATTAAGATTACAGAACTGTGGGAATAGAACTCTAAATGGGAGACTGCACCAGAAGTGCATTTCTGTGTGGAGTTTGAATACTTTATTCCTGAGTCTGACTGTGCTGACCACAACAGACTCCAAGCATAATCCATCCCCCAGCTGAAGTCAGTAGGGGTAGGATCCATCCCATCTCACTTGAAAGGTCAGCACTATACATGGCTGTATCCAGAGCAGTCAGACAGACTCCCTTTGTAGTCAGGAGAGTAAATGTGTTTTGGCACTCAGTCAGAACTATTTTAGATTTCTGTCTAAAGATGTGGACAGACTTCTCTTGGTGGGCGGTCAATCAGTTGCCAATAATGAGTTCAGGTTTGGATATCTACATCCCAAGGCAGCTGATATGTACCCTCAAACTTTCCACTTACTGGCTCCAGACCAGATCTTGGTAGATCAGCATTTAGTCCTGACTGCTCACGTAATTGTGACGATGACCTTTTGAGTTGTTGCTTCATTACATCTTGAACTAAGTGAATATGATGCTAGTGGAGATGCATAATTTACCAACTCTCTGCATTCTTGCCAACTGTTCAGTGATGTCTGCCAGCTTTTCTGTGACTTTCATGACAAATTACAGATTACAGTACAAGATTCACAGAATAATTCAGGTAAGAAGGGGCCTCTTTAGCTCACCCAGCTGCACCTAGCCAAACTCCTGCTCAAAGCAGGAGTCAGAACAAGTCACTCAGGGCTTTGTCCAGTTGATCTTTAAAGTCTTCAAGGGTGAAGACTGCATGACCTGTTGCTGCTACTTGTTCCACTCTCTGCTTGGCTGTGCATATGGGGAAAATTACTTTCCTCACATCATGTCAGAACATCTTCTATTGCAGCACACAGCAGGCACTGCTGGCTCTTCCAGGGCTCCCAGGTCCCTTGCAGCAGTCAGTTGGTCCCCCACCTGTGCTGTTTGGTATGATTTTTGGCAAAAAGTATCATAGGGACTGGGAGTTGTGGTGAGAGTTAGCAGTCATTATGATTATTAGTTATCATTAAGCCACGTATTTAGAATAACGTCAGAGATCAAAAGTTCATTGGTATTTTTTGGGAATATTTTCCTAAAACAAAGCGCTCACTGGCATTTATTATTTAGTTGAATCCTGGAAAAAAAGAATAAGGAACCTGATGTGGAAACTTTAATAGCTCAAATAAAAAGAACAGTTAATTATATTTTGGGAGATGTTGATCTTTTCTTTTTGGCATGAAAGCTGTGAAGTGCTGAGGTGCTCAGGCTTGTTGTGTGCAGGCTTTTCTTGTCTTTTTGGCACTCAGCAGTGCAGCATACGAACAACCTGCTGCTGCTGTTGTATTCAGCCTTGTGACTCCCTTGCAAAGCAGGAATGAATTGTACTCACTGTTTGAAAGGGAGAAGCTCTGGTGCAGAAACTCAGACACTTCTTGCCTAATTTTAGCTGCCAGAAAATCAAGCCTCCAAACCCAGGCTGGCAAACCACAATCCCTCCAGAAAGGGAGAAACAAGTTTCTCAATTGATTCCTTCACTTAATCTCTTTCCTACCTATTTCAGAATAATCAGTCTTAACTACTAGTTTTTAATCAAGGCCTGAGGCTAAACTCTCAGCTTGGGTTAAGTTTGGATATTACCAGGTAAGTGCTTCTCCCTCCAACTAGCCATGGGGAACATAGAATCATTCTAGGATTTTCTCCAAATTAAACGATCCTCCAGACCATCCCTTGTGTTTCCTGAAAAATACCTTGGAGACACTGGGGGCTGAGGGAGGTGGTGAGCAGACAGTTGTCCCTCTTTTCCATCAGTCTTGCTTTTGGCAGGACATTTGCTCTCTGCTAATGTAGATTCATGGTTGCTGGGGAGTTGGGCTTGATGTTTCCATTCCTACTACCTTGCATCTGTGAGTGGTCTCGGCAGTGGGGCAAAAAACACTCCCATTGTAACGGACACTGTCCTATGTCAATGGAGAAATATTGCTCTTTAGCTGATAGGGTGCTTGGAATTTCTTTCAGTAGAAACAGTACTAAAATACTCCTCATTTCCACTTCTTTGCTGCTGATCTTGACTACTGATTTCAGTGATACACCTCTGCAGGCTTCTAGGTGAAACCCAGCTGCAGGCAACTTTTGCTGGAGGTTAGGGCTTTGGGTTTTGGATTTATTTGGTTCTCAAGAGACGAGCTGAATTCTCACACTGGGAGTAAAAATTACCAGTGTGTGTGCAGTACAAAGCAAACTGATGGCATCCTGGGACACGAGCTATCAGTTTTATATCTAGCCTGTGGGGGTCCTGGCTGGGTTGCACTATTCACAGGTTTGACTAAGAGAGCACTTCAAACAAAGAAACTTCAATACAGAACGGAATCTTTGATCTCGTTTTCCTGCATATTGAAAAGCTCTCTTGCACAATCCGCTCATAGCAGCAAAAAGTGCTACAGGCTCCTGTTCCAAGAGCCAGCCCCTGCCCCAGCTTTTCCTCAAAGGCGCCTCAGTGTTTTGGGTAGAAGAGTTGTGCGGTAACCTAAATGACAGCAAGTCTCAATTAAGATTTAGTTTGGAGGTTAAAACTATTCAATGATTTAGTCTCAGGGATTAAGGAAAACAAAACCTTACCGACGGCTGGATAAAATTCGCATTCCTTTCAATTGTGATCATCCTACATCAAGGAAATGTTTGAAATGTTGGCAGTCTCCTATGATATGCCTGTGAAAGTTATTATATTGCTTTGAGTAATTTCAGAAAAAGGAACCAAAAGCTATAGCACAAATGTGTGGTATAAATCTGCGTTGGGTTCACTGCTGTTTTTATAAAAATAGTTTGATCAGTGCTGGGTCCCAGTGGGTGACCTGTAAAGAGACCACATCACATGGAGGGGAAGAGCTGTAGATCTCCACCTCCATGCTGGCTCTTCACAAGTTGCCTCTAGACAGCTATGTCATCTCTAGCCATAAAATAAACTGAAGAATGTCTGTGTTGCTAAAGAGTAAAAAAAAGGAGCCCTTTCCTCATCTCTGCTGGAGCAACCACGTCCCTAGGCTGCAGGGTGAGCTGCTCACCTGCATGGGGGAGTAAGGGAGCATGAAACCTCCCTCTTCCTCACTTTGAGTGAAAGGGTCCTGGGACAGAAGTCATAGTTACATGGCACCTTTAGTTAGCTGTTTAATTAGTGTGAGAACAGTATTATTTGCTAGTTACATCTATCAGCAGAAAACTCTTAATCCTGGAGGAAGGGGAATGATTTTCAGAGGGGTCTTCTGAAGCATAGAAACTCCTAGGAGATATGTATATGGGATAGTACATCCCCAGAGATGCTCCTTATTCTGAGTATTTATGCTTAAAGGAGTAGTTCAGCACAACATTAATGGTGAGGGGTTTTTTTTTGGTGAGACTGTCCATCCAATACTTGAACTAGGTAAATTATGCATTGATTATTGTGGTGGAAAATCTGCTTAGGCATTTTCTTTCCTTTGTCTTCAATGTTTCTTGTTGTTGTTGCAGCTTAGAAAATCTTGTTCTTGCCACTTTTAATCAGGAGGCTGAGCAGAAATAATCAGCACTGTAGTTACACAATGGTGACTTATTTTTAGAAATATATGCCAGGGAAATATGAGACAAAACAAAATTCTGCTGGGGTGTCCTGTGTTGAGTCACTCAGAGATCTGTTTTGGCAAATAAGAGTTCATCTGATGGCACTTGTGGAACAAGCCATTACTTGAAGGAAGATGAAGTGTTAATGAAAGTGGATTTGTTTCCTCTTAGCTGCATTTTGGATTCATGTCTGTGACAAGGAGCAGCCAAGGCTCTTTCTGTACTTGTCAATCGCATGCTGCTATGTGGTGGTTGTTACTCAAATCAGATTGCTCAGAATGGTTCCATGGCAATTGTTTGCTGTCAAAAATGTACGTTTCCAATCAAGAGCTTTTCCCACTATTTTTCTTTGGGACTTTTACTCTAAGGCTATTAAAATGTCTGTGTGAGTTCAGGAAAGCTCTGTGATGAAGGTACAGAGTCTGAGTGGCAAAGGGAGGTACAGAGATGAGGATGCTTTGTGGCCACATCCTCCCCTGTGAGCAAATTCCTGCACCGTCACAATATGTCTCAAGACATGACGTGAAACTGATGAAGAAATGACAGGCTGATGCATCACAAGCAGTCAGGCCAGACAAGGCAGCCTCTTTCAACTTAAGAACCAGAGTAACTGAGTTCATTTTTTGCAATTTGGATGATTCTGTAAAATAAGATCCCTTTCCCCTTCTTTAATTCTCTTCACGATCACATGAAAATACACTCTCTTCAGCTATTTTAGTCCTTAATACTGCTTTTCATTATCTAGAAGAGCCCTTCAGTTCTTTTCTAGTAGCAAATGACGAGAGGAAAAAAACTACCATGGGGAAGGGAAAAAGAGCACAGACCAGCTCTGGTTTAAGCATCAATAAAAACCACAAAATCCTCCAGAGTTTTTACTGTCCTAACTGAGCACATAGATACTGCAGTCATTTCCATACAACAAGTGATGTCTAGAAAGCAAGGTTAGGCTTTCTATGACAGGTAAGTAAAAGATAAAGCAGCAGGCATGCACTTGTTGGAATGCCCAATTGGGCAGTGCAACCCCCAGACAGCTCAGGCACTGGATGGAAAGATCTCGATCAGTGGTTGGAGGGAAAAAAGCAGATATTTATCTGATTTTCCCCCGGCAAAACTTACTAGCAGCTGGGTTTCATCTAAGCATCTGCTGAGGTGTTGAAGGAGATGGTGTTGCAGCTGAGCTGTGACGAGTGTGTCACTTGTGTCTTCCTTGTTATCCCAACACAGATAGGTCTGTGCTCTATCTCAGGAATCTTTCCAACTGGAATACTGGATGGATCATTTACAGAGCATGCTGTGCTTACAGGTTTTTTCTGAACTGCTCTCAAGCACCATGTAGAAACAATCACTGTGTTTTAATCAAAGGGATTGTGAAGATAAATTGAAGATTTTTTTTTTTTGCCCTGTTGTACAATGGTCTGTCTGTATCTCCTAGGAATCTTGTTATTCAGACTTCTTTTATTACTGCTGAGAGTGGAGAATTGTTGGCCTGGCCTTAGGTGGGTTGTCAGAGGGTCTGAGAACAGCTTACCAGATGCTTCAAACCAAATAATGGCAAATGAAGTCCTTGTTATGCCATTCACAGACAAAGAATAGTCTCTGCTTTTCAGTTTGTTCCCCAGATGCTGTTGGGAATGTTTTAAATATTTGGTATTCATGATATACTGTTTGGTTAGTGTTTGATTCATTCAAATAGTTTTCCGCTGAGTAGCAAGAACAATAGTTTCCAGTTTCAATTCTTGAAAGTGCAAATGTAATATTTCTTTGAAATGCTGATATTTGCTTAAAAGATGCTGCTTCTGGTAAAATGCCTGCCATTAAGCTTGTATGTTAGTGAACTCAGAAAGTAGTCTGTTCTAAAAGAGCAAATACAGGTGAAAGAAAGCCAGCAAAAATGATTTTGTTAAAAACAACATCTAAACACACACTCAAGCAACAACAAAATGCTGTAACCTGCAACCAAAGATATTTTGAGAAGATGTGGAATATTAACTATTCTTATCAATTCGCCCGCCATGGTTACGTGGGACAAGCTCTACCCAGGTGCAGATAAAACCCATAGATTTGGATTTAGCAGAAGGTAGACTCAATGTTTTAGTGCCTTGGGAGGTGTTAGGGCAGCCAGCAGATGCATTTTCAGCAATAGTCCCTTCAGGTTTGTGGTTCTCTGTGGAGTACCACGTAGATTGGAGCTGTGGTAGGAAGAAAACTTGCTTTGGAGTTGATTAGAATGACTGGCAGAAGGAGCTGATGGGATTGTTAGGAGAGTGAGACACCTTCCCCAAGTTACTTCACTCTTCCTCATCCCCTTTCCCTCTTGAAACACCAGATTCTCCCTTCCCTATTTACACTCCCCTCCCCTCTTGTTGCAGGCTTGAATTTTGAATGCTCCTGCTGCAAGCTGCTGTGTTTCACTAACCATCCAAGCTTGCTCCCAGCCCATTCATTCATTTCCAGTACCAGAAGCAGACAAGCCAACAGCACCTGGTTTGGAGGGAGTGTCAAAGCTGTTCCTAAGAGGCAGTGTGGCTTGTCTGGTGAAGCACAAGCTGTTGTTATCTGCCTTGCTTTGTTTTTCTTAGTAGCAGACCAAAAAAAAAATCCATATTCCAGACATTTAGCTTCAGCACAACACTCCCTTGACCATCCTTGGTCAAGCTTGGGCTCCTGTTTATATGACATTCTTAACAGCACATGCAGCTTTAATTGACCCTGTGAAGATATGTTCACAGAATCATAGAACCATAGAATCACAGAATGGCCTGGGTTGAAAAGGACCACAATGATCATCAAGTTTCAACCCCCTGCTATGTGCAGGGTCGCCAACCACCAGAGCAGGCTGCCCAGAGCCACATCCAGCCTGGCCTTGAATGCCTGCAAGGATGGGGCATCCACAGCCTCCTTGGGCAACCTGTTCCAGTTCATCACCACCTCTGTGTGAAAAAATGTTGCTTCAGAGGAAGCCTTGGCACTGTAAGCTGAATTTTCTATCTTTCTGTTATTTTCTAGAGAGGAGTGGTTGATACAGACTTCAGCAACTTCAGCGACCTACAGTGAGGTTGCCGAGGGTTGCTTTTTGTGAAGCTTGACCACTGTGCAGGTGTTTCCATCCTTGTCTTTTCCTCCTGACTGTGTAGGGACAGGACAGTAAAAGGACTGGGTCCTTCTTTAGTAATTCATGGGGTGTTGCTCAGCTGAATTACACTCTATGAGCATTTTATCCAAGTATAGCTTTTTTACTGAGGCAATGATTCCTTGAAATAAGGTGAAAGCAGACAGAATGATTCACTTTCTGCTTACGATACGCAGTGTCACCCAAGGCATTATCCTATTGCCGTATCCCATCACCCCAACTGGTGATTCTCAGAGGCTGGCTGGGTGGTGCAGGAGGCCATGTCATATTTCCTGAGTGTTTGTGTGCAATCACAGATGAGCAGTGAACATCTGCAGAAAGTGAAAGAAAGAGCTGTGCACCGCTGACACAGCTTTGCAGTCGTTATTCAAATAATGCTCGCAGATGCTTCTTAGCTCGTTTTTTTTTTCTCCTTCTTAAATCCCAGCAGCATTAGAAAACACCTTGCCCAACACCACAGGCTAGCAAAGCAGTGATCATTTTCTCTGAGTGGTCAGGCACTGGAATGGCCTGCCTAGGGAGGTGGTGGAGTTGCCCTCCCTGGCAGTGTTCAAGAGGTGCCTGGATGAGGAGCTACGAGAGATGGTTTAGTGCTTGTGGTAGTGGTGGTGATGGGAGGACAGTTGTACCAAATGATCTTGTAGGTCCTTTCCAACCTTGTGATTCTGTGATTCTATGTTATGTTCCTCAGCCATTATGAATCATGTATATTAAGCACACACACACAAAATCATGATTGAAATACAGCCACATGAAAATCTCTAGGCTAGAAAGCCTAGGATTGAACAGGAATGCTGAAATAGGCCTATCTACCTTTTTGCAAAGACCAGTCTCTTCTGTCTTGAAGACTCCATTTTAAAATTCTTTGAGCTTTCTCACATGATAAAGCTCTGTTTAGAGAACTGCCACTATGCCTTGATGTATCCACAACTGCCTGAACTAGACTTCACTGTATATTCAGCAGTAAAAAGGAAATGAGAAACTTCCTGTCTGACAAATACAATAGATGAGATAATTAAATGCTGATGATCTATTTGGTTACATATAGCTTCCTTGGAGTAAGGATGGCCTTCTCCAGAACAGTTAATAGTGTTTCCTCTCAGCACAGCAGGTGGATGGGCTTTGGCCACTCAAACAGCTCTGCAAATAAATCCACTGCTGTCAGGCAGCTTCCTGGTTCACCTTTGGAAATGATTACAAGTGAAACAAGTCTCTGTATAGAACTTAGCAGTAGCAGAAGAGTGGCAAGAGGTAAATTGCAACAGTCGGTTGTCAGTCAGAAGATATTCCTCCAGTGAAACAGCCTGTGGCAGTAAAATGGCGAATAATGCAGCCTTCACAGAGCTTGCATGAGCTGACAGGGTTACTCAAACCCCACCGTGCTGGTGCTCAGCTAAGCCCAGAGGGACCCAGCTGAGCTCGGGCCATGTGGTATTGCCTCTCAAAGCAAGGGGAGCAGCTGGGGTCACTTACCTGGCCGGGGATGCTCCAAAATCTCTCTGCAGCCCCTTCCCAACTCGTTCCTTGAGTTGGTAGCCTGAGAAGGCTGTGTCCTCCCAGTGGTTTGTTGGGCAAGAGTTGGTTGTAAGAGTATGCTTGTACTCGGTCTCCCCTCTTTCTTGTAAAAGAGAGAAACCGCAAATGTTTTTCTTCCGGTTTTAGTCATTTCCTTTCAGCTTGGAAACCTTGTTTTTTGACAAGATCTCACAGACATTTAGGCTGAGTGCGCCTTGAATAAAGCAGCTCGTGTAGAGTTCTGCAGTCTGCTTTAGATACCGCGTTTGGTGTAGCTACCCCATGAAATCGTTTCCAGATATTTTTTCATTTGGCAGCCCTAATTCCTGAGAAGGTTGCTTCAGTGCTACAAATTTTGAACTGTATACTTCTGCAGAGTCACACTGAGGGCTTTAGCAGAAGGATGGCTACAGGCTGCCTACCTTTGTGCAGCCCAGCACCAATCTGGGCAGTAGTCACAGGCTACAAAATGTCCTGAAGCACCAAAGTACGCTCCTTTCCATTCTTGCAAATGAGTAAGAAGTCAAGAACCTGAATTACTTTTAAAAAGTGAAGGTAAGGGGTATTGGGATTCTTTCCCATGCAGGGAGGGATGGAGGCTTCCTGTGCACCTCATCATCAGCACGGAGATGGGACAGGACCCCATCTAAATCAACAGTGGGAAAGTGGGGTTAGGTGTCTTCAATGACAAAATTTTTATAAATCACAAAGCAAAAGAATATTCAGTGGAGAAGAGAGCAAGAGATGATGAGGATAGGTTCACACCTCCTCATACCTCCTGTGAAGCCTTTTCTTCAATCCCCAGCCCAACAAAAGTAATGCAGGCTCTTCAGAGGCTGTTTGCAGGGTCTGAAGGGAACAAGATATCAAGAAGAGGCCATACATCCATGCTGCCCTTTTTCAAGCAGGAGAAAAGTTAATTAATTCAGGAGAATGATGCTAATATCCATCACTGGAACAATACAGAAAAACATTAGATTGGATATAAGGAAGAAGTTTTTTACAAGAGTAGTGAAGCACTGGAACAGGTTGTCCAGAGAGGTGGTGGATGCCTTCTCCCTGGAGGCATTCAAGGCCAGCTGGACGGGGCTCTGAGCAACCTGTAGCTGTAGGTGTCCCTGACTGTATGAATCCTATGATTCTATGATTCTATGAATATTGAGTAATTGAGTGCTTGTGATGGAGCATAGATGAAGTTGGGAGAAGGTGGTGTGGAAAGGCAAGATCCAGAGGGCTCTTGCCACGGAGTGGAAAAATTGAGCCAGACCTCCGAGGTCAAAAGAAGTGGACAGAGGGGAGAGGGAAGCAGCAGGTCATCAGCAGGAAACTGGAGATAGCAAGGGGAAAAGGAGTGGGAGAGAGAGGGGTTCATTTATTGCACTTTTTCAGTCTCAGTGCACATGGCTTCAGAGTGGGATACTCACTAAAGTGCTTCCTGATGGAAGGTTTAATTTATTAATTTAAGAGACCCCCCTCAGTCTGTCCCCAGCTTTGTTCTCCTCTGAAAGGGATAAGCAGCCGCAGCTGATTTATCACCTTACAAAGCTGTTTATGTTTTTGCCTTTATTTAAACTGCCTGTTTGCTAGCACTAGCCATTTCCATCCGTGACATGTTTTTAACATCATCAAATATTCCTAATCTCCAGACTAATCAGCTGCTCCCTTAGGTAAACATGACTGTTAAGTTGCTTGTGGAACATTTTGCTGAAGACTGGTGTTTGCATCAGAGACAGGAGGAACCAGGCCTGCAGCTGGTCATGCCAATATCTTTTTTGAAGTCGCATTTCCCTTGTGCTTCATGGGCCAAGTTGGCTGCAGCTCCTGGTCCTATCAAAGATAATTTGTTTTGAAGATGGCAAAATCGAGATTTCAATTTTAGACACAAAGAAATGGTTTGGGCATCCTATTTCGTCCTTGAACAAATCTTCTGTTGCACAATGTTCTCTCCAGTTGCCTGCCTTGCCCTTGGTTCCAACACTGTCCTCTCTGCTGGTGCAGCAGGCTGGCACCATGGCTGCTCCTGCACATGGCTGTGCGTACCAGAGTGACTTGATCAGCTTCATCTTGCATGCACACATGACCCTCTCTGTGTTAATCTCTGTTACCTCTGCTGATTTTTCCTTGTTTTGATGAACGTGCCATCTAGATCGTCCTCAAGGTCTCGTTACAGGTTTTTAAACAATTTGCAGTAATTTCAAATAGCAAATATTGTCTGGGATGTGGTAATTGCTCCTAGAGAGATACTAAATATTATAGTAAATCCAAGGAAACATATCTAAAGACCCTCCTCCGTGTGGAAATGAAAGGTTATCTTTAGATAAGAGAGAAGAACCGTATGCTTTTGCCACTGTGTTTGGAGCATGCTGTTTTCCTATTCAATACTGGCCCAACAGATCATTCTTCCAATGAGTGGCTTGCACCCCTGTTGCAGTTGTCTGTGATCATTTTCCCCAAGTCTAGTAGCTCTATTTTTCTGAGGATATTTATTTCCTCAAATTCTCTTCCTCTATTGAAAGATTTCCAACTGCAGAGATACTGAAAACAGCTACAAGCTGTCTGCCTTGGGTCTCATTCGTCCTTCTCCATCTCTCACAACAGGTTCATCTCTCTGCTGAGAAAGAAGCTATCCTGATGCATTTGCAGGCGTTAGAACCTTTCATCCAGCTTTGGCTGAGCTTGTGTTGAAATTAGGTGAAATGCTCTTCTCACTGGGCTGTAGGGTGAAGCTACATAGAATCACAGAACGGTTTGAGTTAGAAGAGACCCTTAGAGATTATTTGGTCCAACATCCCTGCAATAAACAGGGACACCTACAGCACATCAGGTTGCTCTGAGCCCCATCCAGCCTGACCTTGAATGTCTCCAGTGATGGGGCATTCACCACCTCTCTGGGCAACCTGTGCCAGTGCCTCACCACCCTCACTGTAAGCAAACTTGTTCCTCATATCCAAACTAAGTTTCCCCTCTTTTAGTTTGAAACCATTTCCCTTTGTTCTATCACAGCAGACCCCACTCAAGAGTGTGTCCCCCTCTTTCTTCCAGCCCCCCTTTAGATACTGAAAGGCTGCTCTCCATTCTCCCAAGAGCCTTCTCTTCTCCAGGCTGAACAGCCCCAGCATCAGGGGTTTGCAGGAAGAGTTGTGGGCCAGAAGGAGCCTTTTACAGTAAATCCGGTCCCACGCCTGGTTTGACGTCCCAGTCTGAAAATGGGTACATTTTAAGGAGTTTTGTGTTCTGCCAGAAAGGCTGCAGTACAAAGCGCTCGGTATGTTTTTCTGGCAGTGGGACAGACCAGCCCAGACGGCCTCTGGTTTGGATGAGGACTAAAGTGAGAGAAAAGACAACAGTGGCTTCTGGGTTGTTGTTTTTTTCTTTGCTAAATTGAAAATACGTGTCCAAGGGACACGCTGTATGCACAGCCGTGGAGAATGACACACTGCCTGGTTACAGCAGTGTACAGAGTCCTTGTTGCCATACCCCAGTGCACGAGGCTGTGCTGGGCAGGGAGAGGGGCCAGCCTGTAGCTGGCCTGATGGAGTCATTTTGGGGTTCTGGTTCACCTCCTGGCTTTGGGATGCCAGGTACCAGAAGAAATAATAGGAAGAAGTCACTGTGAAATGGGAAAAATGCAATCGGATCCACAATTTATACCAGCTGCACTTTAAATCCCCTTTCGTCTGCTTTGTAACTGAGAGCTTTGGAGGCAGGCTTTCTCTCAGAGCAGATAGATTACTGCATTAAGATGTTCTCTGGATATTTTGTTTATCTGTGCTAAGGTTGAATTGCTCAACATGCACTTAAGTCAATAGCAAGAAAACCCAAGGTCTATCTTTAACCACTCCAAATTGTTTTCCCTTAAAATAACGGAATGCATAATTGCTATGGCTTGAGCCATTGTTTACAAGTGTGTTTTGGTATTTTTGGTGTAGAGAAAAGAGGGCAGAATGGCAGGGGGAAGTGGCAGCAAGGCACTTGTCCTTTCCCATGGGACCAGGAAAATTGGGGCTGCCCTGCAGCCATGGAGTGACATAATTCTGAGGGGAAAGGGCTGAGATGGGGGGCTGCAAGTGTCAAATGCTGATGTGCAGGCTCCTGCTTCCCAGGAAAATACATTTAAACTGGGATAGGTGCAGAGATGGGTAATTAGGTTCATGAAGTGATTAGGGTTTGTTTTTATTTAGGGAGAAGTATTACAAAAGCTTGCTTGTTGTTTAGCTTTGCATAAAAAACTTCAAGGGAATACAGCTGTCCATAGATACTTCAGCAAATACACAGCAGTAGAAGAGACCTGTTTATGCTGAGAGAACACACTGACCTGAGAAAAATGGATATTGAGTGATTCTGGGAGTGCTGGGAAAAGACCTCTGCAAGTGGGAGAGCAAGAAGGAAGCATTTCATTCCAGAGGAAAGCAATGAAGATGCTGAAGGGACAAGAAAACAAAAGTTATGTGGAGTGATGGAGGAGCTGGGGCTGTTTAGTCTGCAGAAGAGGAAACTGAAGGGAGACCTCATCACTCTCTACAGCTACATGAAAGGAGATGGCAGGGAGGTGTGTGTTGGTCTCTCTTCTCAAGTGACAAGTGATAGGACATGAGGAAATTTGCAACTCCCATGCTGCACCAGAGGAAGCTCTGATTGGGCATTGGGAAGAATTTCTTCACAGAAAGGATGATCAAGAGTTTAAATGAGCTGCCCAGGGAAGTGAGGGTAATTTACCATTGAGGTAATTGAGAAATGTGGATGTGGCATTAAGGGATATTGTTTAGTGATGGTACTTGGTGGTGTTGCATGATGGTTGGATTTGATGATCTTAAGGGTTTTTTTCCAACAGAAATTATTCTATACTTGTATAATTAGTGCAACAAGAACAAACCCAGTTTGAAGACGCAGGTTGAGAGACATGGTATGAACTATGAGAGGGACATCATTTTCAATCTTGCTGCAGTGGTTACAGCAGGGTTCACAATATCTAATGACAAGAAGAGAAGCTTTTTAGTTGATGGGCAGTTTAACATGGGGAATATTTAAGATCACCCCAAATATTTCTAATGCCTCATGCTTGCAAAGCTTTGTGAACAGTACAGTGATGCTGTTTTGACTTTGCTTTGCTTTGGGTTTATGTAGACCGCGGTAAAATTCTGCAACAGGATTGAGAAGAGTAGCTGTGAAGGAACAGAGCTTTTGTGAAGGGCTGGAGCATGAGTGAGGGCACTTTCAGCAGTGCTGTGCGTTGCGTGCCTTGCTTGTCCTCGTGTTTATTACCCTGTTGTTTAAAATTAATGGGGGTTGTATGTATCTTGTAAATGAACATATAGGATCATTTCCAAAGTTTCCATCCATTTATTTCTCTCCTAAGAAGAAGCTAATGAGATCTGCAGAAATTGTTCATCGTAAATAAACTCCTTGACAAATATTTGAATGTCTTTGTTTAATAAGTCAGTTGTAAATATTTTTACCATAGCTCAATTGTTACCAGAAATAAGTCAGTCCTGGAATTTACTCCCTAATATGTCAGATCTTCCTGGAATAACTGCATTCCAGAGGTCACATTCTGTGAATTTCTTTCCTCACTTAAATCACTCGCCAGTCTGAAGGGTCCTATATGCCTGCTGTTGTGAAACCCAGTAGCCATCTGCATTTAATCACTTCCAGGGAAAAGAGCTGTATGTAGTGCTTCTGGATCTGTTCTTTGCCTTTGAGAGCAAGCATCATCATTATTCACATTTTATGTGCACATGAAGGATGGCCTTACCTTCCGTTCCCAGAAAAGCACAGTGGGGTACTGCTGTGATCGTAGTGATCATTCTTCAGTGTGAAGTGGTAACGTTACGCTTTAATATTATTGCTACGGTACTATTTTGATATGAAGAAAGGAGAAATGTGCAGCACTTGGGCTTCAGTGAGAACAGAATGCTGTGGTTTCATGCATCGTATTATTTTCTGTAATTTAAGAACTTCCAGTCTGGCTAAAAGTTAGAAATCGGCCGAGAGTCTGGAAAGGGCACAGAGAGGAAAAGGAGAAGTAATTCCTTCAACCAGAAATGTCCGACCCACAGCCTGCACAGCAGCCCAGCTGGCAACATGGCCACTCCTGGCGCTGTGATGTACAGGCAGTGGCTCTTCTCAGCAGAGCGGCCCCCGACAAGCACCCATCATTCACAGCAACCCAAACATTGAGCCAGCCTCACGTGTTAGTTTCACAAAAAACAAACTCCAATATCCACTTGTTGTACGGTTTTCTCTCTTTTTTTTTAACGTTTCAAGAAAAATATGCTGACTATGCTGAGAGATGTGTTTTATGGCTGAGAATTTTCTCTGTCAAATGGTGTTATTGTGCTCTTTGTATTGGTTGTAGCTGTGCTAGAAATAAATAGCAGGCATTACTTTTGGAGCAACTTGTGTGTATGAGGCCCTAGATGATTCCTTTTTACTCACTGTGGCCAAAAGTTTGGACACCTACACCTTAAACCAAACTGACATTGTCACTGTCCTCGGGGCACGACACAACCCAGTTGGTTGGGAGAAGGATGAGGGAGGGAAAGGGGACAGATGGGGCGTGCAGGTGGTGGGATGTTCTTCAGAAGACATCACCTGAATCTACGAGAACCGTTTCACCCTATGTCTTCAGCATGAAAGATATCCAAGTTGCTAAAATGGGACAGAACTAAAGGCCAAACTCCCTTTTGCTTGTTTATGCCACCTCATTTTTCATTAGGCAATAGACTCGTTTCAGGATCAGAGGGAAGCGATCATCTTTATTTTCTTCTAGATGAAAAAAAACCAACAATTCCACAATCATGTATTTTCCTTCTTCTTCAAAGTGTAATTTATAACGAATGTGCAAGCAGAAAAAAATGCTCATTCTGAACAGCCTACATATATATATATATATATTTTTCCAGGCTAACAGTGAGACAGTGATCCTGGTCATTTGATGAGAAAATAGGAAAGTGGAGGGTCCCTCTAGAACAGACCCCACTTCTTCTCTTTTTAGTATTTTGCATGGAAAGATGCCGAGTTTGGCAACCTTTCAAAGCTTGCGGTCTTTTGGCTGAACTATTTTGAGTCTGGGAGCGTTTGGTTATTCTTTGCCCAAATGTCAGCACTTTGCTCTCTATTAGACGTGTGCAACAAATGATTTCACTTAACCAAAGCCCTGGTTTTCCACAGGAAACCGTTTGCAGTGGATGAAGGCTTGGCTTTACCTTGAACAGCATTGTGGCAGAGCCAGGTGCCTGCAGCAGCCTCAGAGAATGCATTTTCACACAAGCTTCTCAGCAATGCTTCTGACAGCAAGCAGAGCAGCCACCAAGACCCGCAGGGAGGGCAGGGAGAACTTAAGAAACCAGAAAATGCTGCCTGTGAGGTTATTTTGTTATTCAACAACTTACCTTGTGAGGAGGGAGTACAGTGTTCTCCAGATGAGGGATGAGGATTTTCTGTGTTTTGGACTGATTCAGAGAGGCCCCTCACAAAATACTTGAGAACAACCTAAAAATAGCCTGCTCCACTAATACCAAGGAAACACTTCTTTTTGCCAAGAAACTGCAATCCTATTTTTCATGCCCACTGATTTTGGAAGGCAGACTTACAAGTCCCTTTGTGTTGGGCCCCTTTCTGAGTAAAGAGCATTAGGAAGATCAAGGTTGCTTTGTGCTTTGTTTGAAGAGCTATCGAACAGCAGCAGTATCAGATAATGTGGATTATAACGCTACAGCTCTCCACAATTTTATGCGTTTTAATTACTGGTACAAAATGAATTCCGCAAGATATCTGAGGCTCAGAAACAGGCACTAATTAAACAAAGTGTGGTGATATCTCTGTTTTACTGAACTGCATCAACCACAAAATTCTCTAACAGGTCAACACAACCTCCTCCTCCCCCTCTGTACTGCTGGTGCTGAGCAGCGCAGCATTTTCATAATCATCTGGTTTATGTAATGGCAGATAAACTCAAAAAGCAAGAAGAAATTGGGCCAGGAAATCCAGTGGCCTTTCCAGCAGCTTTTCACAACCTCTAACACTCTTTACCTCAAATACCCAGCTGAAGTTTTACACAAAGAAAGCCCATTTTTCTCTTCACAGGACTAACAATGCTACAAAGACACGTTGATATATGGAAAGTAGATGCACAATTGGCATCCCCTGCTCATGGAAGACCTCAACCCAGCCAGCAGTTTGCAGAGCTTGACAGTGAGATAACTCAGTCTCAGAAACCTGCCCTGCTATCCTCTCAGTGCCTTTTTGGGAGCCCAGCTGTGCAGGAGCACTCTGATTCTCTACCTTGAGCAAACATGAGTAGGTCTGATCACTGAAGAAGGCGCAACTTTGAAGGATATGTTCACTTTGAGAAAAAACATTTGTTGGGGTGGCAGGAGGAGAGATGATCCACAGGATGTGTCAGGGTTAATAGATAAGAGCTGTATGCCCCTCTACCCATCCACATGCTTCAGTTTGAAACTGAATGGGATTTCAAGCCACTCATGAAGAGTTAAAATTACTGGTTGCTTCATGCAACTCAGCATGGACATAAGAAACCAAAGGGAAAATCTTCCGAGTGGCATACACACCTTGTAGAGCAGCCAGAACAAAACAAAGTCCTATGCAGACTCTGCCTGTCACCTACCTTCCTTCCATCTCCCTTCTTTCCATGATCCTTAGGGACTTGAACATCGTGGACTATGTACTGAGGTAATTGGGAGACTAAAAGTTGACCCTAGAAGAGTGGAAAAGGGACACAGTATGATGATAAAGAAAATGCACAGTTTAGGGAAATGTAGGCTACAGGTTAGCAAGTTATTCCAACAGCATTCTTCTTCTGTCAAAATGATGGTATTTTAGCTCCTGTCCAGACTGCTGGCTCTGGGCTGGTGAACAGGGTTGTGTTCGTTGGCTGCAGTCTGTCCATCAGCTATGTCCAATATGGAAACTACAGTGCTATATAGATGTGCTGAACCCAAAGCAGCTCTCGTCTAATTCATTCCCTTCCTATGTAGAGTCATGCTCATGGGTAAGAGGCACACCACCATGATCCATATTTACAGGACACCATGATATTTCTAGGAGGAGAGTGCTCAGAGGCCGACAGTTCCCAGTGTGCATGTATGTGCCTGTACTGGTGTGCGTGCCGACTGTGCTGTTCTGCAGAGCAGGAGATAAGAATGGGATTATCCTGTGTCTGGCAGCCATAGGCTCTTCAGACCACTCTTTGAAGCATCTGGTGCTGGCTAGTGTCAGAGCTGGGGTATTGACCCCTGTATCTCAGCCAGTCTGGCAATTCCCCTGTTTCCAGGCAATGGACAGAAGCGGACTGTTTTCTAGCCTTGGGTGGCTCGTATTTCTCACCAACACTGACAGCCAAATGTCACTTTCACATTCCCTCTTGCTCCTAGCGCACAACCTCAGGCTGAAGGTCAGGGGGTAGATCCTGGATGTTCCCATGCAAGGAAAATCAATTTCAGTTCACAAAAGACAGAGAAGTCGGTGCAGGAGGTCACAGCATGGTTTCAGTTGCTCTTTGGGTTTAGAAGTTTGAATGAGGAGGTGGAAGGGGGATGAACAAGGAGCTATTGATGGAACAGGGCTGTCTCCAGGCTGGCAGAATGAGAGCGTGAGGAGAGGTGTAGGCAGACGGGCCATCTGCACTGGAGGGGGACTTACCCCACTGTGCCAGAACCCCAGCCATCCCCAAATCTCACCACTTGCTCTGTTTTGTCCGTACTTCATCTCATTGTGTAATGGGATCCCTACCGAGTTGGGATATCAGATATGACTGGAGGCTTTTTTGACTTTGTGGAGCATTTTGATGCCTGTTTGTCTTTCTGCTTGCTGGTGGGCACATGGAGCTGTGCAGGGCTTCAGGGCTGTGGCACCAAACCTCTGCAAACATAGATGACGTTACAGCTGTACGGTACACAGCAAAACACAGTGGTTCCTAAGGCCTGGAGCGGTGCTGTTGTCTTCATCTGGTGACAGATTCACTCTGTCCAGTGCTTCGCTGAATTCAGTGAGTTACATCAGGAGTAGAAAATGAATCAGGATCTTAGCTTGCGTTGCCAGGATCTTAGCATTGAGTTCCTATTTGGTGCTGCTATAAATACATTATTTGGCTGTGATTCTTATTTACAGATTTTTTTAAGCTCAGCCTCACTTTTTTTTTTTTTTTTTCCTCCAAGAAAACAAGATGAGTCCCAAAGCACCCACCAACACTTGGGAAGGCAAAATAGCTCAGGCAGGGCTCTTTCTGTCCCCACACTGCCTGCTGCCTTCTCACCATGCACAGAAAAAGCCCAAATGCTCCATTCAACCCAGAGTTGTTTGGAGTTCCCAGGAATTTCACCCCATGACTTTGACCTTTGACAAGAACACTTAATTATTTCCAGCTCTCAAGCCAGGTCATAAACCGGCCCTTTGAAGAAGTTTCCTGCTATCCATAAAGGAGAGCTCCGGGCTCCACTCATTGTGGAGTTTACATTCCTTGAATGGAGGGACTTCTTGAACTGATGGGGCCCTGGGTCAAAGAGTTCAATGCTTGGGTTTGTTTTCAGAAGAGATGGATCCCTGTTCCAAAATTTGTTCCTCTGTCCAGACTTGATACCTCAAAAAATTTCCCTTTTTTATTTCTGCGCCTTCCCTTTCCTTCCCCTGATTCTGGAATTTGAGATTGCTTCCTCATAAAGGCAGAATTTGTCTGCATGATCATGGAACTATTGGTGGAATAAAAACTATTCTTGTTTTCTTGTCGGCAGGGTCACGCTTGGAGACTAACCAATATTTTATTCATCCACATACTCTGCAGCAGCTGCTTCGTGCTCCTGAGCCTTGGATTTTTGGCAGCAGCTTTTGGACGTCTCTCTTTTCCCGGCTGACGTGCGGCACACATTCTGTGTACAGCAAGATAAACTTTTCTCCTTTTCTTCTAAGGCTCTTTGTGCGCTCCAGTTGGTCAGGGCGACATTTCCCCTTCAGCCAAAAAACGACCCGTGCAGAGCATGAGCTATGCCGGGCTGTGCAGTGAGCTGAAGGCAAGGCATCACCATGGGATGGGACCAGGTGGAGCATCGGGCCAAGCTCTGCTGGCAGTGAGGTCTGGCAGGGAGCACGGCTCTGCCTTCCCCTGGTCGCAACATTACCAGTAATTGCTTCTTTTTCCTTACATGGGGATGTGGTTGGTGGGGACATTCTTTGGAAATGAAAAGGCAGCTCTTGCTACCAGACGACGCTTGCCCACATTTCTAGTGTGATGCACTGTAACGCAGCAAAACAGAGCTGAAAAAAAAAACAAAAACAAGTTTTTACTGAAATGCTTATTTTTAGAGCAGTTTCACAGCTTTTGCAGTTGTGGGCAGAGACACGGTGCCTGGAGCCAGGGTGAGAGCAGGTTAGGGGCTGAGGGTTCAATTTAAACATGTGAGATCATAGAATCAAAGAATGGTTTGGGTTGGAAGGGACCTGTAAGATCATCTAGTTCCAGCCTCCTGCTATAGGCAGGGATTCCTCCCACTATACCCAGGTTGCTCAAAGCCCCATCCAGCCTGGATGCTTCCAGGGAAGTAGCATTCATAACCTCACTGGGCAGTCTGTTCCAGTGTCTCACCACCCTCACAGTAAAGAATTTCTCCCTAACATCTAATCTAAATCTACCCTCTTCCAGTTTAAAGCCATTTCCCCTCATCCTGTTGCTACCTGCCCTATAAAAAGTTCCTCTCCAGATGCCTGCAGGTGTCCTCTGCTGTACACCATGTCTAGAGAATGCCTTCTGCATTGCCCTTGGCAGTGGCCTTTGCAGCCTATGAATGAATTGTGGTTTTCATCTGTCCTTTCCTCTAACTCCATTCTTCCATTCAGATTTGCAAACAATTGCCTTTTTAATTGCAATTCCACACTACCTGAGCAGAATCCTTATCCAAAGGCTGTTCTGTGCTCCTCTAGCAATGCCAAGCTGTTAAACTGCCAGCATGGTACAGAGAAACATGGGTGTTAAAAAAATCCTCTCATGTCTTTAGAATGAAAACCATCCCCTTACGTCTTCGGAATATTTTCCACATCCTACAGAAGCACCAAGTACTTCTGTTTTCTAAAAAGAAAGGAAACCAAACAGCCATTGAATGTTCCTACTCCCTGTAGTTCACTTGGTATTTTAAATACCATCTTTCAGAGCCCTTCTTTTTTAAAAAGAAGGAAGTTTTATGGCATAGATATTTCACTGTGAGGTTAGGAAACCAATGTGTCGGACACTATATTTTCTAACAGTTGTGGTGTATTAAGTCATGGTGCTTTGTGGTTAGGTACAACATCAGGCTGCTGCAGAGCTGCATTTGGAGAATCATAGCTTTCATCCTCTAATTGGGAGGATGAAAAGCATTTCATTATCAGCAACAAGAATATTATTCTTCTTAACTTGCTTTACTGTGCTCAGGAAATATATATATATATGTATAGCTTTTTTGTTGTGTTGGGGTTTTGTGGACTTCTCTGGTCAAAACCTCTGATCTGGTTTTAAAGCTGCTTTACTCCCTGCTCTGCTGTTCTGCTTAATGAAGGGACACAGGGGCAAATATTGTGTTGGAGGAGGAGCGAGGCTCAAAAAAAGAGGGATCTCATTTTCTTCCCTAAATGACAGAGACATACACAAGGCTGATCTCCCAGGCACACCATTGGATAATGCACCAAACTGGCCTCCAGTGGCTTAATCCCAGGTTTTCAAGATGCTTGCCTGAGTAGGGCTTATGAGGAAGCCCTTGGAGCCTCATATGTTGTTGCCAGCAGTTTGTGTGCTGTGCACATCTTTTGTTCACCTGAGGTAGCCCTCAATACGAGCCAGGAGGTACACCTTGTGAACATCTCAATGCTCCGTCATGCTGCACGTGTGCATTCCCCATCTTTTGGAGCAGCAGGAGAAGCCTTATTGGAAATATGCATATCAGTAGACCCTCCAACAAGTGCAAGATTCTCAGAGTTTTCTTGGTGTTGAGTTGGACCAGCAATGGCTGCGCTTCTAAGACCTCAAGGACAGGGAATGCTCTGCCTTTGCTTTGGGTTGTTGCAAAACATAATTATCGATGGTTTACAGGCACGTATGAGAGGATAAACAAGGAACTTCTTGACTTTTCAGGGAAGCACGTAGCGTGCCTTTCCTAAACCACCGAGTAATTATTATGCTGGTGGTTTTACAAAGAAAACCCTCAGCTGAGCGGTGAAGAGAGGCGTGGTTTCTAAGAGCCACAGCACAGCTCCTCTTACAAGTGCAGGGGATTAGCCAGGAGACTGCTGGAAGGGAGGCTGCTTTGTGTGTTATCTGCAGATACTGTTGAGAATAGTACTGCCCTGGGATGGCCTAAAGGAAGAATTTGTCCCAGTTGCAGCAGAAGCTTTGGAAATTAGCGGAATGATACAGCTTGTTTATCCAGCAGCAAAATCCTCTCTGTGCTCTGTGACAATGATAAATATTCTGGGTTGGAAGCTCTACAAAAGGAGCCCTTACAGGTTTTGCAGTCCTTGATTTCAGTCCCCTAGCAAGCAATTGCTTCGAGCTTTAAAAAAAAAGGTGTCTAAACTCTCCTTAGTTAACCTTTCTTCTCTGTCTGCAGTTCTCTGATGCCCCGAGCTGCATTTTCATGTACTTCCTCAATGGAAAGGGAACAGGTGGTGAGAGAGCAAGGCTGTGTACAGCAGAGACTTAATTCTTACAGAGTTTGGAAAGCAGAGAGAATGTCACAGAGGCAGCAGTGGTTACTTGGGCTATTTCACCCTTCTAGTGTGTTTTTACCCCAGTGGTTGATAATTGCTAGCATAAGCAAAATATTTATCACTGTCATATTACATCCTTCTCTCTAAATTTGAGAGATATGGATGTGATGGATGGACCACTCAGTGGATAAATAATTGGTTGGATAGTCTCACTCAAAGAATTGAGGTCAGTAACTTATGTCTAAGTGGAGACCTGTGACAAGTGGAGTTCCTCAGGGCTTGGTATTGAGGCTTGCACTGTTTCATATCTTTGTTGGCAACATGGACAGTGAGACTGAATGCACTCTCAGCAAATTTGCCAAGGAAACTAAGCCACGTGGTGCAGTCAATATACTGGAGGGACAGGATGCCATCCAGGACATGGATAAGGACAAGTGCAAGTTCAATTGGGCTGGAATAATCCTGAGCACAAATACAGGCTGGGTAGAGAATGGATTGAAAGCGGCTCTGTGGGGAAGGACTTGTGGGTGTTGGTAGATCAGATGGCAAGGCACTGACACAGCTGCCCAGAGGGGATGTGGATGCCCCATCTGTGGAGACATTCAAGGCCAGGTTGGAAGGGGCTTGATTTGATGGGAGGTGTCTTAACCTATGGCATTGGAGTTGGAACTGGATGGTCTTCAATGTTCTTTCCAATCTGTTGTAGGTTAACCTGGCAGGAGGCTAAGCACCACAGTCATTTGTTTATTCCTCCCTGTCCCAGTGAAATGGGGGAAAGAATCAGAAGAAGAAAAAAGAAAGCAGAATTTGTGAGTCGAGATAAAAACTATTGACTAAGACAGAAAAAAAAGCAGTGGAAAAAAGTGGAAATTTTGTGTATATATATATATATATATATATACAGAAAATGAGTGATGCACAAGAAATTGCTCACCACTCACTGACCAATGCCCAGTCGGTCCCCAGGCAGTGGCAGCCTGTCCCACCACCTCCCCCCCATTTTGATTTTTTTTCACATGATGCCATATGGTATGGGATATCCCTTTGGCCAGTTTAGGTCAGCTGTCCCAGTTCTGCCCCCTATCAACTCCTTGTACCCCCCCAGCCCATTGCTGGCAGGGCAGTATGAGAAGCTGAAATGTCCTTGGCTCTGTACAGCACTGCTCAGCAACAACTGAAACATCGGTGTGTTATCAACATTGTTTTTCTGTTAAAGCCAAAACATGGTATCATACCACACGATACGAAGGAAGAATCAACTCAGTCCCAGCTGAAACCAGGACACAGCCCATGATTCTATGACAAGGGTTTCCATGCTGGTGGTTTTGGGTGTAGTTAATCATGACTGTCAATACGAGAAAGTGTCAAAGGTGAAGCCCTTGAACTCTGTGTTGGCTAAGACCCAAGTATTGCATCTACTTGTTCTGTGTGCTACAACATATCATAAAGCTCTTATCACATACAGAGGCTAGACAAATGCTCCTGAGACAACTGAGTCATGTGATAGTGGCCATGGGGAAGAAAAGCAGTGTTTTGTTGCTAGGATAGTGTTTGTCTTCTGCAGGAGGAAGTGTTGTCTTTTTTCTGATGCTAACATCTTTCCCTGGCAGAACAGCTGGCCTTCCTAAAAGGAGAAATGTTACTCTCACTGTAAAATCCAGTGTAGTCCCTATTTGCTGTATCAATCTATATATAAAAGACCATTAATTCATATATCATACAAAAATGCTGAATCCTTTCAAGCTTAGTTATGCACAAGAAGGATTTTTTGGGAGTTAGTTTTCAGACAACGTTTGGTAAACGTTTCCCTAAGATCCATACAAAGCCTTAAGATCTTTCCTCTCCTCCCTTGCTTGTGAGGACGGTACACTCAGTGTTGTAAAAACCATGTTTTCATTCTGTAAGGAAGCTCTGGTGCTACTGACACCAGCAAGACTTAGAAAAGCAAGTGTCACTCACTCTTTGATGATGCTTAACTGTGAGGGGCTCATGAACATTGGTTTTCTGTCCCAAGAAAACCTGTTTCTCTCCTTGTAATGAAAGGAACTGAGTAATGTACCCAGTACTGGGCTAGATATTGTACTGTCTGCTGCTTTTCAGCAGATTCAGATTAAAGCCATTGGTAGGACTAGTGACCAAGCCAGAACTTTCCATTAAAGGCAGTATGCTCGGCTTTTTCCACCTGCATAACCAGTGCTTGTCAGGCAACTTGTTTAATGTGCTACAAATCTGAACTGGAAGAAATGCAAAAAGTAAACTAAAATAGGCTACTCTTGGGATGATGTAGTGACAATAATTTACCTAAAATAGCACCTACTGCAGTGCCAGTTACATTCACAGAATCACAGAATGTTGTGGGTTGGAAGGGACCTTAATGATCATCATCAAGCTCCTGGGTTGCCACCCACCAGATCAGGCTGCCCATGGCCTCTTCCAATCTGGCCTCCAATGTCTCCAGGGATGGGGCATCCACAGCTTCGCTAAGCAACCTGTTCCAGTTTCTCACCACCTTCTGAATAAAAAAATGTTCTTCTAATATCTTATCTAAATCTCCCCTCTTCTAATTTAAAACCATTCTCTCTTGTCCAGCCACTATCTATCTGCGTAAAAAGTCAGTCCCCCTCCTCCTTGTAAGCTCCCTTTAAGTACTGGAAGGCTGCAATGAGGTCTCCCTGAAGCCTTCTCTTCACCAAGCTAAGCAAGCCCAACTCCCTCAGTCTATCTTCATAGGAGAGATGCTCCAGCCCTCTGATCATTTTCATGGCCCTACTCTGGACCCACTCCGATAACTCCACATCTTTCCTGAGGTGGAGATCCCAGGCTTGGATGCTGTACTCCAAATGGGGACTCATGAGGACAAAGTAGAGAGGGCAATCACTTCCCTCTTCCTGCTGGCCACCTCTCTTTTGATGCAGCCTAGGGTACAGTTGTCCTTCCAGGTCACAAACACATACATCATCCAGCTTTTCACTCACCAGGACCCTCCTGGTCCTTTTTTGCAGGGCTGCTCTCAGTTCTTCCAGTCTGTACACATATCTAGGATTGCCCCAACTCAAGCGCAACACTTTGCACTTACCTTTTTTGAACCTCATTAGGTTCATGTGGGTCCTCTTCTCAAGCTCATCCAGGCCCTTTTGAACAGCATCCCTTCCTTCTGTTCTATCAACTGCACCACTCAGCTTAACAAATGGAGTATGTTGTTGAGAAAGTAAAAATCTCCATCATCATCACTGTGAGCTTCAGTATTGTGTTCAGTTACAGAAAGCAATGTCTCTTAAAAACCTTACTAGCAGACCTGACAGGGTTGCTTCAGTTATTCTGCTTGTGCTCTCAGCAGCCATGTAGGACAAATAATCTCGTCTTTTCCTTCACCTCTCAAGCATTTTGCCTGATCACACTGTTCTCCATTTTCCTTGGTGACATGGATCACAGAGGACTCTGCACTAGAGAAGAGATCTGAGTGAGCACAGAGGAGTTGCTGGCAGGTCACGTTGCACTACCTGGGATATTTTATCCTCTGCAGCTGAGGATGTGGTAGCTTGCCTTGTCCCTCAAAACTCTGTTGCATGTTACTGTGCTCCCATCACCCCCAAGGATCACTGCACAGCCTTTTGCTGGGGAATGGCACTGACTGCACACTCCTAGTGTCTTCTTTGACCTCTGTGAGGTCTTGTGTCAACTCTGTTGTGGGGCTTAGCCATAGGATCATATCAACTTGTGTCTTCATAACTCTGGTAAGAGGGAAGATGGAACCATTTAAGCATTAACTGTGGTGTGATGGGCCTAAAGGCTAATTACAGAGAATCACATAATTGCATGGGTTGGAAGGGACTTCTAGAGATCACTGAGTCCAACCCCCTGCTAAAGCAGATTCCCTACAGCAGGCCACACAGGAAAGAGACCAGAGGGGTCTTTAATACCTCCAAAAAATGAGACTCCACAGCATCTCTGGGCAGCCTGTTCCAGTGCCCTGTTACCCTCACTTCTGCATATTTGTGTGGAACTTCCTATGTTCCAGTTTGTGATCACTGCTCCTTGTCCTGTCACTACACACTACTGAAAAAAAAAAGTCTGGCTTCATTCAATTTCCTCTTGCGCTTTAGAATTTTATAAACATTGTTCAGATCCCCTCTCAGTCTTCTCTTCTCTAGGCTGAACAGACCCGGATTCCTCTGCCTTTCCTTCTTTGTTGCTCTCCATCCTGCCCTTTCTAGGTGATCTCTGTCTTTTTTGAACCGAGGAGCCCAGAACTGGACACAGTATTCCAGATGTGGTCTTACCAGGGCAAAGCATCCCACACTTTCTAAGCTTCATTACAGGGATGCTGTGGGAGATAGTGTCAAACGCCTTGTTGAAGTCAAGGTACACAACACACTGCTCTCCCCCATCTACCCAACCAGTGATGGCATGGTAGAAGGCTAACAGGTCGGTCAAGCGCGATTTCCCCTTGGTGAATCCATGATTGCTTTTGGTTTAAACAGATGATCTTATGGACTTTTTATCTATGTATTCTTTGAGGGGAAAATGCTTTAAAATTTGAAAAATTAATTACATTTAAAAGCACAGATTTAAATTTGGAGTGCTCCCCTTCCCTGGCCCAGCAAAATAGAGCTATCTGGATTTTTAAACTGGATGATGACTGGGGACAAGGAGACCTTTGTTCTTTCTTGGCAGCACCTCTGGCTGGTGGGCTGTCTTTCTGTAAGCCAGCGTCTGAGACTTTCACCTCTTTAAAAGGGTGTTCTGTGCTACCAACCTGTTTGGCAAAGTGCTTTGATATCTATCTGTAAAAAAGTGCTGGGAGTGGAGGGGTGCGATGCCTTCGCAAATTTTGCGTGTTTCAGGCTGGTACACTGCTACATCTTGGAAAATGGGCAGGTTTTGATATCTGTGATTCATTCAGAGGGAATTCTTGCCTTCTTTAAATTCTTCCCTTATTTGTAGGTATTTGCTGTCTGGCTCACTAAGTGGGCCGTTCTCAGACTGTTTGCCACACTCCAGTTGCTCACTCTCCATGGGATGCGTCACGCTCCACCAGCTCTCACACTCCCAAGGCAGATAAGGCAGACGGAAGCACAGCCCTTGGTTGGAGCAGAGCCCATGGTTCAGTGGGGTGTGGTAGGCAGCAGCTCCCCTTCCCATGTGGGATGATGCCTGTCTATGACTCAGGTCAGATAACAGGGCAAGGAGCAGCTGTTGTCTGGGGTAAACATTCCAGCACTCCCAGTGCAGATGTGGTATTCGGCACGCAAATGTTGAGCAGAGCACTACACGTGGAAGGAAGGTAACTGCAGTGGGAGCATATGGAGATCATTTTATCCATAGCTACTTCCTTGAAGAAATGATCAGCAAGCTGTGACAACACTTCCTCTTTTTTCCCACAGCTCCACTGTATGAACATTTCTATTCAGTGTCCTGAAAAATGCTGTGCTACTCTGAAACCTCCTGCAGGGTACAAAACCACAACCATGTCCTGCTCGTGCTTTCTAATGAATTGGTTTGGAATGTTATATCTGGGCACATTGGCCTCAGTTTGGTACTCAGACTGAAATCTTCCATGAAAGCACACAGCTGCCACTTGAAGGGAGATAAGTGATTCAATAAGTCATCTTACTGTTGTTTCTATCTTACTAATGAAACAGACTTGTATTATATGTCATCACAATTTCTTTGTTTTTTTAGTTCGAATTAGAGCTACGCCTTTTTCAGTATCTAAACTTCTGTATTTGCACCTTCTTTCCAGTATCAAAAGGGGAGCTGTAAGAAAGAAGGAGACAGACTGTTTAGCAGGGTCTGACAGGACAGGGAAATGGTTTCAAACTAAGAGAGGGGAGTCTTCGATTGGATATAAGGAATAAGTGTTTTACAGTGAGGGTGGCGAGGCACTGGCACAGGTTGCCCAGAGAGGTGGTGAAAGCCCCAGTGGAAACATTCCAGGTCAGGCTGGAGGGGGCTCTGAGCAACCTGATGTGCTGTAGGTGTCCCTGTTCATTGCAGGGGAGTTGGACTAGATGGCCTTTAAGGCTTCCTTTCAACTCAAATGATTCTATGATTCTTCAATCTTGTTATCATCTGGCATCAGAATTTTGTCCCAGTTCCTTATTACTGCAGCTATAGATAAAGACTCGAAAGTCCTGATCTCCCAGTGCTCAGGATCGTGGCAGAAAATATCACCCTGAGTATTACACATGGATTCTCTTGTGGGAGAGGAGGAGAGAAATACTGGCATGGGATGTTTGCAGCTAATACTGCTGCTGGTGTGATGCTGGCAGCCTGTGGCTCCTGGGGCCTCTGCAAGCTGTACTTTCTGTTTAGCCTCTGAGCCTGAATTCCTCCATCCCTGTTCAGTCCCTCTGGACTCTCTTAAAAGCCAGCTGGGAGAAGACAAGGACAGGATTCTCAGGCTTTCTCCCCATCTGGCAATGCCAGGAGAGTCTGGATGGCTGTGTCTGAAGAACAGTGGTGTGAGAGAAATTTCCTCTTTCTTCTCTTCCTTCCCATATAGTAAGTTTTGTTCCCTGAATACATGAATCAGACTTAGTAACAATTTTATTCTCAACAGTCCTTGATATTCATCCTAAACTCCAAGCCCACGCATATCCCTCATAGCCCACAGCTTTTTCTGGAGCTGAGGAAAAAACAGAGCTGTTGTCATGGGCTATTTTTACACAGGATGATAGTGATGGAACAAGGGGAATTGTTTTAAACTAAAAGAGGGGAGATTTAGATTTGACGTTAAGAGGAAATTCTTCACTCTGAGTGTGGTGAGGCGTTGGCACAGCTGACCAGAGAAGCTGTGGTTCCCCATCCCTGGAGGTGCTCAAAGCCAGGTTGGATGGGGCCCTGGGCAGCTGAGCTGGTGGGGGGCAGCCCTGTCCAGGGCAGGGAGTTGGAACTGGATGGGCTTTAAGGTCCTTCCAACCCAAACTATTCTATTTTGTTTTTGTACATCTAAAACATCTAAAATACTTCATTTCTGTAGTACTGAATGACCGCACCGTATTTGTAAATGAGTTCAATTTTATCTTTCCTTCTTCAGTGAATTGGCAAATGTGTTATATGAACTCAAATAGAGCGTCTCTATTAATTTGTTGTTGCTTTGTTTGTTTATTTTTGTTACTTCCAAGATCTTAAGCCTCACTACTAGCCTTGCTCTCTTCCCATAAGTCTCATCCAACAGAAAACACCGAGGCAATTCCTGCCTGTGATGGAGGACAGTGGCCTTTGATCTCAGCATAAGAGCAGGTGAGTGATCACAACACCTTCATCCATAACCCTGGGGACAAATACCACCATCATGCTGAGGTAAACCACTGAGGCTTTGTAACAGAGCGGCAGTGACCTGGTGGAAAGACAGCAAGTACCCAGATGCCTGTTTTCTGATGCACAGCAAAGAGTTGTCATTAGCTGTGCTGGAGGTTGGCTGGATGTTTTTCCAGGTTCTGGTTATCTTCCCCTTCAATGCTGCTGAACTATTTGGACAGCCAGTCTGTTCCCTGTTTACTCCCATTGCTGCTTTTCTTCTCTAAAAGCAATACTAACTGTGCTTGTGTCTGAGTAATAGCAAGCAGCCCAGCGTACAGCCTCTTGCCTGTACAGCCTCTAGGTTTAAATTTCTGCCAGCAAAGACTGCTCCTGCTGTGCCCTTGGCATCCTCCAGCTGCTCATGAGCAACCCCAGTGAGCACAGCACAGCCTTTGACTGGGAGATGTCCAGTAGAGCGCAGTTTTCCTTTTTTCCCCCCTTTTCCCTTTTTGTTCCCATGCAATTAAGTATCTAAAATCAGAAGTTCACTAAATGGAACACAGGATGCTGCTGAATGCAGAGCTGTTTCAAAAAAGAAACATTTATGACAGTGGTACAGGTGCTCTTCATCTCTGCTTTCTAAAAGACACAACAAGGAAATTAAAATGTTTCAGGTTTTATGCAGGCCCTCATTTAGGAAGCAGCCTGCTGCCCTTGGGTGTGAGTAAGGTGATGGACTTCCGAAAGGATTCAGGCAGCTGATGCTCATTTTAGATGCTCTTGTCTGAATGCAGCCCCCCAAAGCCTCTCTTCTGTCCCAGGGGACCTGGCAGCCCAAGTCTTAGCCTCAGAAATGAGCCGTTCTTAGGAGTCCCACATTTCTCTGTCCCTTTTTGGTTTCTCATCTGTGGGGTACAATGCAAGCATCTGTATCATGTCAGAGCTCAGCATGAAATGATGGCAGCTGCTTCTTATCGCCTTATTTTCCTAAGGGGAGATAAAAGCATTCACATCTTCCCTGTCCAGGGACATTTATTTAAATTTGTCCCTCTTCGTTCTCCAGAGAGTGCCCTGAATAGAGAACTGGAGGCTGCCCTAACACAGTGCATTCTATTACAGTTTATTTGGCCTTAAGTAATTAAATGGTTAATGGTGAAAGTACACACACTCATGAAACCAGAAAGCCTGACTCTGTGTGGTGGTTAAACAGCCATTCTAGGCCCCAGCTCTTACTCCAGGATGTTAGGATTTATTTATACATTAATTTATGTAAGGCAGTGAATTGTTCAATTCAGAAGAGAACAAAGACTGCTTATTGAGCCTTCACAAAAGATTGCATTAATTCAGCTCCAACGTTTGGGGTTGTTATATGTACACAAACACAGGCCCTAAAGGCCAGGCTTCAGATATTTTTAACTGAGCAAAACATGTTGCAGGCAGCCCTGTCCTGCTGCAAAGCAAGCTGGCAATGGCAGCAGCCTGCGTAGTGGAAAAGAAATGCTCCTTTGCCTGTTCATAGCAGGTGTGACATCAGATGGGTGCTTTTATAAATGTGGGATCGTGCTGCTGTGTTACATCTGTGTCATTTAAAGAAAGATAGAAGGGTAATTAGTTGCTATTTCCTCTGCTTCCTGCTTTCTGAGATACTTGAGATGCTGATCTCAAGGCAGGACATTCTGATCTTGTACATGTAGCCCAGATTGGAATAGGAATTGCATTCTAAATATTCAAGGTAAAACATACTCCCAGAATTTCTTACCGCCAAAAAGAACAATGCCAATTTCTTCATAAGTATCTTCTGCAAAGCTTTTTCAATCTGGTTTTGTCTAATATGCTTTTCCCACTGTCTGTATCATTTTGTGTGACCGCTATTACAGCATCTGGCGTGCAATGCATTTCTGTGCCATTCTTGCACATCCGTAGCAAAGCAGTCATAGAATCACAGAATCATTCTGGTTGGGAAAAACCATGAAGACCATCTAGTCCAAACACCAGCCCATTCCCACCATGCCCACTAACCATGTCCCTCAGCTCTTAACATCTCCAGGGACAGTGACTCCACCACCCCCTAGCAGCCCATTCCAGTGCCTCACTACTCTCTGAGAAGAAGCTTTTCTTAGCATCCAACCTGAACCTCCCCTGGTGCAACTTGAGGCCATTCCCTCTCATCCTATCGCTGTTCCCTGCGAGAAAAGGCTGCCTCCCATCTCACCACAACCTCCCTTCAATTAATTGTAAAGAGCAACAAGGTCTCCCCTGAGCCTCCTCCACACTGAACAATTCCAGTTCACTCAGCTGCTCCCCATAAGACTTGTGCTCCAGACCCCTCACAGCTTCATTGCCCTTTCATTGGAAATGAAAGCAGTCACTGAAAGCAGCTGCTGAAAGCCATGTCTGCCAGGACAAGGGTGCTGAATCCTTGAAATCTTCCTTCAGACTTCTCATAGCCCCTAGAAAGGTGGTTTTTGAACCTCTTGTTGCACTGGCTAAGAAACAGCAGTCAGACAGGTTGGTGCATCCTAAAGAGCCAGGACAGATGAAGGGTAAATCACGTAATTTCAGACCAGTGCAGCTTCACTTTGGAGCCATTAATATCCCTGTCAGGATCCTGGGTTGCCCAAACACACCCACTGAATTTCTTTCATGAGCCACTTACAGCCAAGATCTATTTCCTCTGTATTTAATGTTTTATGGAGCAGAAAATAAGCCTGCGTGCTTCATTTCTCCCTCCTTGTGAGATTCAGCAGCCGCTCTTTACAGAGCCAGCCTTTCCTTTTCCTCCCTCCAGCCCTCTGCCCAGAGCTGTGCCACCTTCCTCAGAGTGCACTCTCCCCAGGAAACAATTACAGATTATATCTCGTGCATTTTTAAAAGCACACAACCTCTTCCTCGGCTGTTTTTCACTAAAGCAGCAGGTGAGCTCATCCACTCCATCTGCTGCTCTTTGCACGGAGCTTACGCTTTTTAAACAAACCTTAATATCCCCTTCTAAATTAAAGAAGCGATGTTTTCAGCAGGAATGCCCTCAGTATGATCATGATATACGTATGTGCCCATTTAGAAAAAAAACAACAAACAGCAACGAACATCTGTCGCTTCCTTAGTAAACACTGTGATATTATGTCACAAACTCAATTACGCTGATCACCGGGCCATGGACAGCAGTTGCTGCTTTTTTAAGATACGTGTTGAAATAAAGCTTTGCTTCAGGTGCTGCAAACCCATTACTGGATGTTCATCAAAGAGAAAGGGCTCATTTCAGCCGGCTGTGCGTGCTCCCTTACGTCAGTGGGACATTGCCTGGGCACGGCAGCTCACTTCTTATTGACTCGTGTATTTATAGGCAGAGTCAATAAGCAGCAGTCACTGCAAAGTCCGCCACCATTCTCTTTTCCTCAGTAAGCGCTTGCATCCCGATGTCTGCATTTGGCTAGGCCTGTTGGGAAATGGTAATGACTTTCATCAGCTCTACTTACTGCCCTAAAATCGCTTCTGGGGGCTGCAGGCCATAGGATTGGTTTTAGGAAGATAATCATTTATTTAGAAAGGAAGCGTTGAGTGAGTACAGAGGAGGAGGCAAAAGAGAGTTTTTTTTACATGAGGAGAAAAACCTGGTGACACTTTGAAACCCGAGGTTTGAAGATTCTAGGGGAAGTCAGAAGGAAAGTAGGACTTGGAACTGTTGGAGAAGTGCTTAAATTCATTAAGCAAAGGGTCCGAGATGGAGAACAAGTGAGAAGAAAGGCAGAAAACCAGCAATAAGATTCAGCAAGCATTTAAAGAACAGGTTGAAGGAGGTTGTGTTTCTCCTCCCTCTCCCAAGAAATCCCTTGTATTCATTAAAGAGCGGCAGAAGCTTAAAAAAAAAAACAAAAAACCAAACAAACCAAAACACCAAAAACCCCCAAAGTTAAGAGATGCTTGTTTTAAGTGGACTCTTTCTTTGGGATATAAATAATCTGAAGCAGTTCTTAATTACACACTAGGTGTGATAATGCAGCAAGCAGCACCTGCTGAGGAAAGCATCACTCAGGAGGGGAAACAAGTTCCAAGTTTGTAGGCAATCTGTATTACAAATCTAAGAGGAGAATCATGGCTTAGAGCTCGCAGGTGACTTTCAGGCTGGCACTTCAAGTATCTTTAAATGTGTGTGCAATTGGCTTGTTCTACATGCACAGAGCATATGAGGCACATTCCTCTCATTCTGCTTTAGCACTGGTAAATTGATGTTGGGATGATATACCTGGAATAACAGCAGCTGATGTGGGAGGAAGGAGAGCCCTCTGCATTCGCTGGGCACAGCAAAACTTTTGATGATCAGGCTGCCGTTAGAGGAAGAAGGATTCGTCCACTTTCTCTCACAGGTTGGTTTTTGTTGGTTTGGTTGATTTTTCAGTTGTTTTTCTTTTTTGGCACAAATGCAATAGCACATGAATCTTTTGCATTGAGTAAGGCACAGCCAGAGAGCTTTTAGAGGTTCCCATGGTCTGTTTACTATTCAGGAGGTGCCTGTGTTTGATGTGGGGGGCACATTGTGCCTGATTTGTTACACCTGTTTGGTTCTCAGCTGAAACCCACTGGTGCAAAACTGCAGCCCATTGTACTCAGCAGACTCGGCTCTTGGCAGGTTCGTTATGAGAAATGATACGTATCCCTGCGGCTGAGCTAGACCTTGATGAACTTGTATCAAAGGACTTTGTGAACTCGTTTCGAGAGCGTGATGTGAATTATATGGGGCAGGTGTGAGTGCCAGAGGAAGGCGGAGGCTGGTGTCACACTTCACAGCTGAAAGCCACCCACCATCAAGGCCGCTTTTCATGTGCTTGGCTGGAGAGAGCTCTGCTGTGAACAGAAAGCTCTCTGAGGCAGTGGTAAGCCTGAAAGGACAGAGCAGGCTTTTGAGGGAGGAAATCAAAAAACATTGGAAAAATTTCTGCTTTGAGTCAAGGTAACTTTTAATGACTTGTAAGTCAAAACTAGACTGAAGAAAAAACATTACGCTTTGGAGAAATCCTCTCCCTGCCTTCAAAGCAAGTACAACACTTTTCGATCAGATCAGCTGCACTACTCCATTGCAGTTGAGGTATGTTCTGTTCTGTATGTTCTGTATGAACTGTGGTACCTATGCATAACCTCATATGCAACAGTTAATGTTTGAAGCAAAGGCTTCTGGCTAGGTTGGAACCTCTTGTAAATAGATTGTCATGTTAAATAGACTTCTTTTTTTCCTATTTCTCAAAGCCAGCTTAACACGTCATCCTCCCAACCCTATTGCTTAAATGATACAAGAGAAGATGTATGTCAGGTGATGCATTAACATCTGCTAGCTTGAGTTGTCACAATGTACTTTTGAGAAATAAACTCCATTTGTGGTGAGTGGGACTGCGGATAACATCTGCTACCAGAATGGATGGGGATAGCATGTGATCAAGTAGTGCACAGGTAGCAGAGTAGTACAAGAAGCAGAGCTGGCTTATTCTAACAGTTTTCCTTCTCTGTAGTCTTGATTTGGCAGCTTGCCTTACCTGTTGACTAGAGCCCACTCTGCCATACATCATCCTCTTACTTGCTCTTTTCAGTCTCAGAATAATGAAAACTACACCGAGTCTTCTGATGAAAATCCTCCCAGCACAATGTCACAGCAGGGGAGTTGGAACTGGGTGGTCTTCAAGAGACCTTCCAACCCAAGCCATTCCTTGATGGTAGGAATAGGAGCAGGCAAAGGAAATTTTTCTGAACCAGTCTGTTGCATTCTGATGTTCTTTCCATTTCGTGGTGGTCTTCTTACCTCCTTGCTTTCTTTTCCCTTTAAGTGTTGAGTGATGTTGTCCATGATGGAAATTGCAGATGTAGGTTGGTTTAACACCCCCTCCCTCCTGCCTCCACCCATGGTTTATGGTTACTTTAGTCAGGCTGTTTTGCCTCTTTTAATATAACAGGTGGCAGGTGCTGATGGCCTAGACTAAGGAAGTGTGATGTAACGTTAAACATAACTTAGTTCTTCTAGCTATTTCTTAGATTAGAAATGTGTATTCCCCCCTGCAGCAAACTGAAAAATAGTTGAAAACCGCAGTTAGAGACTAAGCACAGGAAAACTGAACAATAATTTGATGCTTTTCTTCTTTATCCTCCAATAAGTTTTTTTTTCCTTTTATTTTTTTTTTTTCTTCCCCTGTTGGATGTTTTAGTTGTGCTTAGATTGCTCTTCTGGAGTAGATATCATGGGTATTGCCCTCCTAAATCCTGTTTGGAAAGCAGCTCCAGTGCTGTTACAGCATTCATTGCCTTGTTAGCATAGTAAGGGACTGCTTGGAATAAGCATATATGACAGAAGTGAAGTTGTCTACATTTGGAATACCTGCATCAATGTGCATCTTGCTGATGTTCCAACAGAAACAGTGACAGAATCAAAACATTCAAGGTGAAAAATAATACCAGACAGTATAATAATACCAAACTACCAGAGCCCACCTTTTCTGAGTGTGTAATGGAGTCCCCTTCACTTCTTCAAAACCCTTTGAATTCAGCTGGATTAAAGCAGTGAACAAATGCTGTGTTACCAGAATGATGACAACTTGTGACAAATGCAGTATAGGAGAAATGTATTCTGAAATGCTCAGTAGCTTCTGCAGCATCTGGAATCCTGGTACAGCATAATAAAGCTGCTAATTAAGTAATTGTACAGGTTTTTTTTTCCTGCTTTTCTAATGGTCAGTATAAGGGGTTCCCTATATAATGCAAGTGTAGAAAATGACACTTTCCACTTAATGTTAGCTCCCTCTTCCCTTTCTTTTCATCAGTGATGTTTCTTTTAGTGTGCACAATTAACAAAGGTTAATCCCCTTCTTTATGCCTGCCTTGTTTCACTTTTTCCTGTTTAACTTAATGCTTCTCTCAATTAAGCAATTGAAGGTGAATTCTGCTCCCATCTAATACTAGCAAAATGGAGAGTATGGAGAATTCCAATGCCATGTAAACCTTAAGTACAGGCCCGATATCAAAAGGTATCTGTGCTTCTGCTGGCATTCAGCTAATAGTTTGCTGAGTGAAACAAAGAGGTGAAAGGCAGCTATCGAAGGATGCAGGGAGGATAAACCTGCCTTCACTCAGAGAGGTTGGCTGCTGGCAGGGTAAGTGGCTGATGCTTTCTTTGCAGCATAACAGCACTCATGGGGCAGCTTTGTTATGAGAGAGGCTCCTATGGCCTTCTAGCTTAGGTAGCATTCTTAAGCACTAGTGACACAGAGAGGAGTCTGTGGGAATAGAGAAGAGGAAATCTACAGAAAAGAGGCTAGACATCTGAGCATGGAGTCCATACTTGAATCTAACCAAATATTTTTCCTTTTCTTTCCCAAAAATGTATCAGTTAGAGGGTGTAGTTATAGAAGCATGTTATTTACTGGCAAGGCTGATCTAAGGAGGCTGATGCATTCTCATTCCTGTAACTGTGCTGCCATATGCCAGCCTCTCAGCTCTGTCAGCAAAACGATGCTGCACATTGAGTGGTTTCTCCTGCCAAAGGACAGAGTGCTCTGACCACTCGTGCAACAGCTACGTGGCATGCTGAAGGCTTGACAGACCTTTCTGGATAATATCATGAGGAACCAGCAGGTGATAACGCAGCGATATCCCTTTCAAAAAAGCTAAAAGCACCTCGCACAAGACTCCTTAAAGAAGACTTTAGGAGGTCATTGAGCTATGATTTCAACTTATAGCTGTGTTGTGCATGTCAAAAAGATCATTTCACTTCTCAAAATACATTCCAGGAGGCTGTCCTGGAATGGATATGGTCTTCCCTACCATATATTCAGAAATGCAAAATAGCACACTGGGGTACCCCATTTCTCCATTTCCTATCTTCCCAGTAAGATCTCCTATGATTTGTGCTTTCCTCTTCCTCTTTTCAAGAGGTTGAAACTATGCTGCACTGTCTTCTGTAGATGTGAAGGAAAATTCAGACATATAGGCAATGCTCAGGAAATTTCAGATGTCCTATAGGAAGAGAGCCAGCCTGGTTGTCCTGAAATTCTAGATTCTGTGCAGGGTAGTCCTTTAAAACTTTAGTGTGCTTTTCATAGTTACAGTATTGGTTGAAAGACAGCCATTTACTAATAAATATTCTAGTTGTTTAGAAGCGTAGGCCTTTGGGAGGGGGAGAAAACTGCAGATCATACCTTATGGAACTGTCATGGGATATGCAGAGTCTGATGGCTGCCTGGATAATGAGAGAGAGACTTGTATTTTAATTAGAGTAACAGTCTGCTCCTGAGTTAAAGAGAAAGCAGTTTGCCCTCAGGAAAGGTATGTGACAGAAGCCTGTGTTCTTTGAAAGCTGCAGTAAGCAATGCCAGCAATGTTCAGTATATAGGATCTAATGTTACTTGTCTGTGAAATCAAATTGAACCACTGGCTGCTAAGGGACTTATAACGTTAGAAATGTTCCTAGCTGAAGCACTGCTTTATACACTCAAGTGCACGCGCTAGATGCTTGTTACGGCTCTTTCACCACTATGGCTAGGCATCCTAGTAGGCAATTGTTAATTACAGTTGCATTTGTTACAGGGCTTTTAGGCAATGAAGCATTAATTCTCCAGTATCATTTGCTTTACTAGCCACAAAACAAATGCTGAACTAGTCCCATTTCTAAGTTTGGTTACTCTACCCAAAGACATTCTCTTGAATAGAATGTCTTTGAATTCAAGAGAATGTCTTAACTAACTTAAATCAAAAAACAAAACGAAGCTCTCATCTCTTCCTAGCTACTAATATAGGATGGATAAGGCAAAGCATGCGTGTTTCTGAACCTTGTGTATACCTCCAACTCAAGATATTTATAGCCTGCCTTGAAATTTGACCTTTATTTCCAAGTCATTTGTGGCATGTGGTTGAGTCAGCAGAGAAATCAAAATGAGTTGCAGCTGGATGAGAAGGGGGCTGGAATAAAGAGAATGAATGGTCATGCCCGCTGCTGTAGAAAGGAACTTCGTAAATTCCGAGGGCTGGCACTAAAATGTCAGAAGTTACAGATTATAGAAACTGACTGGAAAGCAGACTTTTGCTGGGCCTGTAGAGTTATTGTGTTAATGACATGAAGATGTGTTTCGAACTATTGACGCTTTATTAGTGATGTTAATTCTGCACAGAGCTCATTCTTCACTGTTGATGTACGTTTGGCAGCCTTTCAAAGGTAATGTTTTAATTCACCACAGAGAAGGACATGATCTTGAGCTTGTTGAGACAAAGGCTGCAATAGAAAGACGTGGAATTGATAAGATAAAAGGAGCAATTTCAGAAACGTACTTTTCCTTTGTTGCTGTTTTCAAGAAGGATGATATTTCAGCCCTACATGAAGAACCTGTCTAAAGCCTAGGCAATGCCTTTCTGGTTACATTCAAAGCTTGTGATGCTTTTACATAAAACTTATTAGTCCCGTATCTGAAGAGAAGTCCAGATCTACTTAATTCTATAGGAAGCAAACACAGCTGCTGGACTCATCTGCCCAGGTGCAGCACATATTATGTTATTCTTCTTGTTGAGCTTCTTCAATTTATCTTTTTAGGCAGAGAAAAAGAAAGGTTTATATTGAAAGGCATGTTTAAGCACTGGGGGTCTTACTTTCCTATTTGATACCATCACCAGGGAGCCTCCATTCGGTGTTCTTATTTCAAACACAGTGTTACTCCCAATACTAGAACCTGTAACCAGAGTGAAGTAGTCAAAGTGTCAGAAGCTGGCCTTCCACCAGAAAGATTTTATATTTCTTTTGGCTTCTTACTGTATTTTGGTACAGTCTGTTAAGATTGGAGTGAGTAGCAGTAACAGTGGCATTGCAAACCATCAGATCAAACATCAGACTAATATTCTGCTTAGCAAAAAGAATATGAGGACTCACCCCTGTGGGGTGCAGAACTGAGGGATTATCTGCTCTGTTAAATCCTATCCCTTGGAATCAACTGACCGAACCAAGCTGCTCTTGAACACCGGATTCTACAAAACATCTCTCATAACCATTCAGCAGGTGCAAGGTCTGTAATTAAAGATGAAACACAACACAATGCACACTAGTTGAGAACCTGTTGAATTCCCTCTGCTTCTCTTTCCTTTTTGGCTCTTTAAGATGTGTCTTTTTTTATTTATTTATTGTGTCTGGTTATGAATGTCTTTTGCTGAAGCACCAGTGCCTGAAGTGGCAAGAGTGTATGCTGCATACTGAAAAACAATGTGAAAGGGACTAAGCTGAAGTATTTGTAAATAAAACTATAATGCAAAATAATATACTCCATAAAACACTGAACGTAAACAGGGCAATATTGGCCTTGGTCGAGAAGTCGTTTGTTTGAATTATGCTGCTTAATGTTTCTGCTGGATTTTCCATATCAGACATCTGTGTGGCTGCATGAGGCCAATCAAGCTGAGACTGTTATTCTAAGTGCAGGGTGAAATAACCAACTACAACCTGGATTATAAAATGTTGACATTAAAGGTCTGCTGCTCCTTGTAAAGAGTGTGTTTTTATAATTTAAAGAAATCTGATCTCCTGAAAGTATCCTGCTGTGCTTGCAGCTGACATCATATTAGTCTGAGTTTTAACAGATTCAGCAGGACTAGTATGATTAAAGCAACTTTCAGCTCCCTGTGTATTTGGAAAGGAGCTGTGGAAAAGACACTTGGAGTTAAAGATGACAGCTCCCAAGAGATCTTGACTTCATCAGCCTTATTAGAAGTTAAATAAATAACAAAACTCCAAGCTATAGCTGTAAAGGATCCAGAGTTCATTTGTGATTCCTTGGTTACCTGTGAAAAAATATTTCTTAGCTGTGTTAATTTAGGGTTAACGTGAAGGGTACGTGCCCAGGAGCAAGTTACCACAAAGTAAAGTAAAATTAAAGGTTACATTTGCAGCCTGTAATTTAACATGCAGTAGGTGGCAGTGCATCTGCTCTTACCCAGCTGTAAATGCATGGTAGCGAACCCCTCAGTAACAAATTCATGGTGAGGCAGTACAAGAAGGCATTCTCCTTGCTTTGTAGTGATTAAATAAAGAGCAGACCTTCAACTCTGTAACTGCACTGTTGGCATTTATCGCCACATTCATTGAGAAGAGTAATGGAAGGCCTAGAAGGAAGCAAGTGCATGTAATCACCACATATGCAAACAGAACACTGGTATGCATCAGTGAGATAATTCTGATCTACAAAAGACAGCAGGTAACTATACCTGTTGCACTCCATTTGTACAGAGAATGGCAACTATAAGGTAGCAAGGTGTATTTCTGCACGTAGACCTCAAGTATTACTTTAAATCACAGGTATCCAAAACATTAACTTGCCTGGGCAGCACTGAGTGAAGAGGAATCGCCTTGGACCAAATGTAAACATATATGGTATCACTAATGTGTGTAAGTAACAAGACTTTCTCTATTTTTTCAAGTATTTTTAATTAAAGTGGGGAAAAAAAAGAGGGCAATAAAACCATAAAACTAGCAAGTTGGACACGCATGCTTTAAGGCAGTTCTGGTTGTTGCAGTCGCTTCACAATATAATGATTAAATTTTGTTAGATGATTTCTGTATTTCTACTCCCATTTGAGCTGCTTATGTCCTCTTGATCGCTGCAGCTGCCATCACTACTATTACATTTTGTCAGGAAAATCTGGAAAGCTACTCTTACCTCATGGTAACACTGGGTGTTTATCACCACTGTGAGGTGTCTGATCTTGCTTACTTTATTCATGAGAGTCCTTCTGTGCAGGCTGAAAATGTGAGTAAAGTTCTAACCTTGTACAGAGGTTGCTCTGAAAGTAATGCCTCCTATTTATTTCCATGGAAGCAACAACAGATATAAAGAGCACAATAACACTATTTGATAGAGCACATTCCCAGCTACAAAGCACTATTTTTCAACACAGTCACCAAGACCATGCATTTTCACCAGCAATGAATTGCATGTTCCACCCACCGCCTCACTGTTCTCACATCCACTCTTTGGACCTCATAAATGTTCAGCAAACATTGGTGAATTTTAATGAGTGCCATTTTGTCCACATGGAGGAATTCTGTGACACACATATGCACTTCCATGTCTGATGTCAATTTGTCACACTACCCCTCTGCTGCCATCTGTCCCACAGCAACAATGTGTAACAGATACCAGCAACATCTGCCTCTGGCATCTTGGGCCAACATCTTAAAATAGGAGATATTAGTTTTAGAGCAAACCTTGCACTGATCTCATCACTTAGCAGTGAATTTCTTTTCTTACAAAAGAAATAAAAAAACAACAAACACGGATTCTACTCACAGAATTAAAAATAATGCAATACAGCCAAGAAGAGACTATGGCCAAAGCGTATCCACTATAAATCCTTAAAAATAGATTGAATTTTCAACTAAAAATGGTTTAACTTTGCTTTAATTAAAGCCCAATAATAGTTACTCTAGACTTCATGTTTTCAGACACAGTTGGAGGACACGTGTTGCTTGTAAACATTCAGAAGTGAAAGACTTGAATGTAAGTAGTCCAAAAGGTTCTTTGCATGGTTCTGGAGAGCTGTGGGGAGGAATGTGTCCAAAAGCAAGGCAAGTGGAAGTGTTGAGATACATCTTCAGCACACAGCTTAGCCTGTACAAGCCTTGCAGTTATTAAATCTCCATCACTGCGTTGTACAGACTGGAAGAGAGGACAGTAAGGGCAGTGCAGCTCTAAGTCTTGGGCCACCTCCCCAGAAAAGCTGTGGCAGGGGTGGCTGCTGGTAGATTGAGCTGAGTTGTTGCACACTGGAGGAACAGTTCTCTTCAGCTAACATCATCTGGTTTCGAAGCAGCATTGGTTTCCTCTGGTAGCTATGGCTGCGGGAAGGTTGGAGCTGCTTACTCCCACTTCCTCCCTAGACAGACAGTCTGTCTGAGGGCTCTGTGCCAGAGTTTGTGCTGGCACACGGACTCAGTCCCTTGTCTGTAGGGTTTTGTTACTAATGCGTTTATAAGACTGATGCCATTAGTACTTACATTACTGTCATTTGTGTTACAGAAGCTGTATTTGTCTGCTTCTACACTAAAAAGCAAAAAGAGAAAGGGATTTCTTTTTTATGTCACGTAATGAGAAGTGGAAACCAACACTTAAAAACTTTTTCTCTAACATTCTGTCCTACTGCGCTACGTTGCTTTCCCCGCAGAGACTGACACAAAGAGAGAACTTGGAGCAACCTGTGTTTCTCCTTGTCTCGCAAACTGACCAGCTTCCCCTTTCAGATGTGAGGTAGTACATGTATATACGCTTGTATGACCAAGATGTTATAATTGCAATATAATCAAAAGAGTAAGGCAAAAGCAAACAAGGATCACAAAAGAGAATAAGTAGAAGAGCTTACCCTCGGGTTGAGCTCACTAGAAGATACCAAAAGAGGAGGATCTCCAGAAGAGATCCTTCCCCTCTGGTAGCCAGCTCTTAAATAGGTCCAGGAGGGGTGCAGCCTGGCTCCACCCCTTCCGGCAGCGCAGCTGAATTGCCTTCACCTGTGCTCCTCTGGCTGACTCAAGGCTCACCTCAGGTGATTAATCAGAGGTTCAGGCCATGACTCAACAGTTCCCATACAACGCTGCAAAACCAAGCTGTTAGGTAATCCTCAGCTCTGGAATTCGTCTGACAAAGGGGTAAAGCAGTGAGACATGTTCCTTTTGTAATCTGTTTAAGTAAACGAAATTTAATCTCTTCTTGGCCAGTTTTAAAGATCGAGTCATGAAAGCCTGGAATAGTCCAGTTGTATACATTTCCCTTGGAAAGTATCTGCTTCAGCTTTTCTCATTGTTAAGCAGATCTGAGACTTCCATTAGAGCACATTTATTCCTAGCTTTAGTTATTATTTTTCAAACATGCTCTGTTTGTATGCATAAAGTCTTGCTATCTCAGCTCTCAAAGATTATCTGAGGACAGGACAGCAAATGCCTACTTGAAACCAGGCAGATTATTTTCCTGATGTCAGTGTAGGGGCAGGAAACTCATCTGTGGAAAACAACTTATGAAATTAGTTGTGGCCCTTTTCTTTTTGTAAGATTATTCATGATTTTATTTATTTACTTATTTTCTTTGGTAGTTGATCGTTTAAAAGCAGCTTCATTGTTCAGTGCACATTACAGGTAAGCGTGTTTTGGATTAGGGAAGCTTTCATTCACTCTACCTTTTCTGTGATGATTGCTATCTGCGTGCACTAATTCTACTGTACAGTTTATTTTCTTTAACATGAACTAGCAGTGTGCCCAGGTGGCAAAGAAGGCCAATGGCAACTTTACTTGTACAGAAATATTATTGTCAGCAGGACTAGGGAAATGATTGTCCCCTTGTATCAAGGCACTGGTCACACCACACTTTGAACATTGCGTTCAGTTTGATGCCTCACTGCAAGAGCAGTTACCAAGTAGTTTGAGTGTGTCCAGAGATGAACAAGAAAGCTGGTGAGGGACTGGAAAACAAGAGTTATGAGGAGCATCCGATGGAACTGGAGCTGTTTAGTTCAGAGAAGCAGAGGCTGAGGGGAAACTTCATTGCTCTCTGCAACAGAGGTGATTGTCCCCCTCTATTCTTCTATCATGAGGCCCCAGCTGGCCTACTGTGTCAAAGTCTGGGGCCCTCAACACAGGAAAGATGAGGAGCTTTAGGAGAGGGTGCAGAGCAGGACTGGGAAGATGACCCAAGGGCTGGAGCACCTCTCCTGTGAAGACAGGCTGAGGGAACTGGGCTTGTTCAGACTGGAAAAGAGAAGGATCCAGGGAGACCTTATTGCAGCTTTCCAGTATTTAAGCTTTCCAGTATTTAAAGAGAGTCTATAAACATGAGGGAAATCAACTTTTTACACTGGTAGATGGTGATAGGAAAAGGGGGAATGGTTCTAAACTAAAGGAATGGATATTTAGATTAGATGTCAGGGGAAGTTTTATGCTCAGAGAGTGGTCAGGTGCTGGAACAGGTTGCCCAGAGAAGTTGTGGATGCCTTGTCCTTGGAGAAGTTTAAAGTCAGATTGGATGGGCTTTGGGCAATTTGATCTAGTACTTGATCTAGAGATGTCTGCCTTGCCTGTGCCAGGGGGCTTGGAACTTGATGATCCTTGAGGTCTCTTCCAACCCAATTAATTCTATGACTCTATGAATTTCTACAAATGAGGTTGTAGTGAAGAGATTATCCATCTTTTTTCTCAGGTTACAAGTGATAGGATGCAAGGAAATGACCTCAAGTTGTTCCAGGTGAGCCTAATTTGTCATGTCAGGGATAATTTATTAATGGGAGAGGCAATTAGGCATTGGAACGGGTTGCCCAGGAAAGTGGTCTCTAGAGGTATTTAAAAAGTATGTAGACCTGGTGCTTTAACAGTAGACTTGCAGAGTAAAGTGGATGGTCAGATTTGATGATCTTGAAGGTCTTTTCCAATTGAAATAATTGTATGATTCTACAATCCTACAAAGCAAGTAGAAAGTGAGAAAAATGTTTGTGAGATGGTCTTTATTACCTCATCAGGACTCGGATTATTTTTAGGGAAGGGCAATAACAACTGGTGCAGTCAAAAGCTAGCATTGTATATACTGGGAGTATTGCCATTGCATTCTTTGCCTCTTTGGGTGAAATCTTACTTCTCCAAGTAGCGATAAGTTTTGTATTTTCTTCTTCTGCCACTGCCATACAAAGCAAGAATGTAAGACATACTTGTGTAGCGATCCAACTACAAATATCTCAAAAGAGCTTTAACTGTTTCCTCCTAGTCCTGCAGGCAAAAGAGTTTTCAGATAGCTCGGCTTGCCACTCTGGTCTCAGTGTTCTCCATTGTTGGCTCAGTGGAGGACCTGAGAGGAGAGCGCGAGACTCATTTCCACTTCAATGCCACCTTAAATGATTGAATTGCCTATGAAGCAGCAGTTTTATTTAATTAGGGCTTTGGACAGGGAGCCACACAATGAAAATTGTCATATTTGCTTTCAAAATTTCCATGCAAGCAGGTGCAGACTACTTTCATACAGTTCAGCCTCCATGGCTCCTTGACCTGGGAGTGCAGAAGAATGAAATGCAGAGGGCAGAACTCCTTTTCTCACACACAGCCTTGTGCAAACATCGTAGCTCGACTGCTTCCAGATTCAGAATGGCACAAGTGTTGTACTCTGTAGCATTTTCAATTACTCTCCACTGCTAGGTGCTCTGCACAAAAAAAAAAAAAAAGGATTTTGTTTTTTTTTCCCCACATCGAAGAAGGAAAGAGTTTCTCAGAGCTGCTTACAGAGGGAGGCCATGCCCAGACGTAACCACTGAGGCTGTCCTTTCAGAGGAATAACGTACTTTCTGTTCTCACTTTTTCCCCTGTTCTTAAGACCACTGAGTATCATGATAACCCGCTTGGAAAGGACTGGAATAAGTGCTTGGGAGGGTGATAAATACCAGCTCAAACTTTGCTTTTTATTTTCTGTATAGTTTTTAAACAGATAGAGGCTAAAAATCTAGCAAATCAAATATTTCTACCACCAGTGGTCCTAAATTGCATGCAAAGCACTGTGGGCTGGTGGCCGGAACAACAACGAAGCTGCCCTGAAAGTATTTATCTTAGGCAATACTTTTTACTTCTCATTGCTATCTGAAAATTTCAGTGTGAATTAAACCTCACAGGTAAGGCTATCTCTCTTTTCCAGCTGCAGAAATCGAAAACCAGAAAGGTTACAAATAGAATTTGTGTTTGGAGTACCATCCAAGCCCTGGGACTCACAGAAGACAAGAGGGCTATTCACAAAGCATGGCACTGCATAAAGTGAATCTGGCCTTGTGACTTACCTGTCCACATGGGGTTAGTCTGGAAAGAGATGTCATGTCTCTTAATTCATGGTTATTACTTCAGTTACACTGCTGTTTTTTTCTTGTTAGAAGAAATATGATTGAAGAATCAGGCAGTGGTAGCATTGAAGAGCTTGACAGTGCAGATAAACACTCAGAAGAAATACTTTAGCTTGTGGTTTGATCACACAAAGGATTTTTAGTACCATCAAGGCATGATCCAAAATAGATGCAAGATATAATGACTGTTTTCACAATTGCAACTACCTGCAGTTTCATGTACCTTTGATCTTCTTTTCCTCAGAAGGGTTTAAAAAAAAAGTGTTGAGGTTCCCTATATTGTCAAATGACCATGGTTATTAACATAGCTAAATGAGGGGTCTGTAAAGTGTACTGTGCCATTTAAAATTAACTCAGTGAATATCTGTTAAGGAAAGCTGCATTAGAGAAAGGGCATGAATTTTAAACCCATTCGTAGATTAATGGAGGCAAAGTACTGCATGGATGTTCTGATTTCACTTAATTACCAGGTCTTGTTAGACTGAGTCAAACAGGAGTCAACTTAACTGATGCAAATGTAAAATGTCACATTTTCATCACAAGGTTTATTTCCATAGCTTTCTGCAGAGACCGTATCGTGCTGATATGTGTAATAACTTATGCTTCCTTAGTGATTCCTCTTTATGTAGGTAAGTCCATGTTAAAATAACACACAATCTGTTGCACAGAAGCTCCACCATCTATAAGAAAAGGCAAAAAACCATTGGGCTAGAATTTCTTCAGAAGAATATGTAACACAGCAAGATTTGAAGGACAAGTTCGGCAAACCCCACAAGAACGTGTTTGAAAAGCCAAGTCCTTTTATCATTTGCCTTAAGGATTCTGGATCTCCTGTCACTGAGAGAGATTGGCCACTGTGTTACTGATGAAATCAGAAGAGGAATTCCTATCCTCAAAGCTCCAAATTCCCTTCAAGTTTTTATCTGTATCATCCCCAAGCTCGACTTCAGATTTGGACTTCAGATTTACCTCTGCTAGTTCAGAGTTCAAACCAATCATAAAACTTTGCCATGTGACTGTGCTTTCCAAAGTATTCAACTTTGCATTGTTGAGCAAAATGCCGTAGAGTAGAAAAAAGGAAAAAACCAGCTTGTATCTACAGCAAGAGAGGAAATAGAAGGTATGACAGGAATTCAAACACTTGTTAGAACAGCTTCAAAATTTCAGGAATTCAGATGAGGCCTTGAGAGCGGTCCAAACTCTTGTGGTGTCAAAAAAGTGAAATTTCATAAAAATCAAGACTTGGGTCAGATCCTGAATTTCATCAGAGTGCGGCAGAACTGGAGAACAGAAAAGAACTCTTTCTTCTCCGTTACAGCTAAATAGATGGTTTTATTAATTGTAGTTGGTAGTTAAAGAGAAGACATTCTGCCATTCAGAACTGAATATGAAGTCCACTGAGATCAGTTAGGTATTTCCATTTACTTCAGTGGATGCTGAATGAATTGAGGAAGAACCCGTGTAAGAAGTGAGGTGGTACTGCAAAGTGCAGACTTGGTGTGTGCGTAGCACAGCTGCCCTGGGGGGGAAACTAGGAGTTCTGAGGAAATGTCCTGCTTTATGATGCTGATGTGTCATCTCCTGTCTGCTTACCAGTGCACTGACTAAGGAGCAAGCAATGCAAGGAGAGATGGAACTTGATGTAAGGGTGGGTGCTACAGATGATAAATGTGTACATACAGATATTGGTGTGTATATACAGAGCTTTAACTGTGGAGGTTTCAGCTACAGGCATTTCATCAAAATTTACATTATTTGAAGCCGACTTCTCCTGAATCAGAAAAGAAATGCAAACGTTTTGCAAATTAGATGTGTTAATAATTAGGATTGTATAAACAAGCTATGTATAAAATTCTATACTCTGTCTGGAGAGTGACGTGCTTGTGGGAGGGTTAAATAAAAACTAGTTTAATGAAGGAACAAATTCCTCTACCAAACTACCAGGAACTTCAAAACAAAGAATTTAAAAACAGGGTATTTTTAAACAAATAGCTTGACAACATTGTGCCCTTGCCTAAGCATAAGAGAAATCTGACCTGACTACCATGCATCAATTTGTTGACATAATTCTTCTCTTGGTTTTGCTATATTACTTAAAAAACAATGGGTGTAGAGGGTGGATGAGAAAGGAGCTATTGTAAAAGAGGCAAGGCTTGCAAGATGTAAGCTTTTTGCATTTTAGCCAAACAAGCTTTTTGAACATGGCACTAAGGATAACAAAGGAGAAAGGATTGTTCTCCATTTTGACTTTATTAAATTCTGAGGGAACAGTGAAATCAGTTTCATCCGTGTTTTGAAAGACAGTAGCATCCTCTAGCCTGTTTCAAATGTTTTCCGAAGAAAATTTGTGCAGCTAATTGCCAGTTTTCAACCAGCTTAAAAAGGGAAATGCAAATGACAACTCAGTTTTCAGTAGGAAACCTGGTTATATTCCTAATCTAAGAAAAGAGTTCTTTGAAAGTGTGAACACGAAGTAAACGAGACCTTTAATATAAGGGCCTGACTTAGAACGCCGTGGATGTGCGCGTCCTGGGCCGGAGGTGCCGAGATCTTTGGTAACACCGAGCTCCATCTACTGGCGTGCGGGAGAAGTCGGGAGACTTGCGTGTACCACCTCCTCCCTTTTGACAAAAATACCTTCTTCGGCCTTGGAAACCAGCGCTGAACGAGTTTAGGTGCCTTAGATCTATTCGGGGGCTGTTCTCGTGCTGGGAAGAGTTGCAATATTTAGCCTATGATATCACCTTAGTTCCTCTCCTCCATTGCTGTAAAGGCATCTCCATCTATCATCGGGACCAGGGGCTGAGATCACCTTTCAGCCTTGTAAGAGCTGAGATTACCAGGCCAAGTATCTCCAAATGACCCAGTCCTCAAAGCACAGCTAACTGCAGCTGCCAGCTGAGTACTAACTGTTGTACAGAAAGTGGTGGTCTTGGAGGGGGGCAAGTATGCAAAAATCTATTTGCTAACATCTGAGGTATTCATTTGCTATCTGCACTTGGTAATGTCTTGCCAGTGACTTGAATCAGAGGCTAAAAAAGAACCATCTTTGAAGTGGAAATGAGTGCCTGGATATCCAAATGATGCTGGGGTTATTCATTCAGCAAAAGTAGGTTGTCTTGAACAGATCTTTGCAGTGCCAATCGATCTGCACAGCTAAATCAAGTTAAAATTTTTTTCTTCAAGGTAACTGAAATATACTGTTTGGATTTTGACATTTTACTGTTAGGGAAAACTGATTTTGTGATGCAAACAATTAAGTATTTGTTTCAAAATGTGACAGTACAGACAGACGCTCAGTGTTGTTCATTTCTTCAAGGAGATGTGACTTAAGAAACTGTTCAATTTTGAACATTACCTTTTCAAATGGAAAATGATGCAGCCAAGGGCTTTCCAATCAAGTTTGTAATTATTTCTTCAACTTCTTTAAAAATAAAATAGTTAAAAATAAAAGTTAAAATGGAAGTTCTGTACAGTGCACATAGATATAGCCTAGTCTTTTAGAAGGCAGAGAAACTACACTTTTCCACATGTAAAACTGATCTTCATCCAAAGCCATGTTTTACAATTAAGTTTTTGTTTGTTTGTTTTTATTTTCTAACCATTCTTCACATTCACACAGCTCAAAGAACTCAAATCACACAGCTACAAAGAAGGAAATGTGGAACTGAAGTTATGCTGGGAGGGAGGTGAAGTCTTCTGAAATAAGGACTAGTCAATGCATAGGTTTTCAGTTCTTTGTGGACATTTTCATCAATGTGTTTGTACTTGTAAAGGCAGATCTGAGCCGTAAAGACCTAATTATCACAAGTGACCAATTCATCTTCATGAGCTTGGAGCATGGTCAGGTACCTTAGGAGTTTACTAATAAGCTGCAAGCATTGCCTCTCTTCTCAAGCCTTGGGAAAGCAGGTGGCATCTGAGCTCAACACAGATATTGCTGGTTGTTTCTCTCCCCATTCTCTCGTCACTGTTTTTCTATGGAAAACTATGCCTGGGACTTTTCCCTCCAGCTGTAAATCTTCCCCTAATTCCAAATCTAATTGCATTAAAGGCCCGTTTATATCTATCTTTTTTTTTTTCCTTCCCTTTTTTCCCCCTGACTGATCTGAATCACTTCCCTTTGCAGGTGGTTACTCCTGTGGGGTGTTGATAGGTTCCAGTTACACACACAGTTTGGCAGACTTCTTTCAGGCCTGCCAAGCCTACTGGCCAGCTCCCTTAGCCCTCCCTCACCATGCAACTTCCTCTCATCTTTCCCAGTGTTGTCTTCTGTGTCTGTCCTGACCAATTTACAGACAGAGATCTGGGGACTCTGACTGACAGCAAGTTGAATGTAAGCCAGCAGTGTGCCCTGGCAGCCCAAAGGCCAACCGTGCCCTGGGATGCACCAAGCCTAGCACTGCCACTGGCTGAAGGGAGGGGTTTCCCCTCTGCTCTGTGCTGTGTGGCCTCACCTTGTGCACTGTGGGCAGTCTGGGTGCCACAGATAAAAAGGACATAGAACTTTTACAGAAGGTCCATAGAAGGGCTACAGAAATGGGGAAAGCTCCGGAGCGCAAGACATGCAGGGAGCAGCTGAGTTCCTTTGGTCTGTTAGCCCAGAGCAGGGGAGCTGAGGGAAGGCCTGATGGCAGCTGCAGCTCTTTACAAGGAGAGCAGAGGGTCAGCGCTGAGCTCTGCTCTATGTAGCAGCGACAGGACCCGAGGGAACGGCATGGGGCTGTGTGAGGGGAGGGTCAGGAGGGGGTTAGGAAAATGCTCCTGACCAGAGGGTGGTCAGGCCCTGCAACAAGCTCCCCAGGGCAGTGATCACAGCTCTAAGCTGCTGGAGTTCAAAGAGTGTTCGGGCAGTGCTCAGACATACTTTGATTTTTGTGTTGTTCCGTGTGGAGGGAGGAGTTGCACTTGATGATCCTTGTGGGCCTCTTCCAACTTGGGATATTCTGTATGTGGTTGTATGCCTCCTTCCCCTCAACAAAAGGTACCGCAGCAGTGTGAAGCACGCCGGATTAGGGCTCACCAGGCCCTTAGAGAAGTGCTACTTCTCTTTTTTAATCTTTAGAACTTAAAGGAACTACCTGATGTGGTTAAACACTAAGATCATGTTCCTATCCTTTTTTCTTTTTTTTTCCTGCTTTATTTACCAATGCAGCTCTGCCCCTTGTGATTTCTTGTCCTCAAGACCTTCCCATCCATCACTGCCTTGTGATGCTGCCAAAGGCACAGACCTTATTCTCTCACTGGGTCACAGGTTCAGCAGCAATCTAAGCTGTGCTGCATCATCCCCACTGGGATCCTCGTTCAGCATCCCTTCATGTCCATGTCTTTGCCCTGTATGTTGCTGTCTCCAGAGCTCATCATAGTCCCTACAGTAGCACAAGGAGTTAATACTATCAGGTCTTCCTTGGCAACCTCTCCCAGGTGAGGGTGCTTTGTGAGAACAAAGCGCTGGCCCCAAGTCCCTGCCTGTATGATGTTACAGCTTGTAGGAGTGAATTTTGGCTATTTCTGCTGCTTCATTCAAAATACTCAGCTCCTCCTGCATTGCCCGCCCCAGACTGTGCTACCATTAAATGTCATTGTCATGTTCCACCCTTTTTTTGCTTGTGTCAATAGCTGAACAGTAGAATGCTCTTCCTCAGTTATCCAGTCAGATCAATATTCATACAACAAAAAGCACTTTTCGAATGTGTATGCAGATTACCTCCCCAGTGACTGGGAAAGAGAACAGGGCATATCAGGGAGAATCCAAGGAGAACATTTTTGAAAGCCGAATGGAGGCAGCATAGCCAAAAGCACTGAGGAAATGATTTGTTGAGTTACTTGGAGGAGCATTGGAGAGAGACATAAAAAGCCCAGGATAAAGGGTGCTGCAAGAGCTGAAAAGCAGATCAGAGCAGTAAGGCTGAGGAGACCACAGGGCACCACGCTGAGGGCAGGTTGTGGATTGTGGCAGATCAGGCAGGACTGAACAAGCCACAGGTCTTAGTAGTATCTGTGTAGCACCCTGTGCAGGGAGGGAAAGGATTGCTGAACCTAAGAAGAAACATAGGAACAGAGGTAGATGTCAAAAAGCAAGAATGATGTGACTGAGGACTACACTGAGTAATCTAGAAGAATTACGGCCCAATACGAGATGAGTATCTGCCATACAATCAATTCTGCATTGTGAGCAGAGCTTCTCCAAGCATGTCAGCAGTGTTTGATCAAAAAGCAGTCAACTAATTGAGATTAAGATGTTGTACACCCAAGGTTTGACAAATGTTTTTATGGAATCTTCGATGGTTTCAGCAGAACGAGGGTTTGGAGGGAACTCTGGGAGGGAAGCTGGTTTGTTCTCAAAGCTGAGAATGCAAAAGTAAAAAGGAATTAAGCAGAATAACTGTTACCAGCCACTTAATCGCATGTCTTACAGACGAGCATAAAAGATAAGCTATTTTGCCACAGAGCCCTATTTAAAGCACGGGATAGCTCTGCTCTACGAATGAATCACCCACTGCTGTGCAGTGCAGGAGGCTGGTGTGTGTGGGACCCCTGCCTCAAGCTCACAACCGCAGCAATGAGTTTGCAGGCAGAGGGAGGTAAGACCATCCCTCCACCTCGCAATGGGGCCCTGGCAGGGCAGCTAGGCGCTGCAGTGATGCCTTGCTTCAGCAGCCAGACCGAAGCCCTTTGAGGAGCCATTCATTGTGTGCTTTCGGTGCCAGGTACCTGCTGGCAGAGGTGCCGAGCATTGTCAGCAGCAAACAAAAGCCTTTGGGAGCGATCCCCTGAACTGAATGCCACACAACAGCGTATGTGAAAAATCAGGTCACTGGCATCCAGCAGGGTGTTGATTTATACGTCGAGGCTTCATCTACGAACTGCAGGCGGTACCGCCAATTACTCCACTTCTGTACATCAAAGGATGCTGACGGCCAGCGCTGCACTACTCACTAAAGACTGGAAATGCGCAGCAGCTATGGCACATTTAAGAATAGAAGGGGGGGCGGGAGGGTTGGAACACCACCGCCGTTCCCCCGTGCGCGGGCAGGTGAGGGGGCGCCTCAGCGTAACGGCGCCCGCAACCCGCGCCGCGCGTGCAGAGGCGGGGGCGCGCCGGGCCGAGCGCGGCCAATCAGGGGCGGGCGGGCGGCTCGCGCGCGACCTAACGGTCACCGGGACCCTGCCCCTTCCCCGATCCGCTCCCCGCGGCCGGCACTGCGCATGCGCCGCGCCGCCGGCGCCCATCCCCTCCGCAGGTGATGCCGCCGCCCGCGGGGATGGGGCCGTTACCGGGGGAAACGGCGGCGATGGGGCCGGTCCGCGCCTCGCTCCGCCCCTGAGAGCCGAGGGGAAGAGGCAGCGCGGCCGGTCCCACCACCCGGCTCCCTCCGGCCGCCATCTCTCCCCGTCGCCCCGTTCTCGATGTCTCCCCCGCGGCGCGGAGGCTCCTTCGTCGCCTCTCCGCCCCGCGGCTCCCCACCGCCGGCTCTAGCGCCCCCTGGCTGAGGGGCGGCCCGCCCTGCACCACCATGAAGGTGGAAGCGGGGGACAACTCCATGATCAACCTGTCGGTGCAGCAAGTGCTCAGCCTGTGGGCTCACGGCACCGTCCTGAGGAACCTCACCGGTGAGCGGGGCGGGCGCAGGGGTGCGGGGAGGAGAGGGGAGGACGGATGCCTTCCTCGCCTGCTTTCCTCGCTCGCCTGCTCTTCCCGGTGTGTGGGTGGGGCTGGCGGTCCGCGTGTGTGGAGCTGAGCTCTGGAGCTGAACGGGGACGCCGACGTGTTTTCCGTTGTGGGTTTACGATAAGAAGCTGAAGGGGCGCGTATGTGCCGTGGGGAGCTTGGAGCTTCATGATCCTTGAGGTCCCTTCCAACCCAAGCCGTTGTGTGATTCCATGGGCACCGGCGTGTGAGTAAAGGGCCGTGTAAAGCGTGTGAACGTATAAATATGTTTGAGTGGGTGGTAGCAGAAATACCCGTAAGAAAGAGGTGCTTTTTATGTGTTTGTCTTTTCTTTTTTCCCTACTCTACCCCTGTACAATAAGAGAGGTGCGAGCAAATGGAGCGGCAGATGTTTCGTGGCCAGTAGGCATAGTTTTAAGCATCAAGGATTCTTAAAGACAAAGCCTTTGTGTCACACGAAAGCTCTGAGAGGTTCGGGCGAGGCAGATCCCTGCTGCAAGGGAACCCTGGCTAGCTTTGGCGACAACTGGCTTATTTCCTCTGCCTCCCGCTGAAAAAAAGATTCTGACCTAAGGACTGCTATGAGACAAGCCCATAGGCATGCTGTGGAGAGGTGTGTCTTATGGCTCACTGTTCTATACAGGCGTGAAGCAAATCACAAACTTCCAGCTCTGGGCTGGAAGGGGTTTCATATCTGTAGCAAAGGTGTTGCTGAGTGCGTTCTCTCTATTGTTATAAGGGTATAATAGTTGGTGACAGATTAATGGTAAGCCTTGAATTAAGGGCATATGTTTTGAATATTTATAAAAGAGCATATTAGGTCACCTATTTCCTTCTGTCTGTACGAGCAATATGTGGAAACATCTGTGAAATAGGGGAAACGTGTGATGGAGTTATTAGGTGTGGCTGAAGTTTGATGACGTGGTGAACTAAAGGGTTGTTTTAACCTTTATGATTGTTCCTTTCTACTTCATGCTTTTTCAGTTTAATGAGTTATTCATTTGAAATGTGATCCATAAAATAGTTAAAACACGTCTGAATTTCAGAGGTTTAGAAAGGTGTACTAATACAGCTCATTCTCTGTGTAGTTTTTTTCTTTTGCATGCATTCTATAAATTACAAGTTGTGCTCTTGAACGGAAGAGTTAATAATGGATTTAACTTCTGTTTGTGTTAGACATCCTCTAAAGTTTTCCTAATTAGAACATTACACAACAGAGGCATTTCTATGAAACCCAGTGCTAAGTATTGGGCAAGAAAAACTGCCTCTTGGTGCTTTTGCAGTGTGACGAGGTTGCACAACGCGTTTTCAGTGTGGGATGGTTGCTCTTTTTTAACTTAAAGAATACAAGGAATGATTATTTATCTGTAGTAACACTGATGGAGAATACATTAGTGCTGGCTGACCTTACAGCTGTAAGCCGTTGTGTGGCATGACTACAATGAATGGTTTTAGTCTTCTACATAGGGCAGTGTTCCTGATTGTAACCTAGGAGACATTTTTAATGTAGTAACTGATAATAGTGAATAATTGTGAAATTTAAGAAGGGTTTACATAAAAATATTTACTAAATGGAGAAGTGAACGTTGCTTAAAAACATGTTCTGGCTTTCTGCGCTAAGAAAAGAGCGTGTGAATGATTTAGTTGTGTTGGTTAATTTCTTCGTTCACTTTCTTTGTCTATGTGGCATATGTATGATCAGTGAATATACAGATGCTATAATTAAGAAATACACAGGAAGATAATAAATGGAAAACACTTACTGATGTTGTAGGCTCACAAGATTCTCCACGAGTCAGCACTTCAATGGAATCTCGGAGAGGTGCAGCCAGGCTCCACCCCTTCTGGTAAGCACAGGTGAATTACCTTCACCTATGTTCCTGTGGCTGACTCAGTGCTCGCCTCAGGTGGTCAATCAGAGGTTCAGGCTGTGATTCAGCAGTTCCCATACAGACATATAAGGAAAAACTTCAGAGTACCGGAAGAAGAAATTAATAAATATGCAGTATTCCATGATTGTTCTTTGAGGCTGACTTTTGTTTAGGTTTGGACTAAAAAGTTGTGACTTATACTTGGATCTTAAATTGTTCAAGCAAGAATCCATCATCTTGAGATATCCAGTGTTGATAATGTTTGCACAAAGTTGTAAAATTCTACTGGCAAACTCATATTCCTGTAAAAAATATATGTATATTAATTCTTTCAAAACTTTCAGGAGAGCTGATATAAACCCCAGCCAAATCCAGGAGGTGCTTCAAATCTTAATGGTTTACACACGCACGCACACACACACACACCTCTTTCATGTAGGATATGCTATATGGCCCTGAGTACCACAGGAGGCTGCAGACATCTTAATTCCTGCCACTTGCACATCACATTCTGACAGCTAGCTCTGCAAGTGCTGTTTTTGTGGCTGAGCCTTGGCCTGCCTGTGTGACGTTCTTTGCTTCATACCTTTATGCTTTAACCTGGAAGGAGGAGTGCTAGTGTAGAAGGTGGAAGTAAGGGTCCAGTACCTATGGGAGCAGGTAGCCTATGTTTGGTTACCAAGCAAATCCAAGAACAGCCTCCTTACATGAACCGGTTGTGTTTTAGAGGCAGTGGTAGATCAGGGTTTGTTACCACAAGTCAGATAGTAATTGATTCTGAACTGTAAAATGCCCCACTTTGAGTGTCTTATTATAAAAAATATTCATGCTTAAATGCTGCCTCCAGTTTAGGGAACTTTGCTGTGTTTGTATTATTCCTGTAAGCAACGCGGGTATTTTGTTTAAGTCTAATTATTGCATGTTCCAAAGATTGAAGCTTCTTGTCCCAGCAGGTTTTACATCAGGTACTGAGGAGGCAGGGGGAGCATGCAGTCTTCTCTGTGTTGCTGGGAGAGAATGCAGTCTTCTCTGTGTTGCTGAGTGCAGAGGAATTCACAGAAGAGCTTGGCTGTGCTGTATGGCTTCTAAAGTCAGCATCTTCCTCACCATACCCTTAGGTTGTAGTGTCTGAAAGTGATGAGCTCAAGACTCCACAATTGTTTTAATATGCTTTAAAATGGAAGTAAATCATTAAAAAAAATCTAGTTTGAAACTGAACATTTATAAGAGATCATGGGAGTCGCATAGCAGATGCTCAAGGTCTACTTCATGTATGTATATTTTTGCTATACTCTATCCTACAGTTATTTGTCCCGTGATTTGTTTAGATTGTCACTGTACCTTATCTCATAACTTCAGGGGACTAGTCTGTAATCTGTGATTTAAATGCTCTTCAGCAAGTTCTTCTCTGCCAGATAACAGCAAAAGCGTAATGCCCCAAACAGCAATTTGACTGTGTACTCATGATAGCATCCAGAGTGCCAGTTTCTTAATTCAGACTGCAGAAGCATGTGTTACTTTGTTGACTGAAATTTGTATCTTTGTATTCAGAGCACAGATACTTGGTTGACTTAATTTTGTAGCTAGCAGTGGTAGACTGGATACGTAGATGAGAATAACAAGATGCAGAATTTGAGGTAGAGTTTTTTTTTGGAGCGCTCTTAATGAAGTGTTCTGGACGTTAATTTGTCTGATGGTGCAAGCTAAGAACTAGAGGGAAAGAAAAAAGCATTGAAGATGAAGAACTAAGGGCATACTCTGTGCTTACAGAAGCTAAGTGGTAGTAGGACAACGTGTTCACACATGAATGTTTCTCTGAAAGAAATGCCTCCTATTTTATTATGTTAGCCCACAAAATCAGAGGCGGACGTTGAAGCTTCCCACCAGTATTCCATTGCGTGTTGTTGCTGTGTGACAGAGGGCAGCAGAGGGGCGGTCTGACGAAGTGATGTTTGATGTGGGAGTACAGATGCAACAAAAGTGCGTCACTGAAATCTTCCATGCACACTCATTAGTGCTTGTTGAGCATTTATGGGGACCAAACAGTGGATGCAAGCACAGGGAGGTTTATGGGTGGTGTGTTTTAGCAGTGGCAACAGTGATGTGAAAGATGAGCTATGTGCAGCTGTCACACCACAAAATGGCACAGTGCTTACAGGCAGAGGAAGGGATTCATCTTTCTTAAAGAGGGAAGAGTCTTTTTAGAAAAGCTGTCAGGGCTCTAGAGTAGGTTTGAAGGAGGGAGGAAGGTGGGTAAGTGAGCTTGCCCATGAGTAGGTGTGTGACAGCATAGCTTGTTACAGGGACACAGTGTTAGTGGGGGCTTGCTGCCCCAGATGTGTTGTGATACTGTAATGCACTTGAATCTTACGATGATGAGCTAGGGACCACTGAGGCAATAGGAGAAGGCAATGGGGAAACTCAAGGAAAATACTTCAAAGGAATTATCCTCTAAGGAGGTGAAGAGGCTGGCTGCCCAGCTGAAGTGTCTCTACACCAGTATGTGCAGTTTGGGAAACAAATAGGAGGAGCTGAAAGTCACCCTGCTAGAAACCATGGCATAGTTTTAGTCCAATTTCAGTCCAAGCTTGTCAGCTACCATGACATATTAAGAGAAAACAAGTGCAGAATTCAGAGTACTGGCACTGCCCCTCAGACTTGCAATGGCAATACTAACAGTTTTACTTCTCTCTGGACTGTTATTACAAATTAATGATTAACTTCTAATTGACCTGCTACTTAACAGGCTGTCATAATCTCGGATCCCTTCCCAGCTAAAATAACCACCAATCTTCTGTTCTTGGGTTTTAACTTAAAAGTTTATCTCATTTCCATGCAACTTTATGAAATTGATACTACCTGAATTCAGTATCCCACAGCAGCATATATTCCAGAAGTTTTTATTTAGTCTGTAGAAGAACCGATGGGACAACCTTCATCAATACACTGTTGTCATACCTATGGAGTGTTTGGGGATCTTATGGCACGCAGAAGCTGGCAGTTGTAATGTAACACTGCAGAAGAACCAAGCTGCTGCTTCACTTGTGGATTTGGAATGCCTTCTGTAAGTCCATCAGTGTGATGTCAGGTTATTTTGACCCTAATAACACTGTAAGATGTTCTCGCTTTTCCCAGGCAGAAGTTTCACCTTTTGCATTCATCTTAGCCAAGGAAAATGAAAGCTTGAGACAAAAACCTTTTCAAGACACTGTTCTGATGACACAGGTTTCTCTTTCACTAGGATTATTTTGTGTATCAGGGTAATCTGATTTAATATTTGTGATACTAAAATTGTGTAGCTGACTTGATTGTAGGGAAGAATGCCGCATCTAGAAAATGAGAAGCATCTCTGCTACCTATTTACTGGCAAACAAAGCAAAGCCTCCTCTGATGTGTAAGAACTATTTTGAAATGATGTATTCACCGTTGCACTGCCTTCCAGCAGTTTAGTTCTGTTTTCTCTAAGTAATCTGGCGGATGGCTCATCTGGCAATGTTGTCATGGAGGACTAAAGTGTAAGATCTAAGATGTTCAAGTACCTTTTAGGACTGAAGGTTTTCAGATCTCAGCATCTACAAGCTTGGAAATGCTTACTCCTGGCTGCTAAACATTCTTAATTTCTATACTAAAGTGCTTTTCTGTAACTTCTGTTCTTTGTGGTTGTTCAAATGGTAATGCAGAATATAAAGCTTGCTTTTTTTTCACTACCACTTTGGCCAAAGCAGGGTAGGCTTGAGGACCTGCTCGTTCTATTTCTAAACTGTAGTCTGCTTAGTCCATGCTAACAGTCTACTAACATTCCACTCTTGCTCCTACCATAGGGCAGGAGCTTAGTTTTCATTGTTTTGATAGAATAATGTTTCAAGCCAGTGGGAGTCTGATTTGGAATACCTTTTTAACATCTTTCTATGAAAGGGTCTTCCCAGTGAGAGGGTAACTCTTCTGATGCAACCAGTGAGAATGGAGGAGGATCACTCCCTCGTGCAAAAATGATTCACAGTATTCCTTTCAGAATGCCAATTTACATCTTTAGGAAAGCTTTTTCCCTCTCTTAATCTGTATTTACTGTAAGTGCTGGTAGGATTGTAAGATTGACAGATCCTCTGGTTAATCTCCTTGCTTATTTGCTGCTACTAGGAGGAAAGCAGCAAAAGTGATGGGAATACCACAGCTGTGCGAATAACAGATGAGGCCTGTTAGGACTGCAAGAGAGGTTCCTCTCTTAAGCTATCTATGACCATGGTAGATTAGATCAGCAATTACCTCAGTCTGTCTTAAACCTGGTGTAGTGGAAATGCAATGTCATAGCTGGAACCAATGACTGAGCACCTGCTGGGAAGGCAGGGCCAACCCAGCGGAGCTCAGGTGCAAGCAATGCACCTGAGTGACTGGAAGGGGTGGAACCAGGATCCACCCTTGCCCAGACCTCATTTAAAGGCTGGCAGTGGTGGTAAGAGTATTTTGCTGGAGATCACTGCCTACCTGTGGACCTTACTGAAGGTAAACTTCAGGCCTTCCAAAAGTAAGCAGTTTCTTTATCTTGTTTCTACACCCATTACTGTCACATCTAAGCATATACTCACTTGCTGTTGCCTGGGATCTTGCTGCTCTGCTGTCTATTTGTGTTACACCTAGCAAAGGGGTTTGTCATATACTTGTAGACTGATGTGGCTGGCGCTCCTGCCACTGTTCTATAGCTTCTGAGATAGAGGCATTTTCTACAAAAGTGCTGTGGTCCTTATCCTCCTGCAAAAATGCTTGTGACCCAATTTGGGGCTGAAGGTAAAGGGGTGGAGGTGGAAGGCTTTGATAGAGCTGCTTAGAGCCACCCTTAGTGTATGTGTGTATGTGTATCCAGTCACTTGGGAAGATAAGTTGCACTTTAAGTTACAGCTGTTAGCATTAACTGTATGTATTTTTACTGGCCATTTTCCTTGCTCCTCTCTTAAGAGGGTCTTTTGGTTGTCCTCAAAGGATTGCAGTTGGTGTGTAGCAACTGTTCTTTCTCAGCATCCTTTCAAAATATGCTTTGTTTGATGTGATGTATTGATGTACTTTTGAATTAGCTAACTGGGTCCTATTTCTGCTCCAATGCCTGATGTGTGTTTCCAGCGGCAGTAATACAGGCTCACCTGATAAATAGTATCCTGCTGTTGTAAGGAAATGTACTTTTTTTTTTTTTTTTTTTTTTTTAGGGGGAACTGCAGCAGGAACTCTAAACTTGGGATGGCATTAAGTGTGTAAATCACAGAATCACAGAATTGTAGGGGTTGGAAGGGACCTCCAGAGATCATTGAGTCCAACCCCCCTGCCAAAGCAGGTTCCCTACAGTAGGTCGCACAGGTAGGCATCCAGGCAGGTCTGGAACATCTCCAGAGAAGGAGACTCCACCACCTCCCTGGGCAGCCTGTTCCAGTGCTCCGTCACCTCACTGTAAAGAAGTTCTTGCGCATGTTTGTGCGGAACTTCCTATGCTGCAGTTTCCAGCCGTTTCCCCTTGTCCTGTCTCCACTCACCACTGAAAAGAGTCCGGCCTCGCCATTCTGCCCCCCACACCTTAGATATTTATAGACCTGGATCAGGTCCCCTCTCAGTCTCCTTTTCTCAAGGCTGAACAGACCCAGTTCACTCAGCCTTTCCTCATAGGGGAGATGCTCCAGGCCCTTCACCATCTTCGTGGCCCTCCGCTGGACTCTTTCCAAGAGATCCCTGTCTTTTTTGTACTGGGGAGCCCAGAACTGGACGCAGTACTCCAGATGAGTATGAATGTCTTCAGTTTGCTAGATGCTGTGATAGGGACATTTATGATCATTATAGTTGACATTTTTTTTTTTAAATATGGATACCGTTAGGATTTTGCTGCTTGTGTTTTCTTACCCTTTGGAGTTACCGTGTTTTTAGAACATTATCTCCAAATGAGCAAGCTTCTTTGATTTCTGTGTAGATTCATTGATGCTTTCTGTACCTCTCTTTGGAAGTAAGGGTGATGTCTGGCATTTTTAGAAATACTTGTGCTCTGTGTGTTCTCCTGACCTCCTGTCCTCGCTCAGTACTTTACCTACTGCTGGCTACTTGTTGCTATCAGGTTTGGTGCTAACTAATTAGAATAAAGCAGATGTGCTAAAAATTCTTGTTTAAAAAAAAAAAAGTGTTATTTCTATTTTTCCCTTCTGAAGATACTTGGGTGGAATGTTCCCATTACAGCTCCCTGGTAGATAAACTGATGCCTTTAATCTGACTTTTCCTATTTGACATTAGCTTGATTGTAAAAGGTGGATCTTCTTCCTGGTTCACTTTCAGAGAGAACTTCATCCTGCACTTGTGGTTACAATATCTCAGCAAGAAATTACAATTAATGAATAAAGAAGCCATTGAAAGAATGATGGCCTTTGTTAATCAGATCTATTATTACAAATACTGTACTAGAACTCTTCATGTTTTTTGTTTGTTTTTTATGTCTCAGTAGCACTGCTCCTTTAAGTCAGTCTGCTGAAACACGGCGGTGTCTTGATCGTATGCTGGCGTTTTCATGTAAACTCCTTTCAAGACTAAAATCATTGTTGAATTTCTTCTACTATTGATTGTATGCAATGTTTCTAAATCTCTTATGTTTTTGCCTGAGAAATATTAATCTTTTATTTGACTGCTTTCTTTCAGAAATGTGGTACTGGGTTTTCCTCTGGGCTCTCTTCTCCTCTCTCTTTGTCCATGGTGCTGTGGGAGTATTAATGTTTGTGATGCTGCAGAGGCATAGGCAGGGGAGGCTGATTTCTGTCATTGTGGTCAGCATTGGATTTCTGGGTTCTGTAACTGGAGCAATGATAACCAGTAAGTCTATCTTTTGTGTTTTTACTTATTTATATGTAAAATTAAAAATATATTAAAGCAAACTTTCTCTTAATGATTTGGTAATTACTTATTAAGGATTTTGCCTTAATTGTGTAGCAATTCTAATGAATATGATGGCTGAGTTGTTCTTCCTATTATGTAATGATGGAATGATTCCAGAATTGTTAGCAGATGGTTATCTTACTCATTCACTTTGTCTGCTTTGTGTACCAAGCTATTGAAATGTCTATGGTTGACAAGTAATATCATTCAAGGAACAGAATTTGCTGTCCTTTCCTGTTGTAATTGTTGCCAATTTTGGCCAGAGTTTTTTTTTTATCAAGTTCACCTATCAGTATCCTTAAAGCCATCAGTTTCTTTTAGAAATGAGGCCCCACTTGCATTGAGTTCAGGACTGGCTTCTCACTCTCTTTCCAGGGCCTGCTGGAGGCTTCAATATCCTTTCCAGATCCAATATGGGTCTTCTAAAGGAACTAGAGATGCTGTGTACCTCTACAGGAAAAAACACTGGAACTAGAGGCTTTTTTCTGTGTTTTTAATGAGCATATAACAATCTGAACTATGTGTGCCACTCAGAACAGACCGAATAATTGCGTGCCTCAAGGATTTGGAAGACCTTTCCAATCTTCCACTATAGTCAAATCGATATTTTTCTAATGGATTTGGGATAAGGAATAATAACAATAGTTATCACCCCTGCTCTGTTCTTCCCCTCAAATAAAAAACAAAAGCAAGGGAGCTATGTGTGCTATTAACTTAGGTACGATGCTATTCAACAAGAGCATCAGTTACAGCATTTCTGATGGTGCTATTCCAAAGCCTCCAACCTCCTGAGAAATACTTTACACTTTTTATTTCTTTGTACTGGGGGGTTAGCGTCTTATCTGTGGATACATTTTTCTGCTAAAGCATTGTGCTAAAAGATGAGTAAATACCAGGTTCATAGAGCAGTAAGTAAAGGTACTACTTTGATCTAGCTTATAAATGGTCCGTAGTAACTTTTCCAAACAGGCAGGAGAACATCAGGTTTTCTTTGTGGCGGGAAGAGAGTATTATTTCTATAGAAAATAAGCTTGTGCTTAGTGTCTGAAACTGTGCTGGTAATATGGAGTTCTCAACACTGCAATCAATGGATTCTGTAATGTGTCTGTAATAACTTGAACAGTGGTTTTTCTCCAGATGTCTTCTGTGTTATTGACAAGGTGGCCTCACTTGAAAGGCAGTAGAGCCTTTGAAGTAACGAATTGTAAATCTAGAGACCACCACAGGGCCTTAAGCTGTGGGCAAATACTCTTGCCTTTCTCTTTGAGCTGTAGAGGTTGTCAGAGTAGGGGTAGCACTTCAGCTTTAGACACTCATGGTTGTTTTGTAGCAGGTTTTCTTATGCTTTCTCAGGCTGAAAGTTCTTATTGCTTATTAATTTTAAAATTTGATTAAAAATACAAACTTTAAGCAGTGCTTCCTTGGGGCTTTCTTCAGAATTCTGGTTTAATGATGTTTTAATTGCTGTGTATTTCCCAGCTTGACATTTTATTGTCTAACAGCATTGATGGTTTTTTCCTTCTAAAATGAGGCATATGGAACCAATTAATACCTTGTATTGCATGTTATGTTGATATTGAATTGTCCTGTGTTTACAATGGCAGTGGCCCTGTTATTAGGTCAGTTGCATGACCACTTGTGAAGAGCAAGTGCTAGGAAATGTAATGCTGAGTATCCAAGCAGAAGTGGGGAAGTCTCAGAGTTTCTGATGTGAATTTCCTTTGCCTCTTTCATCTATGCAGGAAAAGAGGAGCAACACAGTTGTGTTTTTATATCCAAATTTACATGTAAAATGTTTGAGTAAGCAGTTCTGTTTGTGTGTAGATCATGCATTTCACCAGGGAATTTCTCTGAGCTTACACTGTAGACTTATCTTATTCTCATTGGTTTTACACAGAGAGATGAAACTGGATTAGCCAAAAATGCCAAGGTATCTTCATTTCTGGACAGCACTGGGTTGTTTCGTGCTGAAAGAAATTCTATGGGGAGCTTCTGAAGACAAATAAAATATTTAAAAGAGGATTTTTAACTGTTGCTGCCTAGTGAAGTAGGATGTAAGCAAGTATTTAGCCTTTTGGATAGGCCCAATCCTGCTTTTAAGAGATGGAAATAGCAAATCAACTTCTACTTCCATTTGTTTTTCCAGGCTTCCCTGTTATTTGTGTAGGCGAATGGGATGCAACCTGTTAAATGGTACAAGTTTAGAATCATAGGATGGCCTGGGTTGAAAAGGACCACAATGATCATCTAGTTTCAAATCCCCTGCTGTGTGCAGGGTCACCAACCAGCAGACCAGGCTGCCCAGAGCCACATCCAGCCTGGCCTTGAATGCCTCCAGGGATGGGGCATCCACAGCCTCCTTGGGCAACCTGTTCCAGTGCCTCACCACCCTCTGTTTAATTTTGTTCATGATAGATCTTTGGGACTTGGGTATTTTTGCAATCTGTTACCAACATACAGCAATGTGTTTAAAAGCAGCAGGACAAAACCAGTAACCAGAGTGAGTTGTGCTGCTGCTTGCAAAAACAGCCTCAGGAACAGGTAAAAATCAGGCAATTTGAGGCAAGGACTTCTAGTTGCATTTTATCCCACAGGGTCTGTTCTTCCTCCTGCCCGTCACACACACTCTTTTTTGGTAATGTTCTCATTTCCCTCAGTGGCAATCTGTTGTAGTACCCTTTGGCTGTCTACCAGTTGTGCTGGGTTTTTACAGCTTCTATTGCATGCTGTTATCTGAAAAACAAAAATACATGATTATCAAAGCACAAAACTCCTTGGTTTTGTTATTGATGTTTTTCCCAGAATACTTCAATGCCTTTCTGAAGAAGCCAGACACTGCTGTTATTGGGATATGGTAATTTGATGCTACTGGTTAATAGATCTTAACTAATTTGAATTCACTTTAAGAGTTCAATCACCTGAATAATTTTAGTGGCAGCGCTGGGCTCATTCTCAAGGATCTATTTCAGTTTTTGATAGTTGATAGTCAGGATAAATGGAAAAGCTAACGGGGGGGGCTGAGTGAAATAACTTCAGGCTAGTGTTTTAGTTAGGTAATTAAAACAACTACCTCTACACATTTTGTGTAAAGAAACAATTAGTGGTGAATGCTGGTCTCCCTAAAATATTTGTAAAAATGAGATGGTGCTCTTTTTTTTTTTTTTTTTTTGTCAGGTGACATCTTAGAAAACCTGTTGGGATTTATTTCTGTACCACGGATTTTGAATCACTCGGGCAGACTGTTCCCTGTAGCGAGTAAAAACGAGGGAATTCCCACTTCAACTCGCTGCCAGTTTTTGAAATAAATAGCAGTTTTCAGTTTTCTTTGAGTTGGAAAGGGGCTTTGCGTACTCTGAAAGCATTTAATTGAACTGTTTGAGATATCACATACAAAAGGTCTATCACTGAAAAATTCAGTGTTTTCTTTAGGCAAGGGGAGTAAGGACTCTACAGCAAATACTAGGTGAGAAAATACTAAAGAAAAAGGCTGATGTAGGTAAATCTGAGGTATGGATTGAGTTATATTTTTACTACAGACACAGCTGTATATAAGCCTCTCTTTGTATTTTGCACAAACATTTGTGTATCCTCACACAGACAAGTAATTTGAGGAGAAAATGCTATTAGCATGATATTCTTTTGAAAGATGGATGCAACGATTTTCTTTCTTAGGCTCTTATTTCAAGTCAATACCACCATGAAATTGCTCTGTGGCTTTTGTTCTTTAATGCATGTGAAGAAGTCACCGTATGAAAGACGGTAGGAGGGAGTTAAGAACAAGTGACTTGTTTTCAGAGCAGTGTATTGCTGGTTAATCTTTGGTCATTTGGTGTTATATTTGAAAGGAGAGTTGCACACAACTGTACAGGAGAAATGGCTTTTTAATTTCATGTAACTGTAAATCTAATGATATTGGTTAGAGACTTCTCCCCGTATGTATTCATGAATTACAGTGTAAGACTTCTTGATCTTTTCCGTGTTTTGCTTGATTTACCAAACAATTGCTAACAGTTTAGTAGGTTAAGTCAAAGCTAATTAGCACAGTATGATCTGATTGTTTAACTGAAATACTAAATGAAGCTGCTAGACATGTAGATTTCTTTAGTCAGTTTGTAGGCATTCACAGTCTTAATATTATCATCTTTTCCCTGCTTGTATGAAGACAATTAAGCCACGGTTTGGACTTGGTAAATTCTAATGCATATTTTAGAGGGCTTCTTTTTGCTAATTCTTCAAATTAGCAGGGAGAGAAAGAAATTGGAAGGCACCTTAAGGGAAGTGGTGAGTTTAAGGTTTGTTTTTTTGTTTCTTTCAGTAAAGCTTGTGTTGTAACAGTTGATCTGGTTCATTTGGGAAAATTATCCCTGAAGGCCTTTGAAACTAGAAAAAGTCAAGCAAGGCTAAATAATTGAATAATGCCATGAAGTAATTCCGTGTTTGGTAATATTCTAGAAATAGCTAATGCATAAATACAGTAAGTCATTTGTGATATGTTTCAGCCTTAGTTTTACTTCTGTAATTTGACCATTGTTTTTCTTGTGATTCTTAGGTGCTGCAGTAGCTGGAATTTACAGAGTAGCAGGAAAGAATATGGCTCCCTTAGAAGCTCTTGTCTTTGGTGTTGGACAGACAGTACTGACATTAATTATATCATTTTCAAGGATTCTTGCAACGCTTTGAGACTTACATAAAAAATAATGTCAACTAGCCTAAAAATATCTCTAATCTGAAGAGAAGCTTCCTGAAAGTGGATTCATCAGTTATGAATTCGAGTCCAAGGGAAAGGAAGCAATGAGGAACAACAAGAGCTGCATACTGGAGGTTCAGTCAAATGAACAGGCTGTCCTCTAGTGTCTGAACTGTTGTACTTCTGCACTGCGCCTTACGTGCCTCAGTCAAAGGCAAGGTGCAATCCTTGTGCACAGCGCTGAGATGAAGCACCTTGAGCAGCTGCCAGTCAGGTTATGCTTGGTAATGGGGTCATTGTTCTGATCAGTGTTTTAATGAAATAAAGGGATGCTCCTGAAAATTGCTGCACGTGCCAAACTTGGAGTTCAATTCTTAGTTATTGGTTGGATAAGCTTTTTGAACTTGTAGTTATAGAAGAATGCTGTGGGTGGACACACTGAGCTCAAGTGGAATGTAAGGTAACTAATTTTTGTACTAACAGAATATTTCTTTGAGCATTCATATTCAGCACTAAACACAGCACTTCGGTTTGATTCAAGCTGCAGATAAATATTGATGGGATTTAAGTGCTACAACTGAAGCAACCCTGTTGCAATTGCCACAGTCTTAGGATGACTTGTGGCAATTCTGTGAAGATCAGTACTTTGTTTCTTCCTGGTCTTGACTCTTCAGGCATCACTAGTTTAAGGAGACTCTGTGAGAGAGGTGCAATTTGTTGTGTATGCATCATGAAATGATGCTTTCCTTCAAGTAATTTTGTCTTAAAATTGCAGATGGTTACCAGCCCTTTTTGAAAACCCTAAAAAGGCTACCTGCTGCAAGTAAGCTCCCTTTATTTGCTGAAGTGCTGGTAGGACTCTTAACCCTACACTTTTTGTTTAGTTTTTGTTTTTCAAAGAGCAGGCAAATGTAACGCAGACTTTAAGAAAGTTCACCTGTGGCACAAATGGAAAGTGATAAAGAGATACCAGTTTTCTATGGAACAAAGACACTTGTTTAATCAAATAGTTATCTTCAAAAGTTGGGTAGCAGGGCAGCACTGCTGTATTTACTACCTTGTTTCTGAACACTTTGTATTCTTGGAAAGGTTAAGATACCTGGAAATTTCAATGACGTCGTTTTCAGTAGATTTTGTGCTTTTCTAGTTTAAAAGGAACGTGTTGTGCATGTGAGGTGTCTTAAATGTGAATGTTTGGAGTGAATAGAAATTTTAATGCTGTTTATGAAGTGCAAAATTTAAAGGGCACGATGTTCTGTGTGAGGAATAAGACATCTTTTACTACTTTATTCAACTGGATATTTTTCAGGAGTTGGTTGTTAATGCTGACAGGAAGAGTAAATTGCCCAAAGGTTTTGCTGTTAAGATGTCAAAGAGACTTTTGGAACTGTTGAAATCATTGGCATCTGCTGTACAGCTTGAAGAATATGGTTCTAATGCAATTTACAATCAAAATGCATTGCTTAGTGCTTCAAAAATATTAGAGTGAATTTACTTGCCATTATTTTCCTCCACTTAAGCTGTTTGGCTTTTTTACATGCTAAGAATGCAAATAATTGTTTTGTTTAGAAGTATTGTCAGGTTAGTTTTGTTGGTTTTTTTTCTTTTTGGAAAAAAATGTGTACAAAGTTACAGGCTATGAAGGGAACAAGATGAAATAGAGATTTATAAATGTTTTTAATGGTATACTTTGGCTTTAAATTGCTTTAATATGTGGCTGAATGCATATATTCTCATTACTGTGAATGTTCTCAAAACTTATTTTTGATGGTTTAATTTTTTTTTACTTTCTGCTGGTAGTTTTTGAGATAACAATTCATTGCACTTTAGACAGTTAAATTTTTGCATCTGTAAAAAGGCAATTTAAACTTCTCCTCGTTGTTTTACGATATGGGAAAAAATGGTTTCAGGTATCTAAATCTAATGGAATAATAAAGTCTCCTAATGTGCCTTTCTATATGTATTTTTTAAGGGAGAAGATGAAAAAGGTTTTCTTTGTTCTTGTTCTATTTTTGGTATTATGAATGATTTAGTTATTTGATATGTTTTATTCAACAGACATTAAAACATTTGTTTGACAACTTGGAAATATTTGTCTAGATCAAAACCAACCCTCTCACAAAGCGTTGTATTCAGTAGCTTAAACTGTCTCATGACATTACCTCACCCTTCTACTTCTTCCTTCACAGTTTCTAAATTTCATTGAGCATCTCAGTTCTTATTTATTATATGGGATTGCTGTGGTATCACTGTTCAAGGACTTGCTGTCTTTCACCACTTTGAACTGTCAGACTACTGCTAACGTAAGCAATGTATGTAACGAATAAAATTTTATTGATGAACTTCATTCTTCCTTTGAATTGTAACGTCTGTGAAATATCTCCCACTGTAACTTCTTAGACAAGGAGGCATCCTTGCAGATGTTTAAAAAAAAAAACCTTCCTCTGAGTAACTTTTATTATATGGACCCTATTAATGGCTTTAAATCAGTTAGGTGCTTAATTGTGTTCTGCTTTATGTGGCGTTATTGCCTACCAACAATCAGTAGGCAGATACAGTGCCTAGTTAGTATAATAGTTGTGTGTTTGGATGGGAAACTGGTCTTAGCTATTAATTGTGAAGGATAAATGAGGCCAATTACTTTAACAAGTTTTCCTTGTTTGTGGTATGAATCTCATGCATAATAATTCCAGAAGAGAAAGAAAGTGCAAGTGGTCTTATGCCCCTGAAACTTTCAGGATTCACTCCAATTCTATAGGAACAACATTGTTAAAAGGTGCTCTAGTCAAAGAGCAGCGTGTGTGTACGTATATATACATACTTATATGAATGATGATAATGTTTTGGAGATGTTCTATACCTTACACAAACAGACAATTTAAGAACTTACACAAGAAATAGAAGATAACTTAGGATAACCTTTTTCCTTTGCTAGCATATCTTGTGGATGAATGGCACTGATGGTACTGATTTGCTTTGAACAATAAAGTATTGTGTGAATGTCTACACAGGATCTTTTAGGGCTATATTTAAATAGCTCTGCATTGTATCACGAGGCACATTCTGTGCATTATTTATTAATTTCTAGTAGAGAACAAGTAACAACATCTTTAGAGAGGTTCGAATACCAAATATATTATTCACTGCTAAGACAACTTTCCTGGTTTGTTAGAAGCTGTTGTTGCTAAAGATACAGACATTCCTCACACTTTTAACATACCTCAATGATCAAAAGCTTTGTTTTGAGAAAATCTTTCAAGTAACTATTCTTTAAGTTTGTGGGTAATTCTGGGTTTATGAAACTAATCTGTGTATTATCACTAACAGCATTAGCTGAAGCTTATGCTTCGCTTCTTAAGGAAACAAATAATTTAACCAGTTCTAAACATTCAACACAGACCTAGGAGAGTACACCTGATTTTTATCTTGTGCACCTTTTTGATTTTAAGGTTCAGTGTTTTTACTACTCTGATTTCTCTTTTCTCTTATAATGCTGGACATTGGGATTTAGTTTGGTTACTGTTTTTATCTATTTGAATTGTGTTAGGGCTGGGAGCGAGTTGTATATTGCCATTTGAGAGGAAGCTGAAAGGGAGTCAAAGCTCTAATAACTGCAAGGATGCATTTCATGGGTGCTTTATGTATTTTATTTACTAAACAGGCTGCAGTGGCACCTTTCCTTCAGTAAGCCACATCTTTTTCTACAAGGCCATTCAAAATCACACGTGTATAATCCCACAGACTAAATTAATTTTCATCTTCAGTCAAAATAGTATTCCTAGGTGTGGATGAAGCAGTTTGAGCCAAATCTTAACAAGGTTCAAGGAATGTAGTTGTACATATGGTGAGACCTCTTTCTCAGTTACTGTCTTGTTTCTGGAAATACACATTCATCACTTGTGTCTTTCAGTTACAGGGAAAATGTGGGTACGGCTCAGTAGGATGGAAATTGCAACTTTAATAGCAAGCAATTTGAGATATTCACAGCAAAGGCGTGAGAAACACTTCAATAGCTTAATTGTAGTGATGGATTTGGTTGGCAAGCCTTCTGGGATGACTTCTACACGTACTTGTTCAGCATGCTAATGAACGTGCAGGGGTCAGGCTTGTGTATTTACTCAGTACTAGCTGAAATACAGCTTCAAGGAGGAAAACAGTGGAAGTTATACAAATAAATGAATAGAAACAACACCTGGGCTAGCAGCCTCTCTGCACCCTAGTGAGTCACAAAACAGAAGCTGGTTGATGGAATTAACATGAGAGAGGCTGAGTAAGAAATCCAATTTCGTGCAATCCAAGGCATATTGAACTTTGACATTAAGCTCTTTTGAATTCAAGTTCCAAATAAAATCTCATTAGTTAATTTTTATAAGGAAAAATAATCACTTTCTTTTAACTTCTTTATAGCAATGTGAATTACTGTATCAGGTGGTGCTAAATAGAGAAAGTATACAAAAGACTTTCTATTCTTTCCCTTAGTGCATTAGCAGTTGAAACAGTGTTCTGTGAGCTTTCACAAAGTGTTGGAGTCTGATGCATCTGAACATAGATGCTAATATGTAACATGCTCTCAGTTCTTCTGTCAAGCTGCTGTCATAGGATTTTTCACATCAGCTTGCCAACTACTGCTGTGAGCAGTGTCTTATTTGTGCCCCTTGCAGCTATGGAAGGTAAAATTAATGATGAGGCACTTGAAGAGAATGAGCCAAGATTTACTTCTTCTTAAATCCTTTCTCGTAACTGATTGTATTACCTAGAAGAAATAAACATTTTGCAGTGTAATTGGTTTATGAAGATGTTCTTCATTTCAAATTAAGTAACTTATCTAGACAATCCAGATGCAGTAAAATCAATCTATTTTCTTCTGCTCATGGCTTAGCTGCATGCTTTAAAGCTGATTTATCAAGTTGTTTTTTTTTTTTGAAAGCTGAGTTTTTCTATACAAAAAGTTGGACGATAATTTGATTTGAATTCTATACAGAATTTAACACACATGGCTTAGAATCATAGGATGCATTATTATATTGATAGAATATCCTTTAAATGGTTTCTTAAAAATAAAGCCAACACAACTCCAACCTATGAGCCCAAGATTAAATTAAGTAAAGAAGAAAGGCTGCTTGTATCCTTAATTGTTGCTTCAAAATGGATTAAATATTCTTCATGCGTGGGTAAATTTAACTCAACTGAAAAATTTTATAGGATTAAAAGTCAATTTTTATGGCCTTTAAATTCAGTGGGAAAAGTGTCCTGTTCTCTGTTACAGCGATGAAATCTTCAGCTTGGAGACATTTGTTTCTGGACCTAACTGTACCTACTTTGGTCAAAGTGAAGTTATTACAGAAAGCAGACTTTAACCCTAATGTATACCATTGGATACTGTGTAAGATAGAAAAATGGTGTCCTGATGGCATCTGTTTTGACCCTCTTGTGCCTAAGGTTGCATGTGAGATAGATTTAAATTCAGTGCACATATTTAATAACAAAGATGTCTCAAGTCTGCATCAATACGTTTCTACTTGGGGCATTCCACCAGTTATGACAGGTGTAAAAACCATTTTACTCTAAATATTGATCTAGAGAAATGTTTTTCCTTCAGAAACATTTCCTCCACACTTCTAGTTACCAACACTTCTTGTCGTTAGCGAATGCTCGGAGGGTACTGCTTGAACACTAGTAAGTTTGTTAGTAATTAAAGGGAAATGGATAGCATGGCCTTTCGTGCTGCTTTTGTGAACTGGGGGAAAAGAAAAGGTCAAGTAAATTCTGGAGAGATTTTTCAAAGAAATATTGGTTGATTTAAATGATGATCTATTTGGGATTTAACTTGACCTGTATTGCAGATGGTATGATTCCACAAGCATCTTATTTCTGCTTGATAAATAAATTAAAAAAGACCCTTTAGGGGTAAATATGTTGGTACCAAACTAGAGTGAGTGAGACTTTCATTTCTCAATTTTTCTCCCCATATGTAATACATTCAGCTTCTACTGGCTAAATTTTAGCATGTGAGAGGAAAAAAACGAAGTCAATAAATGAAATATATAGTGAATTACCTATGAGGCACTTCCTTGTGTAGAGATATTAAGAATTTATTTATTCAAGTGGCTATGCATCATTTAGGGGGAAAAAATGGTGGCAGAAATAAAAAACAGTTTATTTTCTGCAATTCATCATCAGATTGTCAGCTAGTAATTAAACGCTATTTGGAAAATATTCTGAGATGGCATGATGTGTTTTCTCCCTAGCTGATTTATGTTGACCTGCTGAAATGTATTGATGATATTTACTCCTGCTTTTGTCCCATGTGCTTTCTATTTAGAGAAGCTTAATTTTTATATGTGTATTATTATGTCTTAGAGATGCCACTTCTACAAACTCTGACGTAAGCTTTGTGACACTTAAGTGACAGTATGGTTTTGTTTGTTTTATATTTTATTAAATCAATTGAACAATATTGATCCTACTTTTTTTTTCTCCATGCAGACTGAGATTACTGCTTTTATAGACTGCTTCAGCTGATTTTTCATTAACATCTTAAGGGACTCAGGCGAGTGTGAAAACAGATTGCTATAATTTAAGGTAGTGTTGCTTTGGTTTTTGCTGGATTTTTTTTGTGTGTGTTTTTATTATCTGCAAGTAAATATTGCTAAGACAAGCTTTTAATGCAGGTGGTAGAAGCGCAAGAATGGAAATTAGTCAAAATGCTCAAGTCTTCTGATTACAAACTTTAAGGGACATGTATGATACTGTGTTGTACCTTACACAAAAATATACTCCTATATTAACTGCCAGAAGAAATTAGCAACTTTAATTTTGTACCCTCTGGGGAGCAGCTGGGCACCTTTTGGGTTCTGCTTCTGGCCACAGCTGTGCCTCACAGCCACAGTGCTTCTGGCTGCCTGCCTGATATTTTGGCAGGAACATCTGTGAAAAGCTGAGCTGTGGCTGCATCAACAGCAGAAGGACAGCAGGAGCTGATGAGGGTACCAGAGCTGCTCCAAAGAAGCTCAACCCTGCTCCCAAATGGAGAGTCAAAGTGGGCAGTGGATAAAAATCACTTGATGAGGTATAAAATGGCTCGAGTGGTAAGAACTATAGAATATGTTAAAAACAAATGTAGGGAACCTACATCCAATGGAGACGCAGGGCAGCAGGTGAGGATGCCCAAGAGGAAGATGTGCTGGGTTTTGGCAGAGAGCTTTTTGTAATGTGTGAAAGGGAAGAGGCCGGGACTGAGGGGGGAAAAAATTGCAATAGTAAGAGGATAGATTGTGTGAGCTTAATCTAAAAGGGTAACTATAAAATAGTTTTTTCCTTTCTGCAGGGAGAAATGTATAAGAAGAGTTTTAGAAATACATATACTTAAAGTTATAGAAATCAGCATCAAATATAATCCATTAATGTTACTATTTTGCATTATGATAGTGTTGTCCACAGTGGTGGCAGAGAGAAAGTAGTGAGATAATAGAAGAAAAGAATTGTTGTTGGAAGAACTAAAGGCAGATTCAAAGGAATCTCCATAATTGCCCTTTGGTAAAAGCTCTTCTAGAAAGAAGGAAGCTTTCTCTTACATATATGCCCTATTTTGAGGTTTTTCAGGTATCTCACTGCAGCAGAACACAAGCTCTGAGTCTTTCCTACTCCTGAATGAAGATACTCCTGAATGAAGTGTTTGTATTAGAAGGCTATAACTGTAAAAGTGATGGAGAGTTTATTTATCTGAGACAAAACTTATACTCATGTAAATCTTTTGTAAAGCAAAAATTCTGTCACTAGATGGTGATCTTGGCCTTTGCATGCTTTCTGCTCTTCCTTTCTTCTCTCCCATTTCTATTCCGTACTGCACTTCCAGAAGGTGAGCAAAACAACAACCCTTACCTCCAGTTCAGTTTTAAAGCTGTTTCAGAAATATCATGTTTACAAATCAAAAAGTTTTAAGACTTGAAGTCTAAGGGCAAACAGAAACAATTTGTCTGCATCGTTCTCCTCCCAGTTTTATCTTTGTATACGATGTCCTGCACTTCAGTCATTATTATTTATGACTGGTATTGTTTTTATGAGCATTGTGCTGTATAATGTGACTGCTTTTAAAACTCAAGCTACAGAAACAGATAAGAAAACACAGAGTTGGAACACTTATGTGAATATTGGATTACTCTTCATACAACTAGTAGGTGACGCAGTTGATTTAATAGAAGAGTGGAACAGTACTGTCTTGATTTTGTAGTCCAGGATGCAGAACTTTTGACTGGTGTACATAAGAGAGTTGTTGTCAAACTGGTACAGAATCAAGTCTCTCCTTGAAACTTTGACTCCTTACAGCATGTTTGGTTTTTTTTGTCTACATTCTTTCATTCCATGTGATGCAAATCTAATTCTGCCCCCATAGAGATATCCAGTGACAAGCTGGGAATTTTTTAGTAGTTTATTAAACACTTACTAAACTGCACTCTATATTTGCTAGTGCAAGTCAGAACTCGGTCTTGCATAGTCCTGCTTTTGGCTCACTTGTGTCAGTACAATGGTATTCCATTACAACTATTATTCCATCATGTGTTTTGGAAAGTGAAGCTCCCTTTGGCATTCTCCTTGGTTGGGTTCCTTTGCTTGTAAATATGAAACATATTTCCAAAATGGAAATTTCAAGGATATTAAAACATTTACATGAAACTTCACTTTCTCATTCTTCAGTGTTGTGGATATGCCACCAGTCAGTTTTCTGCACTACGGAATATGAACAAAAAGGGAAGTCTATAAACTAGACTACAAACTTTTCCCTTTTGTCCTTCTGTTGAACATTTATCTAAATGTTCTTCCTTACATGTTCTGCTTTTCTTCAGAAAATAACATTCCAGGGTTTTACATATCCAATGTGACCATGCTGGTATCTGGTGAATGTGTCTCAAGAGTAACTGATGTACCAGAGGTCGTCTTGCTGTTAGTATTCTTCTCCATAGCACTTGGTGGAAATAGAATTAGTCACCTGTCAGTTAATTATTGCATTATGTAATGGTGAAGACACTCTTCTTCAATGTTATCCTGTTTCTATCACTTTATAGATAGCAGTAGTGATTATTTTGTTCTATGCTAAATAAATGATTTGGTGGCGAAAAGGAAGAAAAAGAGATCTAGAAATAACCATGGTGAGGTTTTTGTGTATTTTCTTCTATAGTTCATGTTTTTCTTCCCACCTCCAGAAGTTCAAAAGTTCTGTATTATGTAGTAGGTAGTTGGGAATGAGACACTTTGGTATTAAGACAGGGGACAGGGCCTTGCATTTCAGTCATTACAAAGGACTAACCATCTGTTTGAGTAATTTCTTTGCTGACAGACAGGATCCAGGTCAACTGATGTCCTGACTGGCCTGCTTCATGAAGATCAGACTTGTAAACAGTGAAGTCAGTCAAAATTAGATTGGAATTGACTGAGAGAGAAAACTATCAATTCCCACTGAAAGCAGAGCTATTATACAGGACTTCATCTCCCAAACTGTTCTGTAGTGGATTTCAACTCCATCAGTAATTACAATGCAAAAGAAAAGTGCCTAAAATTCCCGAGATAAACATTAAAAAAAAAAAAACCAAAAACATTACTTTCTTTTATCTGCTTAAACAGTCTCATAATCACAGTGTTTTTTTCTTATGCCCAGACTTGTGCTACTCATTTTCATATTTAAGTTTTAACTTCAAACCTGACTCTACTTTCCAGAAGGTCTTTTAGAAGCTGACATTTTGAGCAATTCTGTTCATAGCATGCCTTGGATTTGATAAATATTATTTTCCAGATCGAGTGATGGCTTCGGGAGCTTTATTTCAGAGAAATATGCTGATTTGAGCATGCCGTGTTGCAGAACGTTGGGGAAATTCAATACTATTTTGGAATACAGGAATGAATGCTAAGTGACTTAATGTGGAAGGAGCTTTTTATCAAGAGTCCTTTTATGTTTTAAATAATCTTTTTTTAAATTTTCTGGCACTCTTGCCATAAAAATAGCAGCACTTGCATTACTTTCCATGTTTGACAGTTCTCATCTTGATTGAGAAGCATTCTATGATATAACATGAACTTGTCTGCTGTGTTTGTTAATACTGTTTTTATTGATTTTTAATGAAAATGTATTATTTTGTAATGAAATAGAAGGAAGGACTTCAGTCTTTGGAGATCCCTACCAGTTTAATTTGAATTTCTTTTTTGCATCAGAAAGGTTATTTTACTTTATTAGCACTTGAGTATGGATTTCAATAAGGTTAATACCAAAGTCAAAATTTGGAGATGTCCTTTTTTTTTTTTTTTTTTGCAGTCTGAATGTATCTTTTCAGTTTTAAGAGCTCATCTGCTAATTGAAGTCATCCAACTAATTACTTGAGTAGGGAAAAATCTGTAGCAACTATAAACACCAGGATATTTTGTGGAAAATTCCAGTTGAAAAATAAATGGTGAGTCCCTATTACAGACTTTCTGTGCTAATAGCAATAATATTCTGACCTTTACCATAGGGCTGGGGGGTGGTGAGTTTTCTGGTAAGCTTGCAGTGCAGCAGTTGAAAGTGTCTGCCTTTGCTGAGAGGCCTCTGAGCACATAGCACATGGTGTGTGGGTCACGTGGCTGAAAGATACTTCAAATAAACTTTGCATGAGATTTATTGCTCCAATAATTGAACAAAAAGGGTAAGGCAAACGTTTATGAAATGCCAGAAGTTGCGTGATGAGCTATTGTTCCTGCTGTCAAAACATAACTTAGAAGTGCTGGAATTGCATACATTCAAACACTTCCAGTTTTGAACTTGAAACTTGCAGAGCTGTGAATTCTGCAGAAGTAATGCCCTCATTCAAAAATAAAACCAAAAGGTCAAACTGAATTCTGAAAGCGTAAGAGGAATGAGTGGTGCTAGCAGCCTTCCTTCTGAGACCAAGCAGTGCAGTGTAACCCCTCTGGAAACCCTGTGCTGATCAGTACTGTGATCTGGCTGAGGATGTGCAGCTACAGCCGACTGCGAGATTGTTGCCCCTGAATTTGGATGTCGGTGGGAGGGAAGGAGATGATCTGTTGGTGAAGTTTCAGTTAGCTAGACTATGAGCCTTAACTGGCTGCGGATGTGTGCATACGAGGCTTTAAAGTGCCTTTGCTGTTTGGTAAAGTGGCTATTAAGAATTTTAATGCGTGTCTTTGCAAGGTGCGGCTTAGTGCAAGGCTTCTTCAGACTTCTCCTTGGCTGATCCTCCTTGGTGTTTGATATCACTCTCCCTTGGCTCAAACAGGTTCAGCCCGCTGATTTCATCCTATACCCAAATCAGTGATTTAAGTCCGAATGTCCAGTAGCCCCATGCCCACAAGAGCAGTTTATAGTGCAGCACCTGTGTAAAACTGTTAGTGACTGTAACACCATCAGCCCAATTACTACTTCTGAATAACGATCAGGTTATATCAATTGATCTCTTCTGCTTCTCTTCTAGAATTGACAGGAAATTTCTCTTTCCAAGCTCAGTTTCTCAATCATGCAATTTAATACTAGCGTGGTTGAATTCTTCGGCTTGGGCTGTTACATGGAAATAAGACTGAGAGCTCCTGTGTCTCATGATGTAAGAGCATGCACCATTTATGAGGATAGGGTTGAGGGGGTCATAGCATTTGCAGCTAAACCATAGTGTGGAAGAGCTATGCAGAAAGTGAACTCGGTGTTAGTTTTACTTCTACCTACAGCAGTGAACATTCTGTGAGATCTCCCAAGTGCTTACATAATCTCTGCTTTTGTATAAATAGCATGTGGAGCTGTAGTGTGTTCTAAGGCTGATCTAGGTGTGAACAGCTTTAGGAGTAGCTTGTTTTCTTCCTTCCAAATCACTAATAGGTGCTACTCTACTACCTTGTCATTTACAGGTTGTTGATGTGGTTATTTCAGCAGCATTCTGCTGAAAGGCTGTAATTTACATACACTTATCTCTGCTCCCTTCTGCTTCCTCTGGCCTCCTGTAATTTGCTTGTTACAGTGAGTATGATATTAAGTAAAAACATGGAACATATTTCTTTCATTGTTGTAGTCAGCTGAAGTATTTTGGTACAAAAGAAGTCCTCCAGGCATGCACTGCCTCACGTGCTTGCTTACCAAGATAATACAAGCTGGAGTGAAGGCATAATTCCTACTGTGTGCTAGTCTTACAATTCGTAACTTCATTAATTTGCTGTTAATATGTTTTTAAGAGTCTCTAAATCTCAGCTGTCTGCTAGATCATATTCATGTTGTATGTTTGTACCTATGTGAAATCTAAGTCCCCTTTTTAGCGATGATTACTTTCCTCCAAATCACACTTAATTTCTGCTGAGGATTTCTCTCTGATTTTCCATTTTTTGTTTTAATTAAGAGGATTTTAATGGTTTGATTCATATTCTGATGTTAAACGACAGCTGCTTTTGCATGTCTTGGCACCACTCCCCTATTGGAACTTGAAATATTCAAAATGATTTGCCTTTAATTGCCTGGGACAGTTGGTATTACAATTACAGTGCTATGCATGGACAATGTCATATTCCTTTTCTCTAGGCTTTGTTTTTGTCTGCATCTTGTTGGCTGTGTTCTTTATCTGGGCTACGGGAAAGTGAACTTTTCCTTTATGCAGTTTGAGATAGATATTAAGCAGTCTAAAAATATCTATTTTAAAATCTATGAGAAGCATGAACTAAAAGAAAAATTGTTACCTTAGTAGGGTCAAGCAAAATTGTTAGCTATAGACAGTGGCACTGAGAACTTTGGTATCCTAACCCCTACTACCCTAACCAGCTGTGGCATGTTTGATTGCTTTCAACTGTACTAAAGAAAGAGAATGGCTCATTTGTCAGGCAAGATGATGTCAGCACATAGAATGTAATTCTTGGTTTTTAGGAGACTGGAGAATCTTACAGGTGTACAGTGTGAAAAATCTTCTCTTTGCCTTTCCTGGAGTACCAAGGAACGATCTCCAGGGGGCTGCAGGGAAAATCAAGCTGAAGATGTGTGAGATTTTTCAAGTGTCTACATTATTTTGTTGCTCCTTCTTTGCCATGAGAAAATTGTGTTGTGGTTAGAGTGGATAAAGGAGAAAAGATATATTGAGATATTAACATCCTTTAGGTTGAGAATTTGGTTGCTTTAGTAAATAGCAAGCCAAGGAGAACAGCTTAGGTTAGCAATACTCACCAGCTAGAAGAGCACTAGCGCATCTTTAGTTAGAGAACATGCAATGTTTTAAATTTAGTTTTGATAAGCTGCATATTCAAAGATCTCTGATATGCTTTTCTAAGCCAAAAGACATTAAAAACAAACAGCCAAACAAAACAAACAATATATTGATGTTTCATCCTTTGCAAATGACTACTGCGAGTGCTACCTTAACAATGTATTACTGTGTTGTAAAAGATGACTTGGATTGTAGAGCAGTTTTCTTCCTGCAACTGTTCAACATTTCCCTGGGGTCGCAGTATCACGAGAGAAGGGCTGAAGGAGTAGGAAAGGAGAATATAAAGTCCTGTAGCTGTTCTGTGATGTATGAATTAGGAGTCAAGTGAATATTCCCTATCGCAGTACTGAATGAGGAGCCATGTTAAGCCCTCCAGCAGAACTACTGTTACTTTAAGTGTGCTCTGATTTATTTTCCTAGAAATATTTTGGGTAGCTGTTTCGTGCCGCTTATTTTTGTAAGTAAGCACTCCACGTTTTGCTGAAGCAGCTATCAAAGGAAGGCACAAATCAGTAAACACTTCTCACCCGCCATTCTTTGTCGCTGTGCATTTCATGGGTGCATTGATCCAATGTCTGAAGAAAGGGTCCTTTTGCTTTTGAATTATTCCTCTTGTGATAGCATACTCAATCTACATAAAGACAGACCCAATATCAGATATTTGGAAAAAGAGGCTGACAAAATCAGATGTGTAGAGCTTGGCTTCCTGTGGATGTTTTCTATAGTATGAAATAAAGGCAAAATTCTGCAGTAAGAGGGCCCTTGTACGCAGCTAGGTGGAAATAGCTAACCTAGATTATGCGTAGACAAATGATGTTACAATAGCCCTCTAAGACTGGTGTGTTAAACATCATCGTATGGAAGACACAACTCATGGGTCCTATGATGCTGACAGAAATGACCTAAAGACTCCAACTTCTTCCATAAAACGTTCGCTAACTTTCATTACTGGACAAAGCACTGATGACAAAGTCCTAAACTCTTCACTCATTCTTTTTCACCACAATCATGATATTTCTCAAAAAAAACCCAAAAAACAACAAAAAACAGTAAAAAATGAAGAAGCAGTTGTTCAACTTGCTAACCTACCTGCTTCTTACTGTTTATGCCTGTGGTATGGTGGATGTTGTGCACGCTCTTGTGCATCAGCGGTAGTGTGCTATGCTGCTATCTGAACAGACTTCAGTGCATTCATTAGGATATGTTTTCTTCTGGGCAAATGACCATCTGGTGAGAGGAAATACCAGTGGAAAAAGTTGCTGAGTGATGTAGGACTGTGGAAAGAAGTAAATGAACGGCTGGTGATTTAGGGGGAGAGAAAGAGATGTTACAGGTTGGTTCTGAGAGTGAGAAGCAAAGTATTTCAAGCTAATTACCTGGGTGGGAAGGAGGCAAGCAATTAGAATGAATACGAATGTCTTCTGCTTTCTTGGAAAACATTTTTAAACATGTTAGGGTAAGAATTGAGGATTTGTAATAACAGAAATGGGAAGTCTGATAATTAGCCAATTTAGCCCAAACAACAGATCCAACACTCATAAATAAGATCACTGTCTTGTCTCTGGCTGTCACTGAGTAAATCAAGCCTTTTGCAATACATGTTTTGAATGAAGACTAATTCACTTCCATGTAGCAGCTTCTTATTTTCTTCTAAAAGATACAACGCTAAAACCAAGCAGCAAGATGTTCATCTTGGAAGCTGAAAGGAAAACTGCGAAATTCAGATGCTGAAACTTTTTGCAGAGATGATGATTCTGGGGGGAGGCTGAAGTCTCCATTTAGTACAAATGATTCTAGTTCCATTACTCAGCTTTATTTTGCAGGTGTTTTGCAAAAGCAGTAGGTTACCCCCTGGGCCAGCTAGATACCTAGTCAAATTGTGTAAGTAGAGAAAATCCTCAGCTGTATGTTGGGGTTATGGGGAGGGAAGCACTGCATTTGCTGGTGATTGAAAGCTCACTCCCCTTTTGGTTCTCTAGTTTCATAGTGTGCCTATGGCAACATCGTAAGTCCACCTGCCTGGAGGTTAATCACAGGTCAGAGGGTGTATCTTTAACTCCCTTGAATTAGCTTTCTCTGTTTCCAGGGCTTCCAGCTCCCTCAGTGCAAATGATGTGGAATGAAGGGTGATGCATGTGGCTTTTTGTGCTGTACTGGGTCTAATGGCCCTGCTTGGCCATCTCACTTCTCTTAAACATGCTGTTTTACATTAGGCTTTTCCAGAGTCGGTCCCTGGGATAGATTCTGTTTTTTTCACCTTTGAACAGTAACTTAACTGGCACGCAGCCAGGAATGGCAGTGCCTGGGGAGGTTAGGAAGGAAAGAATCTAACAGGAAATAATTGTGTGGGAGGTTTCTGAGAGTGAGGAAATTGAAAGCAAGAATCGAGTCTATAATAGAGCTGTGATGAATACATACGTTCAACTACAAGTGGTGCCTGAATAGATTATTATTATTTTGCTGTTTTTTATTGTTCTAATGTACTATTCTTGTTTTGTTTTTAATTGAATGTATTAACCTCTGCTAGCAGATCTGAATTGGAAAATTAAATCTGAGCAGCTCTGAACACTTGGGAAAATTCAGACTGTAAATCCAAACCCAGCATCCTTTTCCACTGTATGTGAAAAGGTTCATAGAATCCTTAGAGTTGGAAGGGATCTCTAAAGACCATCTAGTCCAACTCCCTTGCAATGATTAGGGACAATACAGCTAGATCTGGTTGCCCAGGGCCTGACCCAGCCTAATCTTGAAAGCCTCCAGGGATAGGACATCAACCACAACGCTAGGTAACCTGTTCTAGTGCCTCAGCACCCTCACTGCAAATGATTCTTTCCATATGTATGTGTGTGTGTGTATATATATATATATATACATGTATATGTGTATATATATATAACCTAAATCTACCCTCTATGAGTTGGAAACCATTTACCCTTGTTCTATCACCACAGACCCTGTGGCTTTGCATTTGTTTAAACTCACATATGGGGATGCAGATGTAATGGAGAAAGCTTTGTGTGTGGATTGCCAGTGAAACAGTGGACTGATCTCCTTAAATGTACTTTTTGAGAGCAAAGTGAAATAAATCTCAACCGTTGGGTGCTTCTTTGAGCAATAGTTATGCTGACAAATTACATTTGGAGAGGCTCAAGACAAGGCTGGATTGGGCCCTGGGCAACCTGATCAAGCTGTGCATGTCCCTGTTCATTGCTGGGGAGTTGGACTAGATGATATTTGAAGGTCCCTTCCAATGATAAGGACTCTGTGATTCTAAATAGCCTTTCAGCACTCTTTGATCAGGTTGACATTTGGGGTATTCTTATATTCTTAATTAGAACCTGCTGGAGAGCTTGTGGATCATGTTTAGTTCTTGCAAAATTACTGTGACTGTTAACATGTAAATCTGTTATTTAATTTTTAAAGTACGGTGATTGAAACAGTGCCCTTTGAGGTCTGTGAGAGATCCGTTGTGCACATGGAGCTAGAAATAAAGCCTGGCATAAGCATCAGTACGATACCTACAAATGACACAGCCACAGAAATACACTAAGCAACGGTGGCAGAAATGAAAACTGTCACCTTGGACACCCAGCTGTGTTTGCTCTTTGATAGTTCTGTGGTCCTGTGGTCTTAGACCCTTACACAGCAGATGGGTGTTTTATAACTTGGTGCTGTTTGCAGGGGAGGGGGAGGTGAGTTTTTTTAGTGGGTTGGTTTTTTGTTTGTTTGTTTGTTTTTGCTGTGGATGTGTTTTGTATACATGGTGACTAACTTGCTGCAATTCAGCTAACTGGCAGGAAGGCCTTCATCTCACTGTGGAAATGGTGTGCTGTGATACTCTGCTATGGAGAAGCAATCTTTGATGAAACTGAAAAATTTTTAACAAAACACCACCATAGAGATCCTGTGTTATTTGTACTGCTGCCAGCAGGAATATCTGAGTGCTTCACATCTGAAATAAGCTTGAGATTTGCTGCTTCCAGCACCGATTGAAAGCAAGGTGAGGTAGTAAGCTTGCTCTGATTCACAAAAGTGCAATGTAATTTCTTTGAGTTCTGGGATGCTCTTAATCATCCTTTCCACAATTTCCAGAAGGACATTTTGAGCTGTACTACTGTTAAATCTCATACTGCAGCCGTATTTTATACACATATACTAGAACTGTGTCTGCTACCCTAGCATGGGAGTTCTGTTTGGTCTGCCATTTACCTTCACCTCTTTTCCCTCAGCCTATGGTACTTGGTTTGTAAGCCAGCATCAATAACCAACAATGAATAACAAATGCTTGCTGTAGTCATTTCATGGTGTTTATTAGCACAGGCTGGTCCCTGAGCAGTGGCAGAGAATAAAAGAATGAGTACCTCAGAGTGTACTCAATTTACAAGCAGCAGTGAAGGGACTACTTAACTACAGAGGGCAATGCAGTGCCTAAATGAAAAGGGCAAGAAGCCTAACTTGGAGAGATGGGTTTAACCTTCCTAGCTGCTGGTTAATGCTACATCTAGACAAGTAGTTATTTCTAATATACAATGGAACTACTTGTTTATCAACTCAAAATTATGGCATTTACTTTATTTTCAATCCATCTTGAATGTGTATGAGTGTTTTCTGTGTACTTAAAAAAAACAAACAAACAAACAAAACCTGCTTAAAAAGTCTAAAAGTCAATTTCTGCTGTCACTCAAGTGTCACTTTAAGGCCAGCCCCTCTCAAAAACCCATGGCTGTTTGATTTTTGTTTTCAGAAAAAAAGCCAGAAGTGACAGAACTTGCCAAATCTTTCCTTTTCCTTGAAAGCACAGATGTCTAAGGGAGCCCTGCTTTGCAAGGACTTCTGCAACCTTTGTTTTTTGACTCCTCAGGAATGTGACACATTGTTATCACAGTTGCCTAAGATGCTTTAGCTGCAGGTTTATCATATACTGCAGGCTCATGAACTACTTCCCTGGGGACCACGCTTCATTCTTGATTTACATGGTGTCTCCTCACTAGCCAGCACCATTCAATTCCTGTCCTCTTGACATCCTGTCTTAGAAACTGACCTTCTATTCTATGTTAGCTGCCCTGACTTGCTATTGAAAGAATGCCTGCTGTTCAGGAAGACGCACAGTGGTGTCTGGCAAGGGAAAACAGTGCTGGAATTTCAGTGATGCAAAGACATACATAGAAAAAGCCATCTGAGGAAAAGCGGCCACGTTTATGTTCCTGTCTTTGAATTGATAAACTGTACAGATTTGGAATTTTCCTATATTAATACAGGCGCACAAGAATGCAGAGGCGCATTTAAAAAAAGCAAAAACAAAAAGCCAACACACAAAGCCCCAGCTTCCAAAACACTTGCTTATTTCCAATGTGCATTTAGGGAGATGCCAGCATGGAGTTTTGGTGTCTTGGTGGTTGTTTTTGTGTTTGTGTCTCTTCATTTTAGGTTTTTAGGGAATTTGGTTTTGAGATGAAGAAAATAAATATTTCCTTTCTGGGAATACACTGCCAAACTGTCAAAGTTTTTTGGAGTTCTTGCATAATAATCATGTAGATTTTGATGAAGACATCTGTGGCCTTTGCAGGATCCTTGCAGGACGTCTTTAATTTGATGGACACTATCTTGAGGACACAGGTAAAGCTATGTTATGTATTTGGAAACATGCTCACTGCCTCCTCTGCATGGAGGAGTGACCCTCTGAAATACACCTTTTCATGATAGGAAAAGCACTCATTCTTAAGCATCTCAGAAATAAGTGTGCCAATTATAATTTTGCACCCCCAAGAGCTTTTAGAGATGGCACAAAGAAAACATCTATCTTATGTTCGTTAAGATGTCATTCCAAACTGCCCACACGCTCCTGCTTTAGAAAATGGAACAATAAGCAAAAATACATTTCCTGATTTATTTTGTACCAGCTCCTTGCAAACCTTACAGTTCCCAATTTATCAAGGTAAGTGAAGTGCATATTCAGCTCTATGTGTGCTGTTTTCAGTGAGTTAATGATGGAGTTCATACTTAGACACATTGGCAAGGAGTTTATCTTGTGCAGTCTGATCAGTTTGCTATTTTTAAGAAACACAGTCTAGCTCAGTCTAAGAGCATTGCATATATGGGAAGCATATTTACATATGTATGGTCTTTTGGAATATCTGTCTACATGCTTATGCACGTGATGTCTTACAGCATATAGACCTATGATCAAGTGATCACATGTCTAAATATATTTCTAATGAGTATAGGGTGGGCGATGTGTTAGAGAATAAAGCAACGTAACAGTTTGTTCCATCTATTGCTCTCCTATGAGTAAATCCCCTCTCTGGGCTGTATATCTGGAAACAGAGGTGCTCCTGAGTAGGTTAGCAACCCTAAAACAGTGTGGTTTGGCAGATCTCTGACCGTATTCAGAGGCGTCACAGGAAGTGTTGGTTCCTTTATTTCAAATATACGTTCATTTCTCTAGAATGCTTGAAAGCCCTGCCAAAGAGCAGTGCCCTAGTAAACTCTGGCTTGCTACCCAAGCATTTTTTTGCTCATGTTTCAGGTTCAAAAATAGCACTTGTCATTAAGATTAATCTCAAAACAAAAACGTAACAATAACAAATCCATGTCTTCCAGAGAGATTAGGTAGAAGTTCATGTCCTGATCTTTCTTGCAAATGTAATCTTTCCTAGTCATAGTTTGTAATGCAATTTGAACGTTAGCGGAGACTCAACAAGTGGTCATATCACACAGAGCACTGAGCAGGAAGGTTTTCCCTTATTTAAATGTTTGGAAGATTCACAACTGTAAATTTTGTTCTGATATTTGTCTTCAGTGCTGACAAAGCTGATAGCAAGAGTCAGAAGCTAATGTCATCAGACATGTACTTTTCCAGTTCTCTGTCTCAGTAAGTTTTAGGGCTAAACGACATTTTGGTGGAGATGGCGCTGAAGAGCCTGGTCTGGTGGTTGGCAACCCTGCCTGTGGCAGGGGATTGAAACTAGATGATCTTTAAGATCCTTTTCAACCCACGCCATTCTATGCTTTTAGGGATGGGGAAGATCTTACAACTACAAAAGCTTTCCCCAGCTTCAGTGCTAGAGGGCGTTCTGCTGTTGCTCTGTGCTGAGCTGGAGCTGGGAGAGCTTTCAGCCCTTTCAGCCTATAACTCTCTTCTTCATATCGTTCCCTGGCCTTTACCTTGGACATTAAAAAGCACTGATGTAGTATGCATGCAGTCTGATGTGATTATATGCTCACGTGAGTGCTTTTGTGTTAGTCCTTGGGTTTAATCACATAGATTTGGTTAAGAGAGTACCTGAAACATATTGCTATCTTTCCTAAATGAACTCCTGCTTATGTAGTAATGTATTTATTTTTTAATTGCATCATTAAATAGCATGATCTTAATGCAGTGTATCTGAAATTTGTGAGATCAATTGGTAATGGGGATAAAAATGCTGAAATCCATCACCTGAATGACACAGGCAGACAGCTGGAGATAATGAGAAACAACAAATAACACAAACAGGGAAAAAAAAAAATCCACCACAATAAATTGCTCAACTGGACTACTAGGGTCTCTGTGCAGTGTCTTTACATTCCTGACTAGTTAGGTATGTTTCTTTGCAGCAATTATATGTATTCATCCCACCAGGGGCCTGTGTCTTCATGTAAGTGTTAACATGCATGCCTCTCTGACAGTTTTTGGGTTATGATAATTAGAGATAGTAAAGACCCTTTGGATCACCATGTCTTTCCCCCGGCCAATACACTTCTGTGTTTTGTTTTCAGTTTTTAATAGGAGATAAAATTTCCAAAGCTTTGTCAAATCAATTTTCAAGTGACTCAAGATGATGCAAAACAGTCTCCCTAAAAATGAGTAGTTGCATCATATAGACCTGAACAATGGCCTTTTTAATGATGTTTTCTTATTTTTCTTTGCTAATGTTACTTTTTTCATCTGATAGGCACCTAAGAATTCCCTGTAACTATTGAATTTTTATCCTGTTCTGTCATGAGCATGGCTACCTAATCATGTTGTGCATATCTCCTTTGTAGACATTGAGTAGTCCTGTCCTGAGTAGACACTGGGTTCAGAGCTCAGCATGATGCGACGTTTTATTGTACTGTTTTTGAGCTGCTTTCTTCCCTGGAAGCTCTTATGCTGTCCTGGCCTTAAAGCCAAGTTTGCTACATGAACAAATGCATATCAAATGAAGCCAGATCTGCAAGTAAAGATTTTGGTCAGAGGATCCACATGAGGCACACAGTGGGCAAGATGACCTCTGGAAGCAACCAGTACAGCATCATCAGGGCCAAGATGAGCCTTGTTTTGAGGAGATGAATGGACAAGTGGACTTCTGCAGTCCTCATCACAATCTCCTACCTTATCCTAATGGATAAGGGGATAATAATCCTAATGGATGGCTGGGAGAAGGGCCTGATGATCAGTAACAGGGCAGAGTGTGGCCACACTGAGGGCCTTTTGTTTTGGAGTGGATCTGCCAAGCCGTTCTGCTGACCAGAGTGAAATGCTTCCTTTCTGGAACTGGACCTGCTCTCCACCTCCACTTACTTGTCCTCAGCTCCATTCCCATCCTGCAGCTGGACTCTTCTCAGATTGGTGGCAACAGTCCACAGTCTGTGTTTGTTTTCTGACCTTATAAATTCAAACTCAGTTCCCTTTAGGACAAGATTACCAATCTGGTTGACCACGGGAATCCAGTATATGTAATGTTTTCCAATTTTAGCAAAAGTTTTGATACTGTTCTCACAGTATCCTTAAAATCCCACTAGACAAAATGTCCAGCTAGAAAAACGTGGTACAATGTGTGATCCCTTCCAAGTCAGGATATTCTGTTTCTTTGACCAATCTGCTGCTATGCTTTGTGCACTGCTATGGAAGGTCTGACTTCATTTTCCATCACACGTTGGGTGTGCCTCTTGTCCTCAAACTGAGATGCCTCCTTCTCTTCCATTCCCATGTTGTCTTTCTCCCTGTTGCAGAGCCTTGTGTTAATTGAATGCCTCATGTGAGGGCAGACTCAATTAGAGTCTAGATTCATTAAGTAAGCATTACTTGTGCAATAATGTACTACTGTCACTGTTCACACAGAAGCAAAATAAGTCTGAATATCTGATGTTCTGTTCTTCCTCTGGAGCTCTGTATTGCACTAGCCTAATGTTAAACAATTTCTTGTGCATGTCATATTTAATTGTGAGCATTGTCTGAGTACAGCAGTGTAATAGCTAACAAGTCTCCAGCACAAAACTAATCTACGCCACTCATTTTTCATGCTGATGTGAATTTGATACAATGACAGACCAATTGTATTAGAAATTATGCTTCATGAGTAGAGTTCATTTCTTTCATTAGTTACACTATTTCTAACAATATGCAAACTGTTCTGTGCCCTAAAGGAGACAAACAGGTTTCTTAGGACGTGCAGAATAGGCAATATCCCAGTCACACTGAGTGTAAGAAAATATAGGTGTTACAACTGTGAATCAATTCTAAATGGACTTTCTGTCTTTGTTAGCTGCCTAGTTTAGATATCTACTTTATTAGTATTAATGTTAGGTTAAATTAATTAAAATTAATTGAATTAAAAAGGTAATAATAAATATTTTGTTACTATCACTAAGAATAAATAATTTTTTCATTTCTGAAATCTCAAATTTCAGGTAAAAATCACGATACTGCTTGACACCCACTGCTCTAAAAGGATATTGCTTCTTGTTCCATCAAAGGAGGAAAAGTCTTTCTCATGCTGATTAAGTATTCACAAACAAACTTGGATTAAATGAAAGCTAACCAATACTATGCTTAAAAAAGTCATTACTGAAGAAAACAAAAAGGAGAGAAATATTAATTACCATTCTATTTCTTTTACAAGTCAGTTACTGCAGTTTTTGCTTTGAGAAATCCTGGGTAGATTGTTCCCTTATATTTCGAGAAGGATCGAAGATGTCTGTCTGCCGTATCACACCTGACCTATGCTCTCTTATCAGAGAGTTGCTTATGTCTTTTCCCTTCATGGTCTGGGGGATTCCAAGAATAGTTATCTCTGAGGACTTGGCTTCGTCTGTTCTGGGATGCTGACTGATCTGTAGAAGTCTGGTTTTGTCACCATATTTGAAACAACTCAAAGCTGACAAAAGGTAAGTATTTTTGTTTAATTGAAATGATTGTGGTTCTCCGTGGAGGAAGCTTCCTGTTTTCATTTGGGATAACCACAATCCAACTATGAGTTACTTTGCTAACAAGGAGCTTGTTATCTATGTATGGTCCATGAATAAACTAAGTTAAACAGATTTAGAGAACGGGAACCCTACTGGATTTGGGGGTAGTTACCATTCGTTCATCTTAAGCTAAAGAACACAAGAGATACTAAATGTTTTCTCTGTACAGAGAAGCTGAGAACAACAAAAAAATGATAACATGAACTATTCAGTAATGTAGTCCCACTTACAGCTATTTTCTCACATTTCACACGTGGAGTGAAGTGTCAGCTAATAATTACTTTGTGTAGATTACCAGACAATCCTTTTACCAAACAGAAGGGGAAAGCTTTACTGAAATGACAGGGGTCTAAATTTTGATGTAAGTTAAACATTACTAACGTCAGTGCAGTTAAGAACAGAATTTGATCCATCGTTTCACCCTTCCATGTGCACTTGCATTTCAAAATGTCTGATTGTGTGGGAATGTGATGAAGTTGTTTGTTTGTAATCTACATGAGAGTTAAAGAAGAGGAAAATCCAGTCCCTTTTTTCTCTCTCATTTTTGTTTTTGTGCAGGAATTCAATCTATTTTGCTATTTGAAGCCACTGGCTATAAGCAGCCTGGCTTGAGGTTGAACTCAGTGCTGCACAGCTGCAAACAGTGTACTTTGAGATCAAGTGGAGCCTCTTTACAGCAAAGTAAGAATAAGCTGCTCTGAGCTGCTATGCTGGCAGTAGGAAGAGAGGACAGGGGAAGGTGAGTGTGTGTGAATAAAGCAAATATGGAGCTGTAATTGTGACTTGCACGCTTACTTGATTGTTCGCTTTTCATTTTAGTATGACCATGTCAACTTCGTGGCCAAAACTTTACTGAAACAATGGATGAGTTTTGTAATATTTGCTAATTAAAACCATAATAATAGCACGTGATCATATGGGAATGCACAGTTGAGTGGATGGCCAAAGTTAAAGCCTGATGCAAAAGAAAATAATTTTGCCAGCATTGATCCAAAGACCAGTACAAATAAAGGGAATAAAATAGTGTTCTTGTGCTGGGAGCCAGAAGGCCTCTTCTGTTAAACCTGCAGTGTTCTGGAGGGACATTCTAGCTGAAAGTGGTAGCTTTTGCTTCATGTGCTTTTCTAATTCAGGGTAATACTATAGCAGCACTATGGCATGGTCATCGACAGAACTGTAAGGCAACCTTTTCCTCTTCCATTTGTTGTGTGAAGCTGTCCTGGAAATTCAGTCTAGATATGTTTTTACATGCTTCCATCCAGAAGCAATGGATATCACCAAGTTCCTTCATCCCACTTTCAGGTTTAGTTAATATCTTGGTGGTTATTTTCATAACTTTAAGTGAAAGAAAAATTATGGTAGGTCAATGACTATAAATGTGAAATGATTTGCTGCCACTGACTTCAAATAGAGCTGTGCTGATACCCACCTTAAGACCCTACCAAAAGTACCTGCAGATCTATTCAAACAAAGCATTGTTTAATATGCTCTTAGAAGCAAGGTCAATCTGCTGAAGGAGAATTTATGATCATTATCCTCTGACATTCAGTCACTCTTAAAGCAGCAAGGAAGCCTCGCTCTGGGATATCAAAAACTCTATTAATACCTACCAAACTATAAACCTTTACCTGAAAATCTCTTCATTAGCTTAGGGTTAAGAATGTTCTGTCATATTACGTTGTTTGCCTCAGAGCAGAAGTTTAGAACTAGTGAGTAAGGAGATTCAGTGTTTCAGTGAGGTCCTGAGGGGAAGGAGGAGAGAATCTTTGAGAAGGAAAGAGATTCTTTGCAGAGAGTGGTGATTGGCATCTGCCAGGGAGTCAAGTTTGGGGTGGAGGTGGAGGAAAGGAGAGATAAAAGGAAGTAAGAAGGCTTTCTGTTAACTCAAAGTGATCTGTTTAAGGCAGACACGAAAAGTTTGAATGACAGAAGAGAAGAGAGGTGGTCCTTGTGTCTCCAGCTCCTCCGAGGGAACAAGGGAATGCCCTGGAGGAGAAATTGAGAAGAGCTACAAAGGCAAAGCTTGCATTCAAATTTAAATGCATTCTTCAATATTTAGCTTTTAGAAATGCTTTCAAGAATCAGCTGAGGGACAGATTGTATAATAGAGGTTGAAGTGGTGACAATTACTTTTTTGGATAAGAGCAGCCTTGTCAAGGAAGAAACTGAAGTTTTTCTTGTAGGGAAGCTGGGAGAACAGAGTGGAGAGCAACTGAATGGGGCAGCTGGAAGCAGGTTGTCATATTAATTGGTGCTTTTTCTGGGTTATATGAAGTGTTGTCAAGTTTTGAAGCCTAGTTAAAAGTATGGCAAAGGGAATTACAGTTGAATGTATTCTGGAACAAATATAAAGGGGAAAAATAAGGGAGATGTTTGGGAATAGGACAGAGCTGTTTCCAAGGCTCAGAAAAAGATAAAAACAGCAGTTGTCTTTGGGATGGTTACAGCCATTGATTCACAAGGCAAAGGCTCATGTGATGTATACTTATAGGGCAGGACTGGAGCATCATCTGAGATGTCCTCAGATGACATCCCTGTGCGACCCTGCCCATGGCAGGGGGATTAAAACTAAATGGTCTTTGAGGCCCTTTTCAACCCAGGCGATTCTATGATTCTATGTCAGAGGCTCAGTGGCTGTGAGCTGTTATGAAAGTGATGGAGGAAAGAGAAGGGAAAGGGAAGGGGGAAGTATAATCTCTCCTGCAAAAAAAAAGGCTTGTAAGGAGAGGCTATCTCACAGTCAGAAGCCAAGACCAGCTCTGTGCAGAGGAATGCTGTACGGAATCAATACAAAATATGTGCAGAAATAATAACTACACGCAAGCAAGATGAAGCATGATGGCGGACTGATGGCTGAACTCTAAGAAAGCACAATGCATTTCAGACTTGAAAATCTGAAATAATAAGAATCCACTTAACCTGCCAGCCCTGTGTGGCACCTGTAGAACTTTGATCGCAAGTACGTGCAAAACAAGTGGACAACTGTGTCCTTCATGTTATTTCCTCACTGCTGCAGAAACACACCCTGGCTGCTGCACAGATCCACGTCGCTGGGTAAGCTGTTGTTCTTCAGAAAACAATGCGCTGAACGAGGAGTCCAGTGCATAACAGTGCACTCGTGTCACTTTGGCACAAGCGGAGCAAGCTGCTCTCCTCCCCGCCCCCCCCCCCCCCCTCACACAGGAATACCCTAATCAGGGAAATATGTGCTGGCTGCTTAGCGGAGGGGTCAGATCCATTTGGATGAAATTCCAGGGCTGCTGTGATAACAATGGCAGGAAGTGGGCTCCTTGAGCTGGCTGTGGTGGCCGCCTGCCCTCAGCAGTAGGGTGCTGGAAGCTCTTCCCACCATCTGCTGCTCCGTGCTGCCCAAAAAGCCCTGGTTGTTCCCTGCGCCGTGGAGAAGCAAAAGCTGATTGAATGCCATCAAAGCTAAAAGGCAGGAAGCCCTCTGTAACCAATGAACGTTATTTTGTGACTGAGCCTGAATCAGCTCTTTAAATCTTTGGGAGTGGGAAGCTGTATGCACTCATGGTCATGTTAGCAGACAGTGAATTCCCCTCTGCCCAGTGGAAATTCCTCCTGCGTGAACATTGCTATAGGAATGCATTACAACCCTGATTCTCAGATATTTTCAGTTTGTTCTAGTAATTCAAGCTCGTCTGAGGAAATTTTGCACTGCTTATTGCTCTTAAAAGTGTATGGGCAGTACACAACTTCACAAGCTTGTTACTAAACTTCTAATACAATAGTTAATTTTCATTCTCTCAGCCTCTGTTTTGTTTTTTTGTTGCTGTGTTCTGCTTGACTGAACCTTCCCATCAGTTAAGACAGGTGTGCAAAAGGATCCAGCCTAGGGCAAAGGAGCACGTCTGGCATTTCCTGGAGCAGTGCAACAGTGCAAGTCTCCCTGTGCACTGCGGGAGATGTTTGCCTATCTCACTCTGACCCTGAGATGACAAGGAGGAGGAACCTGAAGGCAAGTGCAAGCTGAAAAGAGCATGAGCACATTTTTCATTTCTAACATGCCATGGAGTACTTCGATTGCCTGATAGCAACTGTATGGGAAAATTCTGCCTTATCGCTTAGTTTCAAATTTCTTTCTCCTCTGGGGACAGGAGACAGCACTTACATGTGCATGCAAAAAATGTGGGAGTACTGTGAATTCTCTGATGACTAGAAAACTCCAGACTTCAATAACTTAACAAAACAAACCCAAAACTCCTAAACGGCACCACCTCAGCTGTTAAAAGGAAATGCGTTTTTTCTGTCAGTGTATTCACCATTTCAGTCTCATTCCTGTTGTGACTGTTTTTCTTTTTTTTCCCCCTCCCCAGCTGCTGACAACAGTGCAGTTGTGCAACTATTTCCTGCACTTTCCTGCAGATCGCTTCCTTTCTTCCAGCTCTGGAAGGAGGTTGTACCGTGTCACCTCAGCTGACCAGACCTGCACCCACATACTTGTTTCCCATGTGGATGGATGCTGGGCTCCCAGCGAGGGTGTTGCTGCTCCCACACGTGGAACATACTTTTGTGTTGAACATACACATGTTCCCCTGGGGCAGGCATGTCCAACCTGCGGCCCACATGTGACCTGGCCCAGTCCATCCTGCAGTCACCCTGTGCCATCATGGCGATGGCTCTGCCCCACTGAGTGACCCTAGGCTTGCACCCATTGCTCACAGCAACCACACACAAGGTGTGCAGTTGGCACTGCATAGGCTGAAACCTGGACATGGAGGGGTCATGGTGCAGTGCTGACTCAAGTGATGGCACATAATTATGTGTGTTGTGGCACATTGGCTAAATGCTGTCCTGTGAGCAGAAAAATATGTAGCTCTGCTTTCTGTTTTGATACAGGATTCAAGTCTGCCAATCAGTATTTCAGTTTATTTGTGATTTCATTTTCAGTCAACATAAATACATTACTTGCAAATTTTCAAGTGGAATGTACAGAGTTGCAGTCAAATGTTCAACTCAAACAAAAATATGATTGTGTCTCTTTACCAGTCTTCTATAAGCTCTCTTACTGGAAAATATCCCTCACTTCACAACTGCGCCTTATTTGTGTCTTCATTCATTGGCAGTGCAAGCACTTGTGAGCAGTTGTTTTCAAGGATGAAGCACAGGAAGAGCAAAATTTCATCAGAAATCTCTGACAAACACCTTGAGACCTCCCTAAGAATGGTAACTGCTGCTGTCAAACTATACTTATGTGTTAGTTCCTCAAAAACAAGGTCACGCATTCCAGCAGATTTATGATTTTCTTATTTTAATTAAAAATATTGAAGATTAAAATAAGTTTTGTTACCTGTATGCATTAACTATATAATATATTTGACAAGGACTGCTCTGAAATTAATGGCTTCTATTTCATTACGTAGGCCTGCAGTGTCAGAGGCAGAAGTTGGTTGGTATGGCAGCAGAGGTTGAACCTTCCCACCAATACTGTAATGTTGCTGTGTGACAGATGGCAGAAGAGGGGCAGTCTGACAGAATGGCACCTGATATGGAAGTGTGCATGGAGCAAAGGTGTGTCACTGAATTCCTCCATGCAGGGTATACACCAATGCCCACAGGCATTCATTGATGCTTGCTGAACGCTTAGGGATACCAAACAGTGGATGTGAGCACAGTGAGATGGTGCATGGTGTGTTTCAGCAGTGGTGACAGTGGGTCGCCTCCATTGGCACAGATTTTTGTGAGTGCAGTATGCAGGCTCTTGTTCATTGTTGGCAAAAGTGCATAGCTCATGGTGATGACTGTATTGGAAAGCAGTGTTTTGTAGTTGAGAATTTGCTTCACTAGTGTTACTGAGCTCTTTGTATCTGTTGTCGTCTCGATGGAAATAATTAGGAGGCATTAATTTCAGAGCATCCTTTGCATATAGGGCCCTAGACAATTCCTATTCATGCAGTGCACCCTCTGCAAGGTTTGAGGCATGTGTCCAACCTTTATGCTTGCCTGGGCTGTACTGTGTCAAGAGGAATTGTCTAGGGTTGCATATACAAAAATTGCTCTGAAAGGGACAGGGCTGCTGGATGGCACAGGCTTTGCCTACAGTGCTTTAAATATGTTGGTATTTTTCTCCCTTATAAGGTATGTTCACATTTAAAGAGAGCATAACTGTCTCCCTCACAGTCTGGTCTTTTTGGCCACTTGTGGCCTGACTTTTGTTTCCTTTTCTTATTTTTTGTTCTTCAGTGTTTCTCTTCTTCTTCTGTGACCTTGTAACGCCACAGATCATTCATCAAATACCCAGCAGTGGCCAAACAGAGGCCCATTACAGCAAGCATACGCAGCATTTTGCCAGCAACAAATATGCTGTGGTTAGTAAATATTGTGTAATTGGATAGCATTACATAGAAATCAGCTTTGGTGTTTGCCAGATATTCAAGTTGCACTTTAAAAATAAAAACTAGATAATAGCTGCCATCTGAGATAGCTGAGGTGATATTTTTGGCCCATTCTGGTTTTGCTACATTTATGATTCAGAACTTAGGTTAAAGTTCAGAGCTCTATTTGATCGGAGTCCAGAACTCAGATTTTGAATGACTGAGATGTCTGATGACAAGATGTGAATGAAAACTTGAAAGTCACAATTTCACACCATGAACTGTATGTATGTCTGTGGATTTTTCCTTTTGTTCAGTGAGAGAAATGTAAAACTACAGAGAGTGAATGACTGATGGCATAGAGACTGTCACCTTTATTTTGTATCTAGAAATATGCAGAAAGCAACAGTACAGAGTTCTCCTGGATGACCAAGATGCCTTAGCTGTGACTTGGGCTGTTGACAGCAGAAAAGGCAAGCTGCTCCTTCACTTTCTGGGCTTCAGGTAGGAAATAAATAAATTCAGTTGCTAAGAAAGAGAGTCAGATGCCTATGGTTTCCAGATATTTTGCTTTCACATTTCCCAGCCAAGACTGGTCATCATTTTATGGTACCTCACAAACTGTTATTCAAGTTTGTTTCTTGAGAACTAACACAGGAAAATGCTTTTTAACAAATCTTTTCATAGGAAAAGTTAAAGAAAGAAGCAGTAGGACAGAAATTACCTCAGCTTTCTTTACATTTCCCCTCTTTGAAATTAATTTTCTCTCTCAAATCAGAGCAGTATAAAAGTAGAACTAATCGTGTAAGCGTGTAACTTCGTGCTCAAGAATAACATAAAATTCTGAGAGACACAAGCACAGGGATGTGGTACCTAAATACTCGTGTTCTGCTCTCACCTATCGAGGCAGCAACACAGAACAGCCCCTTAAAACTGCCAGCTTTTAATGTGTGAACTCTTTCTCCTCGTGTTTTTCCCTCTTGCATCCCCTGCCTCTGTCTTCTTCCTGCTTCCCCCACCCCCAATGTTTCTACATGTGTTCCAAGTTCTGTTCCTTTCTGGTTTATTTGTGCTGCACACCAGTCACAGTCAACCCTGGAAATAAGTACTTTTGCAAAGACAAGAGTGGGAATGCAGTCACGTTCTGTGTTATTGTTGGCAAGATACTCTGGGAGCAATGGCTGTTATTTGGCAGCTAGCAACAAGGAGGCTGCTTTAGCGAGGTGGCAGCTTAAAGCCAAGAGGGGGCTGTTCCTCGGAAGGCCGTGATCCGTTTTAAGCTATGCATTTGCGGTGGGTGTGAGCGCGGTGGGCAGCGCTGGGTGCGGGTGAGGAAACCAAGCGCAGCCTCTCCCGGAGTCGCGCTGCTCCGGCGGCCGGCCGCCAGGTGGCGCTGTAACGCCTCGTAACCGCGGGTCGGGCCGCCCCTGCCCTCTGCCCGCCCGGGCCTCTGGAAATTGGAAAATCCCCCCAAAAAATCACAGCGTCACGTTCTACCGCGAAACCAAGGGGCTCAACTCGAGTTCCTTTTGCTGGGACGGCTAGTGAAGAGCTGTCATCTGTGCTCTTGTTGCAGCGAGAAGCGGCTTTAGCTCAAGAACCAGGCAGCCAGTAGCATCTTCCTATGGGATGAGTGGTTAAGCAGCGAAGATAAACAGGAACAAAAAGGATTATGAACTCGTATATGAATACCGTGGTTTTATTCCAATAGTTATTGAATACCTTGCCTGGGAAATGGGTGTTTGTATGGCTCTCATGGACGACTCTAAGCCTCCTCTTCCCAATACCACAGAGGGTCTATGGGTCATTTTGTGGCACCAAGTATTTAATTATGTGCTCTGCCAAGTGAAGGCGAGGTCTCCAATCGAATTTTAACCTCCCTGGACAACTATTTTAGATGCTTTGGTAGAACACAAATGCATATTTTCTGCATGCCAGATTCCAGCCCCTTAACTATCAAAGAGTAGATCTTCAACAAGTTCCACTGAAGGCTTTGAACAGGCAGGCGGACGGGAAGGCTGTGGAACTCCACAGCTTTTATGCTTCAGTCTTCACTGGTAATATTCTTCACACATCCCTCTAACAGAAGGTGGGGACTGGAGAAGCAATCTCCCTCCCATTGCAAGTGAAGGTCGAGTTCACAACCACCCGAGAAACCTGAACGTCCTATGGGTCCCAAGAGATGCATCCTAGAGTGCAGAGGGAATTGGCTGATGCAGTGACCAAGCCATTCACAATTACATTTGGAACGTCTTGGCAGTCAGGTGGTCTCTGGTGAATGAGGAAAAGGCAAAGCTGTACCCATTTTTAAGTGGAATGGAAAGAAGGACCCAGGGAACTACTGGCCTATCAGCCTCACCTCCATGCTGGGGAAATCATGGAACAGGTCCTCCTGGAAGCTGTGCTAAGGTGAGTGGAAACAGGTGATACAGGAGAACCAGGCTGGCTTTACCAAAGGCAACTCCTGCCTGATCATTCTTGTTGGTTTTTATGATGACGTAGTTGTGTGAACAGGGGAACAGACACTGATGTCATCTACCTGGACTTCAGTAAGGCCTTAGACATGGTTCCCTATAACATTCTTCTCTCCAGATTGGAAAAATATAGTTTTGACAAGTGGACTGCTCAGTGGATGAGGAACTGGTTATGAGATCGTACCCAGAGAGTGGTGGTCAATGGCTCAATGTCTGGATGGAGATCAGTGATGAATGGTGTCCCTCAGGGGTCTGTAGTGGGGCTGATGCTCTTAACATCTTCATCAGTGACACTGATAGTGGGATCAAGTCACCCTCAGTAAGTTTGCAGATGACACCAAGCTGTGTGATGTGGTCAACATGCCTGAGGGACAGGATGCTATCCAGAGAGACCTAGACAGGCTTCAGCAGTGGGCTCAGGTGAACCTCATGATGTTCCACAATGTTAAGTGCAAGGTCTTGCACCTGGATCATCACAACCCCTAAAGTAGGAGATAAAAGTCAAGGGAGGTGATCCTGCCCCTCTGCTGTGTGCTGGTGAGACCTCACCTGAAGTACTGTGTCAAGGTGTGGAGTCCTCAGTACAGGATCTGTTGGAGCATGTCCAGAGGGGCACAAAAATGATGCAAGGGATGGAATACCTCCCCTGTGAGGACAGGCTGAGAGAGCTGGAGCTGCTCCATCTGGAGCAGAGAAGGCTCCTGGGAGATCTGAGAGTCACTACCTTTCAGTATCTAACGGGAGTCTATAGGAAAGAAGGAGACAGGGTCATTAGCAGGGTCTGTTGTGATAGCACATGAGGAAATGGTTTCAAACTAAAAGAGGGAAGATTTAGATTGCATATAAGGAGGATGTCTTTTTACAATAACAGTGGTGAGGCACTGGAACAGGTTGCCCAGAGAGGTGGTAGAAGCCCCATGCCTGGAGACATTCAAGGTCAGGCTGGATGGGGATCTGAGCAGTGTGATGCAGCTGTCCCTTTTCACTGCAGAGGAGTTGGAGTATAGGTGACCTTCAGATGTCCTTTCCAACTCAAACAATGCCATGGTTGTACGAACAGCACTCAGTTATGTTGTTGAGGTTGAATCTTGACCTTAAAACCCTGGCAGGGACCCAGACCATGAAATCCATGTGGGAAATTGGAGAGGGAATAAAGTAGCATGTCTATGCTTTTTGCAGAAGTAAACTGGTGACGAAGGCATGAGTTGGGATGGAAGCTCCTCAACATGGTGGAGACTGTCCCCAGCTGCTGCTGCTGCTGGAAATAGCTTGGGGTGAGTGTATGGGATAGGTCCATGTGATGCTGCTCTGCCACAAACAGCAATCCCTTTTATGTTTACCAGTGCTCTCTCTCAAAAGAAAACAGAAAAGCACAAACAATTTTGTTTAAAAAAAAAAAAAAAAAAAGTCCAGTGATAGGTTATGGTGGTAGGTTGTTTTTTTATGTGCTTTTCCTCTGGTGAATTTAAACCTTCATTTTCTCTCTGCCGAACAAAAGTGGCAGGTCTAAGGAGTATTAGGTAATTGTGGTTGTCAGATTGCACATAGTGTTGGCGAAATATTAATTGCTGTGTTTTTGCCCAAGGCTTTATGCAGCAGCCCCTTCATTTACCTGGGAGCAGGTCATTTCCCTCCCGTTCCAGACTGTGTACTGTTGAGCAGCATGAAAGGATTCCTGTACGGCTGCACTGTGTGTGTAGGCGGGCATCTCATTCAGTAATAATTTCTAATTTATACAGCCATGAAAATCTGCTGCTATAAATAAACAGTTCTGACTGACTTTGCATGCTTACTCAAAACAAAACGTGTGAGAAAGAGGCTGAAAGAAAAATCTAGTGTAAATGTCATAAAGACCAGTGTTCCTCAGAGAAGCCTATCATAGAATCATAGAAGGGCCTGGGTTGAAAAGGACCACAATGATCATCTAGTTCCAACCCCCCTGCTGTGTGCAGGGTCACCAACCAGCAGACCAGGCTGCCCAGAGCCCTTCTGAAATCGTAGGGAAAATGTTTGTGATCAACAATGTACAGTTTTTCCCATATGCAGCTTCGTGTGTGCATTAGAGAGAAAGGAGCAAAGCAAAGCTGAGATCCTGCGGTTCGTGTTCTTGAGACAATCATTGCTGATCTTCCTCTCAAAGCACATAACCCAGACCCAGCCTCTCCCTCCTCCAGGCAGCATGCAGAACATGGCAGAGCAGAGCCTTCCTCGAGTCCTCACTAAAGCAAGTAATGAATGCAAGCGATCCTCCTCACACTTTTGCAGTCCAGCAGGAAGGTCCTCAGCCTTAAAAGCCACAGCAGGAGCCCAGTCTGCCCTTCAGATCCTCTAGCTGGTAGGTGGGGAAAGAATAGTCCCATTGTCAGGGCCCAGGCTTTGTATTGAGCTTCCAACATTTAAAATGCTTGCATTAGGTTATCAGTAAAAAAATAAACACGAAACAAACAAAAAAAAACCAAATAGCCATATAAGGAGTAGCCTGAACTCTCTCCTCTTCCCTAACTCACTGCATGGCTTTCTTCTGTCTGCCTCTCAGAAATAGTTCCTCTGACCAGCATCTTTTAGCTGAACCCTTTCCTCTCTCTCCTTCAGCAGAAAAACTGTGTATACATGTGCACATGTATCTCATGCATATAGTCCGTTTGCAGCCTAGTTCTAGCATGTAAACTACCCAGTCTAGAACTTAGTCAGGTGCTTAACACCTGAGAAAAACAAATGTACATAAACATAATTTCTTATTGCTCACAGGCAGCTTACAACGTGTTTTGTTTTTCTTAAGCTACAGCAGCACGAAAAAGATGAGAATAAGACCCCAGTGAACTGCGTGTGCAGTAACTGTGAGCTATGGGTTTGGGCAATGAAAGCAGAAGCATTGCAGCTGGTTTCAAATCCTCATTGAAACACAATGCTAATAACAGAGATCCCTCCCGTTCACGTTGACCATGAAGGAGTGCTTACACCACTGCCAGTTTTGTCTGTTTATTGGAGTTTACAAAGCACATCTCCAGTGTTATAGATGTTAACAAGATGTTGGGGCTAATAACAGAAATCAACTATATTGAGCGAGTTTAGTAAACATGTGAATGGGGTGTAATTATATGGCAGGCAGCTTTATGTTAAACAGTGCTTTAAATTAACGTGCTTTCTGTCAAAGCAATCATACAGTCGGTATGATTAGGTTACTTTTGCTACAAGATTAACTGAAACCAAGAAAAAGGAAAAAAAGTTGCGTTCAGATTTCATATTAATGTGGAAGGGGGGATATTTTGCACGTTAATATTCCCGAATGTTTCTCATTAGAAGAATTTGGCTTTGTGGTGAACTTTCTGAGCAAACATTCCTAATTGCAGTCCTTGTTAGCCCAATTTGTTATCTATCTAGCTTGGAAGTCGCAGCAGTGTTAAAATTATCCCTCGTCTTAATTTCTTCCAGACTTGATGAAAGGCAATCCAAACAAGAGCTGGCTTGCATGCGCAGGTCCTTCACGGTGTGGTGCCAACTTGTGAGGGAGTTCATTTACCAGTGACAAGTTTTAACCGTGGACACATCCCGATGTACGTTGTGCAAGAGACGAGAAATCTGTGTAAACAGATGAACGCGATTTTCTGATTCATAGCAGTTGCGGAGTTATCATGTAAGAGGCAAACGTTTCACATTTTCCACCAGTTTTCCATATGTCTGATGACATAATGGCTTCACCAGAAGCTGCAACGCATTGGAGAAAGGATTTATCACAGCTGCATTTATTTTCCTCTACTTCATGGCTTCAGCATTCATGGAGAGATTGTTTGGCTTCAAGAGGAGCGTTCACTTGCCTTTCCGTTTGTAGTCAAGTATTACTATTGAATCTCCTGTTCCAAGGCAGAGGAAAAAAGAATGTTTAAAAAAAAAAGGTAGAACAGAGTGAGAAGTCCTCAGATAAATTCAGGCATGCTGCTGGGAGGTGGCTGTGAACTTGTCCCCAGCCTGCCAGCAGGAACTGAGCTCGGTGGGGATTAGGAGCAAAATGCCTTAGACCAGCTGCCTACAGGAGTCAAAGGAGCTTGGGATGTCCCTGGCAAGTAAGGGATTACTCAGTTTCTGCAAGAGGGACTTACAATCTGCCAAGGACCACATCCTTGGTTGGGAATAGTGGTGCTTCACTAGTGGAAAAAAGCATCTGCCACTGAGCAGCCTTGTTTGCTGTAACAACATGTGAGAAGCTTTCAAAATAAAGCACCTCTGAAAAGGCAGCAGATATGAATCCAAGCAGCTGGGATATCTGTAGGATGGCACAGGACTTACTGCTGAACCACAGCTTTTTGAGAGCATCTGTACTGCTATGGGCACCTAGCATGGCAGTAACCAAGTATGTTGGGGTACCTTTATTTAGCGCTGTCGCAGCCCCTGTTCCTCTGTGCTGATGATCACTTACAGGGAGCCCTTTTTAAAGGTGCTGTATTTGTCTGCAGTCCTCAAAGGGCCTGAAACACTGTAATTGCTGGGTTGTATTTATCTCCAGCCTGCGCAGCATGTGGTGATTGACCTGATAAGTAACAAAGTCCTGGCACTTCTTCCTTCCTAAATGGTCCTGTGAGCATTTAGTGCTGACCAGTACAAAGACTGCAGGGAGTAACAGATCAGCCTATGGGGCCAGAGACAGCATATTAGCAAACACCTGTTTGCATTTGCCCTGCAGTGATGAAATTGTAAGCCCCGGGTCGCCTGAGCTTCCGCCTGTGTGTCCCTCTCTCCCCTGCAGATCATCAGATAAACCTGTCAGCACCACCAGGGCTTGTGACAGATGGTGTGGGTTCCCTTTAAACAGCTGAACTCCTGTACCAAGGGGTAATCTGCAGCTCGGGGGAGTGGCAAGTATGACGGATATAAATATGCCATCACGAGCCTGTGGCATAACTAGGATGAATGAATGAGGCAAAAGTGGGTATTTGTACGTGGCTTACAAACTCGGGCCTGTTAAACCCTCTTACAGGTGAGTCCCATTCGTCAATGCAGACAAAAACGTTATTCGTTCACTGAAATAAATGGATATACCTTGGACTGTTACTCTCCGGTCCTAAAGGCTCAATAGAACAAATGCTCTTGATAGAACAAATGAAGATATATTCTGGAAAAGAGGCTCTGTTTAAAAATCCCTGCTGGACCCTACAGAAACAAGAGGACTGTCAAAATGAAGGGTCGGTTCTGTCTCTATGCTGACAATTACCTGCAGAGCATCAGCATTTTAGGGTTCGTAATAAAGCTGCTGTTTGTGAGCCAGCACAATGGTAGGATGACTTCTCAACCCACACAGCTTTGCTTTGTACCCCTTCGTTTGCCACTTGGCTTTCTGCAATCTCAACTCAGTAGCTGCTCAGGAGGTGTCAAGACTTCAATTGTAGGGAGGTATTACTTTGTATTGTGCAGGTTCCTCTGCCACCACACAGGCTGTGTATCCCAATAGCTGAGCACTCTGTATTCAGGGAGCTTGGCTTCACAAGTACATAAGAACAAAAATAAAAGCCAGGGAAAACAACCCAGCTCCTAAAACAAGTTATATGGTTCTGTAAAATACATTTTGCACAGAGGTGCTTCAAAAAGAAGAGGGAAAATATGTTAACGAGAAGATTGCCCTCTAATTTTAGCTTAGCCTTAGGTGAATATATTTCAGCTAAGGCTTTCCAAAGCACTCAGGAGCTCCTACAGGTTCTGCAAGCGCACATTCATCTACGCCTGAGGCTGTTGCTAGTTGCTCACCTATTGCTCCTGTTCACCTGCACTTCACAACATGAAAATGAAACAGCTGCTGAACATTTTATCAGACCTGCTAGACAAAAGGCAAATGAATCCTCTGCATCTTCAAACGCTGGTGCCAGAGACCTCATCTGAAATGTTGCTTTGTCTGCAATGGAGAACTTTGATCCTGAGGATCTGTTTGTCTCAGCTGGAGCAAAACCTGAGGGAAGCTTGCTTAGCTTTTGCTGTTCAGGGTTCTAGTTTTGCAGATCAAAGTTGCCTGCACGATGTTTCCTACCCGTCAGGAACGAGAGAAGCTATCACACAGTTCATCTTTGGCACCCTGACCCTGCAGCCAAATTCTTGGGCTGAGGTAAATGTATGGCAATGAAAGAATCAGCCCATTGTTTCCAGTTATCCTCTTTGGAGTTTCTGTATTACTCAACATTGTCTAGTACTCCAGAAACTCTGGGATTTACAACAAACAAAAAAAAAGTCATTACTTGGTACTATTTTCTGTGCCTCTCGGCCTGTGCAGCTGGGTTGCCTTAGTTACCATGAATCCAACTGTGCGACTGGAGGGAAAGGCAAGTGAGAAATAATACATTTTTAAAGCCTCTAATACTATATGAGGCAGTTTGTCTATAAATAATAAAACAAATTTAGGATCTGGCATCTTTGGGCTGTTCTGAAAAGGAAAAAAACAAGGTTATGTTATTAAACAGCCTGCATTTTTAGCTCGCAGAAATGATGCTGCATCTCTCTGGTGGAGCACAGGACATAGCTTTGAAATGACATGCCCTAAGCTGAAAGTCACTATCCTTGGACTTTGGAATAATTTGGAGCTAAATATACCTTTATGGGTGGAAAAAACAGTAAACATTTACATAGCTGATGCTCTTTTGTTTTGGCAGAAGTGGTGGTGGCCTGAAGCTACAGAGGAACGTGGCAGAATCCTTATGGAGCACAGTGCTGTGGGACAAGCTTCATTTGCTGCCTACAATTCTCCCCAGGATGCGAGTGCTCCAGGAAGCCAGGTGTGATGCTCTCACTGAGCTATTTGCTAATCACTTCTTGCCTCTTCAAATAAGCACAGCTTATCTCCATTGCTCTAGGCAGAGTCTCAGCCAGCAGCAGCCCAGGCAGGTTTTGTCCTTTCCCACTGCAAATTGCTTTGCTTTGTTGGTTTGGGTTTTGGGTTTTTTTTGGTTTTGTTTCATGTGTGTGTATGTTTCTTTCCACCCACTTATTTTAACTGTATCATCTCTTAACTGTGATGAGAAGGTGAGATGGGAAGGGGTAGGATGGAAAAAAAAAAAAGTACGTGGAGGCATTTTTTCTGCAAGAAGAAAGGTGTGTTGGAATTGTATCTTCATTCTATTTGCAGCTGTTTTTACTCTGGCAGTGCTGAGCAGATTTGTTTCAGTCAGGAATACATTAAGACTCTGGCACACTGTAATTTGGAATACCTTCCCTCTGGCTGTGTTTCAACACTATTGGGATCTTGTTATCAATACCAGCTTAAGGAAGTCCTGCCTTTCTCTTGGGTGGACACAGCCGGGAAATGGATCGGCAAAATTATCTGCGTTAAAAACAAACCCCTGCTCACAAGAAACAGGCATGTGTGGTGGAGTAGGAAGGAGTTGGAGGTGGTGGGCAGGAGCTCATCGAGATGTTATTGCTCCCAAAGCCCCCGTGTAATCATACCGCAGGCTCAGATACCACAGAGGGACCAGCTATTGGGGTGTAGCTTGCAGCTTATTGTATCAGTGTGCTGTAAATCTAGGTAATGCCATCAGTCCTGGAGGTAAGCAGCTGAGGATGCATTTAAAGAAGTAAGGAGAAAGTGAAAAATATAAATGGAGAGACAGATCCAGCACATGGAGAGGGCCTTCATGGAGTATGAGGGCACGTCAGACATAAACAGAGAATTATCACGTATGCTGCACACATATATATGATCTGCAGTTACATTAGCACACACTGTAGACCTGAAATTGTTACTACCTATTCATTGTGAAAAAAAATCTGAGTCTTAACTAATACAAAACCTGATATCTAACACGAGACCTAAGCTGTCTTGTGGTGGTTGTGTCGTGGTCTTTGATTAAATGGAGAGGTCAGAAATTACTCATAGTAATGGTTGCTATTTATGCGGTGCCTCTTTAACTAGAGCTAGTGCAGAGTGCCTGCAGATCTGTTTTCAGTTACTCAGAATCCTCATCATACATCATATTTATGCAAGAATAAAATTCATCCAAAATTTCCAAACTTGGTATGTAGAGCAAGTGTCTTGTTTGCAAAGGTATGAACCACTGAACTTGGTTATTCAGCACATTTGAAATTCAATCTGCTGCTCTGAGGTAGCTGGGTACGGCTGGTGAGAGACTAGCTACAGACACTCCACTTTGGCTTGACAGGCATGTGAGACTTCACAAAATGGATCAGGCATCAAATGCTCCCTGAGAACAGAGGGAGGTTGTCTTATTTACTTTCAGAGGTGTTTCTGCAGGGCTTTTTCTTTCATCAGAAATCTAGTTTAAGAAATTGCAAATGTTCACACATTTGTCCTAAATAAAATACACACGTTTTCTTGACAGAAACGCTTTCATCCTCAAAAACTTAATCTTGAATGAAAAAGGAAAGAGGCAACCAGAAGGGAAAATAATTAATAATAATAAAGTCCCACACCAGACTCTCAAGCTTCATCAGTTCTCTTTGCTCCTCCAGTGTTGTCCTTCTAAGAGACATCGTTTTTCCTAACTGCTCATTTATCCAAGTAAGGTTGACTTTCATTTTCTTTAAAGCATTACTGGTCATGCCACTACTGAAGCCAAAGGGAGATGTTTCAACAGCCCATTAAAACTTCCCAAAGTGCTGCTGCATTCACAAAGCTTTCTCTTGGCTAGACTAATGCCTTCCTATAAATTGTTAGTAAACCATTCCTGAGTCTGATAAATACCATACGGCATAGGTAAGAGGGTTTTAGGCTGAGCTATTTTGCTTCTCCAAACCACCGTTTGAGAAGGAATTCAAAATACAGTGATCATGCTGGTGGGAGACTCTTCTCAAGCCACATTGGAGAAAACTGGCCCAGACCTTTCTTTTTGTTTGGCAGAGTTGGCAGCCTTCTCGTCTGTCCTGTTTGTTACTAAATTCCTAGGACCTGGCAATCTCTATCCAAAAGTCACCCCCTGCCCCACTGTATGTGTGTCCTTCTCCCCACCTGCCTTGGTGATCATAGGAATTCCTTTTATTTTTTCTAATACGGATAGAAATAAATAAAAAAATTGGACTGACCCCATATCATACGGTTTAGGAACTCTCCAAAATTGTAGAAACAGACGACGATGGCAAGGCTACTGATGAAAAAGGCTCCTAGCCCAGCTGGGCTGAATGAAGCAAAGAGAGGGTACACCCACTCTCCTGTTACAAAATAAATCCATAGGACCCTGGGTGAGAGGAAAAACAACATTTGGTTAGGGCTATTCCGTGAGAAGATTCATTTGTTGATTTCTGGCTTCTAAAGGGCCATGTTATCAAAACAGTATTGATACAGAGAAGATTAGCTCAGCTGTTGATGCATCTCCTCAATATTTGGGCTATTTGCTGTGTAGCACACTTGAATCATTGCTAAATTAGATGGATTTTGGTGCAGCTTGAAATACACACGGTGTTCTGCTGTCACCTTGGTGGCATTGGCTATTAAAACAGTAAAACAGCAGTAAAATAGTAAAATGCTCAGAAATACAGGTGTGCACTTCAGTATAGAAGTGAGGCTTGTTCAAATAAGCTCCTAATAGGTTTTTGCTCTTTATTTACTGATTTTTCAGTCCCTATCCAGAATCCAAGGGTCTGTGGTAACAGAGGTGCTGTTTCTCATTCTTTCTATCCTGCTGGTGTTGAATGCTTTAGAAAGTAAGAAGAGATTTCAGGAGATGACAGGGCATGGACTATTCTCTTAAGTCCAAAATTAGGAGAGGAGAAACAAGTGGGTAGGAAAGAGATGTACTCGCTTTGCTCTCTTGTTCCAGGACCAATTGCTAGGTACTGGTTTGGAAGAAGGAAAGAATGAAAAAGAAGAGAATGACTGTCTGAAGTAGGCCCTCTCTTTCTGCCTTTTTCTTCTCTTAAGATGAGACCTGTGGCTGCTGCTAGTTCACTAATACTATTTCTTCCATTACTTAGAGCTCGTAAGACTGGATGGAAGCAAGTGCCTAGATTTAAGAACATAAAAATGGTGTCTAGATATATATTTGAATGGAATATGTAAAGAATATAAAATATATGGCAGATCTCCAGTGATTTCTGTGAGGCTGTGCCCTTATAGCATAGGGCTGAACTTACCTAAAATGGTCACCTGGGACGAAAGAATCCTAAAAAGATTTAATTATTGACTGGAGAATACACCTGTTGAGTACTTCCCACTACCAGTGCTGACATGGGAACACCATGGCACTCTCTAAAGGTGCCCTGCCTTGCATCATGCCTCAGGGAGAGAAGTGGAAACCGGTTGTCCCACCAGCATGTCACAGAACTAAGCCTTTAAAGAGTGCTGAGGAATAAAACGTGGCTGAAAGGATGGCTTCTTGTTTCTACAAGAAGAAAAGGAAGAGGTAGATTGGAGAGATGTTAGGGTTAGTGACAGAGCTGTCTTTGCATGAAGATGTGAAGCGTGCAGATTCATTTGCCCAGAGAGATGGTGGATGTCCCATTCCTGGAGGCATTCAAGGTCAGGCTGGACAGGGCTCTGAGCAACCTGATGCCCCTGTTGAATGAAGGAGAGTTGGACTAGATGATCTTTAAGGATCCTTTCCAACTCAAATGATTCTATGATTCTATGGTTTTCCAGGTTCAAGAGAGGTTCTCTCATCCAACAACCTGGGCTGCAGTACAGCCATAAAGAGAAAAAGGCCTGTGCAAAGGCCAGGGAAAGATGAGTAGGAATGTCAAAGACCAGGTGCTAACTGAAGCCTGTGCAGTACAGATATCCATATGCATTCTTCACTGTACTGGGGCTGCTGTTTTCTTAATACATCTCAAACAGTAAAACAGAGTGAAAAAGTGCCTTTATATATTGAGGAACTAGATTATCTTGATCTAATTTAGCTGGCTGGAGTGCCTGATAGGAAGCATTTCCACTGGAAATTTCGAACTTAAAAGATGACTCGACTGTTCAGAAGCACTAAAGCTCTTTCAGTTTCCTGACCTGATGGAAGCTGTGTGTAGCTACGGTTTTATCTTGGGACATACATTCAGGGTCATGAGTTTATTCATTTTGACTACAGAATGGTTGACAGATTTTTATTTTATTTTATTTTATTTTGCTAGGGATTTCATAAAATGCAACCCAACAACTTGCAAATGCACGTTGCCTCTTTCTTGTGGGCAATCAGCTGTTAAACATACATGCAGCGTTCAGAAGTTGATTATTCTGAACATTTGGTTACACCAAATTTCAATGTTTAGCAAGCTTTTACAGTGAGAATTTAGAACTATACAATGCCCAGAATTATGGAGGACATAGACTGAGAAAACCCAATATAACTGGGTATAACCAAAGCTGCCACACTGCTGTGAGACTGAGGACAACATTTAGATAGTGAAGGAAAGTGATGCGCAGCAGCCTGAGAAGGCAGTTTGATGCTTTTGTTATCTGACCATTAAAGTCAATGGGAGCTCTGCATTCACTGGAGGAAAAATAAAAATGTTTCCCTAGGAAATTGTTGAATGGGAAGATCCAGAAAGGAGGAGAACATATTGGCTACATATGAGTTTTCTGAGGTGGTGGTTAATGCAAAATTAAAAGGTTATGAACTGAAAATGAGCATACAGTAAAAGAAAAACATTTTGATTCATAACAGAGATGAAATATGGGCATATTTTAAGAAAGCCATCAGTTTCTAGATTTTTTTTTTTTTTTTTGTAGTTTAGGTCTTTATAGATGGTGTGCAATCTGTGATGATTTATATTCCCTTACATTGGTGGTTTGATCTTTTCTCCAAAAACACGTGCACAGTTGTGAGGAGTAAGATTTATTTTATCCTGATCTTTATTGCTAAATTGATATTGCCACTGAAATGGGAAAGAGCTTGCTATTGTTACCTCCTTTCCAAGATTTAGAATGACAGTTCTGAAATTTATATATTCTTCACAGCTTTCAGTGTGATGACTCCAAGAATAAGGCAGGAGATGCAAGATCCATCCATGCAAGAATTAACATACCGAGCAGTTTTCTTTGCCGTGATGACCTATACTGGAAGCTGCCTTTTCTCTTTAATCCTATGGGTATTCAAAGCTATCAGAGGCAAGTATCTGGTGCAAAAAGTCACAAACTGCTTGATTTCTCACTGCCTTGGAGGGACCTGGCAGCACTCAGCCCATCGACACTAGAGGATGGACAGTGTGATGACAACAGTGACAACTCAAAAAAAGGCTTTAAGGGAGCACTCTGTGTTGCTTGTGAAACATAAGGCACCCAAATGGGGCTATTTAATCAGCAGGTTGCAGCTCCAACAGTAAAATATGTGCACATGTTAAGTACACAGACTGAAAACCTCTTCTGTTAGTTGGAAGCTTTTGTCTCTGGCTTCAGGAGCAAGGAAGGCAGATGGGAGATTCCTCATTGTTTCAGAAGGAGAGAAAGCAACAGCACTGTACTCCCAAGAAGCCCAGATCCAGGTACCAGGGCCCTGGGCCACAGGGGACAAGCACAACAAGGAGCCCAGAGGCATGCAAGGCCAATTCAGAGAAGATACGAGAAGGACTGAAACAAGCAGTCTGATCAATTTCTGACTGAACAGGATCTGTGAAAGCTTGCCCCCACCGTTATCATTCCCTGGCTGGAAATAGGGGGCAGGAGAGGTTGTCCTATGGGCATGGCACACAGCAGTTTGCTTCTGCATCCACCTGTGCCCTACAAGGCTGAGACAGAGCACTTGCTGGGGAGCCAGGGGAGGTGGTAGTCCTGTGTGCTTCGGGCTTCCTCATGGGCATCGGGTGGGACTGACTGGAAAGGACTTGGCAGGGAAACGCGTCTCTCACAGCTATAATAGTATTAGGCTGTGGGCCGGATTAGGATAAATGGCTCCAAACTGGGTTGCATAACATAGAACTAAAGTCTGCTGCTTCCAAAGCCGTTCCTATGGGTCTCACATCACGGGAGTGTTTCATCTGGGCCGCTTCTTTTCTGTTCCTGTATTTCAAACAGTGGGCTGAGGTTACTCTCATCTGATGGGTGGATGGAAGTGGGAAGGCTGGATCCCTGCGTGGTTCCAGCTGCTTCTCAGAAAACACTGGGTGAGCGTACCCTGAAACTATGCAGATGTACTCCAGAGCTGAGTCTCAGAGTGATCTGAAATGCTAGTAGCTGCCCATAACCTGGATGCTATGAGCAGGAAAGGATGCAAACACAGCTCCAGGGGTGTGCAGCACATAGAGGAAGTGGGTGGAGGGCTGTGGACAGGATCCTCTCAGACAGGGTGGTGATAAAATTGGGCACATTGCTGGCAATCTAGGCGGTGTCCACCAGTGCAGATGGAGGTGGTAGTGGGATGTATGCCTCCTCAGTACCCATCACTTCCCACCTGCCTCTGAATATCACTTTCTAACTTTCTAAATCCAGCGTCATGCCCCTGTGAGATATAAAACTGAGTTCTGCTCCTTTCCTGCTCCCCTGGCTCCTGGACTTTGAGAGTTGATGTTTCTCATAATGTAGGGTCTTCTTTTAAGAGGCTATGAAAGAGCAGGGGATACCAGGTGTGGCCTCAGCAGCTGTACTTAGAAGAAACCCACTCTGCCTGCGTCTGGAAATGATCTTCATGAGCCTCACCTGGTGTTTAAATGGCTTATCTACAGACCAGATTGTTGTCTGAGAGGGAACTTAGCGTATGTGTAGAGTGTGGCCTTGCTGTACAAAGCAGATCACTTGAAGTATGTGTTCTGAAGTACATGGTTCTTACCAACTGACATAAAGAAAAGAGGCACAGCCTAACAGGAACAGTCCCTTCTTCTTTGCTGGGTAGCGATGCGGTGTGGCAAGGATTTCCAGAAGAGCAAGTGGTAACACAGCTGTGTGCTGCAGAGAAAAAAAGAGTGTGTCACAGAATGGTTGCAGCGCTGCTCACAAAGCTCAAGAGCTGGCATGTGGGCAAAGGGTATGGTTCGACAGGAGAAAACTATTGCAAAGTCATTGGTAGTTGATGGGAGAAGGTAAGCAGGATAGCAGAGAAAGATGCACAGATTTAAAAACTAGAGGGAAAAAAAAAAAAGAAAAACACTGAACTAGTAATTTTTTGTTTCCCCTGTGAAGTCACAATCTGCTGGATGCATAGCATGATGTTTCCTCTTGTCCAAAGGAAGTGATTCTATTTCTTTCAATGTTTATGTTTGTCAGAAACTGTGCTGAGTATAAGGTATGGTAGTATGGTATCAAAATGTATTGCTGTATGTAGTATGAGATACCACAAAAACGCATGAAATTCTTTAGATGCACTTTGATCTCTAAATGCACACGTGTACAGCATGGATGAAAATGCTTTTTATCTATTTCTTTCAGAGGCAGACAGCCATTTTTGTCTGTCGCTGCCAAATAACAGCTGACTGTACATACTCCCTCAAGACCCCCAGTGCACCCCCAGGAGTTGCTATTCATACCTGGCTGTCACACTACCGAAACAACCCATCTGTCTCAGTTAGTATATTTTCTCTCAGAGAAAACAGAGAGAAAATATTTACTCGATGTTCCGGTTTCTCTCACTTATTGGCACAATATTTTCTTCTGTTCTGCTTCTCAAAGATGTTCTTCAGCTCTATGACCCTGATAGTTGATATACAAACGATTCCCTCACTAATTTAACCAGAAAAGTGCCTCCAGTGCATACACTCTCTTTCATATATGGTCCCTGTAACTGTCTGTCACTCCAAAATCTATGCATTGTACCACCATCATAATGGTAATTAGGTTTGGGGTTTTTTTTTCTATGAGTGGGCAACTGTTTGTCGTCAAGCAAAAATGAGATGCCCATGGAAGACAGCTATGGTAGAAAACTTCTTCATCCTCACAATTAGGTGTTAGCCATTCACAGTGGATTTGTCCATTTTGCAAAGTGGATATAAATTCTGGTTTTCATCTGATGTGCAACAGCCTACAAAATTCCTTTGGGTAACAAGAAATGTCCTTGCTAGTCCTTTAATTAATTTAAACCCTTTTAACAGCTTTAAGCTGGTTGTTCCTGCTTGTATTTTTGCTGTACTGAGAAGAATTTAGTATTAGTGACCTGGTGAAATAATCCTTCGTTAAGGCGAACAGTTTTCAGGTAAGGGTTATTTTATATACTTATTTCCTCAGTTTGGGGCTTTTTGTTCTCAGAGTGAACACTAAATAAGCACAATTCACCAGCATGATGCTCCTTTAATAGAGAAAGTATATGATGCTCTGGGGCAGTATTAACAGGAATGTTGTGTGTAAGAGCTGGGAAGTTACTGTTCTACTCTACTTGACACACATGAGATTTTGGCTTGCATTCTACCTCTCATCAAGGACACCCCATTTTGACAGGAGCAAATAATTTGGAATACACCCAGAGAAAGAACAGCACAAATGACAAGAGAATGCATGAAAAATATTATTGAATCTTGAGAGAAAAGGAAAATGAGATTGACTTTTAAAGACTTAAGATGCTGATACGGTAATGACTGTGATGATTGCCTTCTCCATATCCATCACAAGTAGGACCAAGAGTGATAGGCTCAGTTTCCCTCAAGAGAGATTTGGCTTTATATTGGGAAACACCTCATAAGGACAAGCAGAGAAGCAAGGAGCTAGGGCAGCTGGGCAACCACTTCACAGAAGAAGCTAAGACAAAAGGTTGGGTGTATTTCTGCCATGCCTCAGTTTTCCTCTTACTTAATGATCTGAACCAGCTCACCAAGGGTTATCATGCAGACTCCAAAGATGATGCAAGAGCAAGCAGAAGCAGAGGATGAAAGCATGGAGAAACAGGGGGTCTCCTTTTCTGGTAAGAACACTGTCACAACTAAGACCACTGTGGCTCTGGGCAGCCTGGTGTAGTGGTTGGTGACTCTGCCTATGGCAGGGGGGTTGAAACCAGATGGTCATTATGGTCTTTTTCAACTCAGGTCATTCTATGATTCTATGATGATGACCACCAGCATCTCTACTTTCTTAACAATCCTCCGTCTCAATTCATGCATCTTTGTGCTCTGTTACAGTACGGAGATCCCACAGGAAAAGAGAAAGAGGAGAGAAAGGCACCTGATTTGCAATTTCACAATTTCTCTCTTCCATCAGATGATGGCTCAAGACATCCCTCTGCAGCACTTTGACCTCATCAGACAGCAGAGCAGTGCTCTCTGATACACTCACAGGGAGCAGCAAAGGCAAGCCCACTATGCTAACACACGTGTTGGCTCTGAAGAAGTTTAGGAAACCAGCAGTGGTTGTGAGAGACAGTTGGAAGCTCTCCTTTTTATTATATGTTGATTTAGAAAATCTGATCTGCTAGTCATTTCTTGTTGGGTCCTCCTCTGTTGGAGGAGATAGAGAAAATACTGAGGGGCCTGTAGATCAAAAAAAGTTTGAAAGTCTCTAGCAAAGCTGAAAATATGGGATGGAAATAAGAGTTTAGAGATAGGGACAAGTTCAGATTTCTGCTCTGCTTGATTTATAATGGCCTGAAGACAAGTTTCTTTCTCACTGGAAGAGTGCTGCCACCACCAAGAGCAGGAAAACTGTTTGGGAGTAGGGCTGCCTGCCTCTTGTTTTGTGAACAGTTTCTCTCAGCTCATGGATCTATCCTGATTCGGGAGAGGAAAAAGGAGAAAGAGAAAAAAGTAGGAAAAATAGAAAATGAAAAGAAAGTAATCTGTTGTAGTGTAGGAAGGCTTTTTCTCCTCCCAAGTTTAATAATGACACTTGTATAGAGTTTATTAATGCACGTGCTGTGTTTTCTATACAAATCATTGTAGATCTCTAAACATATTTTGCCATACATTAACCCAATTTTACATAGCAATGCATTTTCAGCTTATCCTAGCTAGAAGGTCACTGTGTATGTTAACTGGATGCTCTGTTAAGGGCCATTTATAATTGCCATGCAGATAGCTTCTCAAGACAGATAGTTCTCGGTTAGTTCATGCACATTCAGAATGATAGTGTTTAACCTTTTGGTTTTGGATATGAAGTTTCTCTTTTCTTTGCATGTACAACCTAGAAACCAATTGCTGGCTTGGAAAACGTGTGGTGAAATCTTTCCTTGTATCTCTACTATCCTAGAGTCTGCTGGTGACTTCATGTGTTTCTGCCAAGGCCAGTTTGTCCATGAGTGGTAAAATGATGGTAGAATTTCTGCTGAGTAACAGAGCATGTTTACAAGAGCAGATGAGTTCCTCACGACACATATTTATACAGCAGATACCAGAAGAAAGCTTAGCTTGCCACAGAATGCAGAGCCTGCCCTTTGCCTATGACACTCGGTTAGCTTTCCAGATGACTTCCCTCTCATAGCTGATAGACGCTGACTTTGGCAGCATCATTAGCGATAGGCCGTGTATCATAGCTAATCGTATCTGCTGAAAGGCTTTAAAGTCTTTTCACATCCTCCTCAAAAAAGATGTATTTTTTCCCTCTCATTATTTTTACCACTGGTTTCTAGTCCGCAGTTCATTAAGCAAACTTTCAACCCTGTTTAGGTATGCTTTGTCTAAAGAGAACAGCGTTTGTACAGGACCAAATTCAAAGACAAAGTTTTGCTTCTTTCTTTAAAGAAAACATAATAATTAAGCTCAGATTGACACAGATCAAAACATTGGCAAAAATTGCTGGAAACACTGACTCAGGTTTTTTTTTATTTCAATTAACAGTTTCTCAGTTTCCTGTATAAACAGTGAAAGTGTCAAAAATCATTATCTTGGAGAATAAACTATTTTACTGCAAGATATGGAAAACTGGGTGTAACAACAGTGGTGTGTACTGGTCTGCCTGTTGGTGAACTGAACTGAATCACAGACGTTTTTTCTCTTGGTAGGAAACCTGTTAGTACTTATTTTTCTGTTCTTTTAAGTATTAATTTACTTGTCTAACAACCTCTGTTTGTCGTGGAAAGCTCTTAGCTTACAAGTTTAGTAAGAATAGAAGCATTCTGAGTGGCAATTCTTTTATTTGTAGAGTGGGAAGAAGGATATGGGACTTTCAAAATCATCATTTTATTAACAAAAACGCTTGTTTTTCTGAAATTTTTTTCCACTCATTTGACTGAAAAGTCCTCCGTGGCTCTTTTTGTCACTTGGGGTATTCAGCTTGGATTTGCTTTCTTTGCTCTGACAAACTCAGGTGAATCGGACCTAATCATAAAATTGTACATTCTTCTTTTTGCTCATGAACTTTGGCATTTGACTACAGGGGAAAAGGTTTCTTAAACGTATGTTGAATTTTGTCTGAAATACTGGCACGCTATCTTGTCCCCTACAGAGAATGATGAAATTATAACATTTTCCTGTTTCCCTCTTCTTTTGTTTCCTGCCCTATGTTGTCAGTTGTTTCCTAGGATACATTTCAGGTTCACGAGTTTAAACTGAGATAAACAGTCCTTGCTGGATGTTATTTCCACTGTTGGGTAAGACCACATGGAATTTTCACTTCCAGTACATGTTATTTTGAGTAATTTGTGTTTGTTTATTCAACATTATATACTTGCTGTGCCCTTGAGAATATAAGTGAAAGCAAGTTTCCTAGGGCTAAGAAGACGGGGTTGGTTAGAGCTGTTGTTCAGCTGTAGGTTCCAGCTTTGCTGAGCTTTAAGGCCATGAATATTCTCCCCAGAGCTGCTGAGATCACTCACACGCCTAACGCGTGCATTTCAGTTTGACTCAGCTTGACCCTGTTTGACTCCACAGTCAAGGAAATGATGCCACGGCTGACCATAGCTGTTTGTTTCTCATTTGTCTGCATTTACATACCCTCTGTGTCTGCTTTTCATTAATATGTGAGACTTTAGCAGGGGATTTTCACAAACATTTACCACTGGCCAAACTAAATTTAATTGGGCTCAGTTGGACACCATTGAGTGCTTTTGAAAAAGTGCCCGTCTTTTTTTCAGATGAATTCCCAAGAGTGCTTGTGAGCTGAAAACCATTCATGGTAGATACCCGTGTTTGTGTCTTCTCATAATAAAACTAAATGGCTTCCTGTCACCATAGACACTGTTTAGTTTTATATACTCCTCATAACTTTCTGGATCCCGGCATGTCCTCTCCTTTCTTGGCTTCATCTTGAGATAAATTCCCTCTTTGGATTTATTTTGCTAAGATACTCTCTTCATTCAAATGCCTCCATTAAAATCTTATTTTGCAGTTTGTCTGCATACATTTTTAATTCTTCTCTGAATCTCCTCTTTTTTCTTTTTAATTTTGGAGTGGAAAAAGGTTTAAGCAGCATTGTTCATTGAGATATTCGATAAGATATTTAGCAACGTAACTGATTTTCTCTCAGAGTTGTCAGCTGTCTCTTACAATCTTGGCCATGAGAGCATGCTCAAGAACTCACTATTCAAGCTCGCATAGCTAGAGTAGGAAGTACGAGGAGCCCTATTATGAGCACACATGGTACCAAATTAATTGGGAAACTACTGCTCAATTCCAGTCCAGTAGCACTCTGCATTGAACTTCAGCTACTGTCTGTGTCTCCCTTTCCTGAGCCTATTCATGCTTATCTTTAAAGGCATTATTTTTTTCCATGGTTTTTTTTTTTTTTTTTGTACACATAGGCAGTTTGGGAGCATGTTGGGATGAAACATCAGACCAACTGTATGATCAAAGGTAAAGCAGTATCAGAGGTGACATTTCCTGTAGGCATTTTTGCAAACAAGGTCCTGGCTGAATATCTGAGTCATTACTAGCAAATGTTTTGTATCAGTGTCAAAGAGAGAATTTTAATTGCATTTCTGCCTGGCATTAGATGCATAGTCTAGGAGCTGATGTTGCACCGCAGATGGAAGCTGACGTGGGACTGAGATGACATCTTTCATTGCAGAATACTTTCATCCAGATGTTCCTTCTCAGGGTGGGATATGGGGGCTGCACCTGTGCACACCAGAATAGCAGCAGCCAGGGAGGATTCCCTGCCATAACATGTGTCTGTGAAACACATACTTTCTCCCGGAGGAAATGAGCTTATGTCAACAAAAATGGGAACTTAAAAAAAATATATGTAGTGCTGGGAAAAGCAAAGCATCTTTGCAGCTAAACTGTGTGGGGAGATTAATGTGTCATAGCCCTCATGCACACATTCTTCTTCTTTGCCAAAAGCTGAATGTGACTGGAAACCTATGAAGGTCCATAGGTGCCAGACAGCTTAAAATTGAGATTCTATGAAATGCAAACAAATTGAAATGTTTGTCTCTTGTATAAGTAACAAGAATTATTAAGCATTAAATACCAATTGCAAGAAGAATTTTTTGAGATGGCCAACAATGAAACTGTTCTTGTGTACACATTTGGAGCAGGAGTCAATTGGAGTGGCTTGGACAAGCAGGTTCTGCTCTACACAGTAGTTTTGTATGCCCCAGGCTGGTCAATGTCACAGCAGCTTCCTCAAGTACTGAACGATATAATCATCCACATAGATACCCTCATACATGAGTAAGAGTGAATTGCACACATACACCTCATTTTCTTTTCCAGGGGGAGGTAAACCATACTCTTGCAACACAACATTTTTGTTGGTGTGGCTGTGTCCACATAGGGAAGGCAGTGGTTCAGCTAGGTACAGGCAGCTTGTAGACACCAAGAAGCTCCAAGATGAGAAGAAGATTGTCAAGTCTTGACCCCGTTCTTACTGTCAGGGCACTCAAGTCTTTGACTCCACAGTATTTCCTTTTTACTTTCAGTTTCACCTTGGCATTTTAGCTTCACCAGAGCAGAGTTCAAAGGTAGATGACGGTTTATGTTGTCTACTTTGCTGAGAGTTTGCCAGGTGTTTTTTTTTTTTCCTTTGCCTCCGTTTATCATTTTGCTCCTTTTTAAGTCCTAGCTATTATTCTTACAAGCTCTTCAGAACAGTAACTATTCATAAGTACATGTCATTAAAATGCCTACGGTACTAAAATGCTGATTTTTTTTTTCAAGAAGGAAGGGGTAGTATGGCTACATAATAATGTAGGAAAAAGATAGCTAAGCTAAAATTAGCCACAACCTAAAAATAAAGGAAAATGTATTTTTTTAAAGAAAATTTGTGTTTTACAGGAATTGTGACTTGTAGACAAAAAAAAATAAAATAAAATAAAAAACCAAAATAAAATACAAACCTCCTTTATGGAAACACAACTATAGTATTTCCATTTTTGGAAATGCATCTGCTCAACATTGATGTATTTTTGAGTGATCTCTTCTGACCCAACATTGCCCTTTTTTGTTCAGCATCCAATTCCATCAGCCCCATCAAAATGTGGTATTCCCCTAAACTACCATTAAGTTGAATAATACATGCATATGATTTAATCCAAGCTGTCTCCAGCAGTTAGTGATCTTCTGGAGAGTATCCAGATACTGCATGAAAAGAGATAACTGGGAAAGAAATAAACAATTTTGCTTGACAAATGGACCAGTGTATCTTTTGTCCCAGCCATCTTAGTCTAGTAAAAAATCTTGTTCAAATACAATTATTTTCTTGGAGACATAAATCGTAGTTTTTTCTTCCTCTGTGATTCTCAGAGCTTGGTACAAAAGCAGCATTGTTATCCCAGCCAAACAGGAGATGGAACTGAGGCAAAGCCTTTGGGTTAAACTCAGTAGTAAGCTATAAGAGAACCCCAGGTAGCTGGAAGCTATTAGTAAGATTCTTTTCTGCATTAGCCATCTTTTCTGCAGAATAGGAAATGTTTCAGCTGAAACTGCTAAGACTCGCCTAAAATGGAAGCTCTGGATGATTCTGGCTACGTGGTGGGAAGGCACTGACACCTTCCCACTCTGAGAGCAGGGAGTGAGAAAAATAAGTGGCTAGTTCATTTTTGCAGGGAAAGTGCTGGAGCATCACTGTGGACTGAAGAAGCTTTATATTCCTGAAGTGATTTTGTGTGCTTGTTTTTCAGGCTCACTCTTTAGTTACATAACAACATATGCCTTCCCTATTTACCGTGTTAAAATAGGCTGAGATAAACTCCCACTGCAAATGACACAGCACTGACATATACTGCTGATACACTGATGTCTTTTTCCACCAAAGTCAGATAGCTGCTGCCTCAGTCTGCTGCAAAATGTCTGTAATCTCAGAGCCATAAAGCACAGCAATGTGCGAAAAAGTGTTTGCTTGGCAATCATTGCCTGAGAGATCGCCCCTTAAAATGTTGGTAGCTCCCCAGATCCTCCCAGTGAGTATTTTGGATTGGAAGAAAGAAATACCTCAGCTAAGGCTGAAGACCTGAATGCCGTTGGGCTGGAAATAAAGCTTTTTGTAATGCTAAAAGAGAGCTTTTTTTCCTGGAGGGCACTGAAGATTTATTTCCAAATCTTTATCATGGCATTATTAGAATTTTTGCCTCTGGCAAAAAGAACTTTGCAACACACCTCACCTGCTTCCACAGTGAGGAAGAAGTGGTACTTCTATCAAATACTTTCTTTTGGAGGGTTTATCAGATTTTTTCCGAGATGGACAGTGCAGTGCAGTGCACGTTGTGCTCTGGTGAGTGATGTGCAGATGATTTCTAAGAGGCCCCATGATGAGAAAGTGTCCCAAAACACACGGATTGACAATAGCAGGGATCAGTCTGCACTCATGGCAGATGTCTTACACTCAATAGCTAAGGAAAAGAAAATTTACCACCCAGAAACTGTCAAGCACAAGATGTCTGCAGTGTATTAAGAGCTTTAGAAGTAAAATACCAGGTTGTGATAGAGGTTTGCTTTATGTGAAGTTTCTCTCGTCAAAATAATTTTGAGGAAGAATTGTTTTCCTTTTTTAACACCCGTTTTTGACATTTCTGAAATGGAAAAGCTTTTTGTTGTTGTCAAAATGACTCTGTTATGAAATGTAGATGTAGGTAGGGTAAGGAAGATGTTATAACGAACACTTTTTAGGAGTTCCTGCAAATAGTTCTACCTCATAAAATAAAACTGCAAGTTCTTGCAGCTCCTAACCTTCCGTGTCATAAACAAATGTGGAAATGGAAAGGGCAAATTCTCAGCTGTGTGCCGGGATTAAAACAAGAAGCAGAGCCTGTCTCCCCTCACCACCATCCTGTACCCTCCCCTTCCCCAGTACATCTTCTGCTGTGAAGATTTTAACATTCAGCAAGCTGACAATACCCAATTCTGGACCTAAAGCCGGTATGATATTGAAGACAAAAGGAATGTTTTCGGGATTTAAGAAGGAACGGTGCCCTTTTCCATCTATTAAGAGGTTTGCTCTGGTGCTTAAGAGCCCCAGTGCAGATAGATTGGTGGGCAGAGAGCAGGTGATAAGGTTAAAAGTGCACGATAGCTGCTGTTTATCAGTCAGATATCATCAGTGCGAACGGTGCCTGTATGTGTTTGGATTCCACACACATACATTCAAAAACACGTATCTCAACCAAAGGGCTACTCAAAACTCTTAACAAATTTACCTTAAAAGCGCAGCTGAGCTGCTGCAGTGGGTTGGAAAGGGGTGCACTGAAGAAATGAAGTCTGGAGAGAAGTGAAGCTGAGGCTTCTGTGCGCTTATTTCATACTTTCTGGCTCCTCCAGTTCAGTCTAGCTCTGAACCTCTCCCTTCTCTCCCCCTTCCCATGAGGCCTCCCTGACCTTACAATCCACCCACGGTTTCCATGTTACTGTCATCCTCCTTACACTTGACTGATGAGAAATATGTGATTATTTAACACATCATAAAAACAGCCAGAGCAAATGAAGGAGAAATCTGGAAAGTATTTTTAGAAATCTGTAAACAATCATTTCGATTCAGCTATTCAAAGCTGTGCACACGTTAGCTTATTAGCTGTTGAGCTGTCAGATGTTCTTTGGTTCTTTCACCTTTTTAAAATAAAATTAAGAAACACTCTGTTATTCTCCCAGCCATTTTGTATGTCACAGACTTCTGTTTGCAGAAACAATTTCTTTTTCGAGCTACAATAAACACAGAAGGTTTTTCTTCCCTGTGACTGCACATCATTTCATTGGCTTCAGAGGTTTGACAAGCAATGATTCACTGACATTCCTGGTGTGCTAAAAGGCTTCTCAAGGCAACTTCAGGCACATGCATCTGTTTGTTGTGTACAGCTCAACATCAACGTCAGATAAGCAGGAAGGAGGAGGTGAGAAAGAAGAAACTGTAAAACTTTTCTGGAAAGATGCCCAACGCAATGGTGGGACGCACATTGCCAAGGCTGTCTGCTGTGCAAGAGGCAGGAGTGTTTGTTACTCACCATGGTGTGATTTAGCCACGTTGGAATGACTCCATCAAGGCTTTTGGGGTAAACCAGCTCTCGGTTGTAGGTGTACAGGATCCAAAAGGATATAGAAACAAACTGGAAACAAAACACAAGAGGGAAGACATTTCAAAAGGAGAGAAATGGAATTGATGGCATTTGGACAGTGCTTTCGTTTTCGAGAAGGTAAAATATCTCCCATATGAAAAATGGTGATATTGCCAGATAATCTTATGTATCTCACATGTTACAACGTAAAGAATTTACACTGAGGTGCAGTGTTCTGTGCTGATAATGTGAGAAAACTCCTTTTATAAACTGACAGCACTGACATTTCTGGGGAATGTGTGATTAACTTTAAATGTTTTTTCCCTTTGCAGATGGGATTTTTTGATGGTCCAGAAGTTCTCTTTGAGGGATTGGCTGTCAAGCCACACTGCTTGGTAATGAAGTAAAAACAGACCTTTCTAGAGCAGTTCGCCTAAAACTTACTCTACCTTCGCAATTCGTAAGCTTAATTTCTAATTTTCAGGTGCAAGCCACATGGTGGGCACCCATCTTTTCCAATAAAGGAGGACTTACAGCCAGAGAACTGAAAAGGAGGAAACAAACTCTGGTGTCAGCAACCAACATCTGGAAACTGATTTGCAGTTTGTTGTCCTGGCTTTGTAGTTGGGCATACATTGTGTCTCCTGGAAATAAGCTGAAAGAATGTGACTGTGTTATGCCTCTGTGCTGGTGAAGATGCATGGGGGATAGGACAAGTACATGGTGGATGTTGCTGTGCAGGGAAGATAAATAAGCCTTCTCCATCCCTGGCAGAATTTCTTTAGTGAGCCAGCTGGCTGAGCTGCTTGGGGACAAGATTTAAGCAGTTTCTCAGCCCTGTGAGATTCAGAGGTGATTGCAGGCTTCATTCACATGCAGTGGTACCCATGGGTTCCAACACTCAGCACCAGACGAACAGTGCTGTCTGTGAGGGAGTAGGTGATCCACGGTGAATCTGATGTAGACTATGACAATAATTAATGTCCTGTGAAGCTGTATCTCTCTGGTGCTTATTTTAAGTCATGCTGGAATTGGAGAAGGAGGTGTGAGGCGTTGTTGTCTCCCGGGCACCCTCTCATGTCCTCTTGGCCCATGCTGCCCTTTTGAGAAATGCCATAAGTGGATCATTCCAAAGCTATTTGGAACATAAGATTAACAGAGGGGTTATACTTCACCCTTTGGGGTCAATCTCTGATCATTTGGGGACAGTAACCCTGAAGTTTTCACAAGAAGCTTTGTATTCAATCGTGGATGCTAAAGGCTTACACTGTCTACTCTTCCTGATGGTCCAAATCTGTTTTCAAATGGTAAAAGAAGGTCTGCAATCCTTATTTGTTTGACATGTGTGCATGTTTTGCTATTCACATCTATGCAAATGTTATTTGTATGTACAGAAGTTACTTACTGTGGACACTGGGAAAGCCAGGACACTGAAAAGAAGGTCTCTGCTGGAAATTACGCACTTAGCACATCGCAGTTCCTTAATTAGCCTCAGGATATCAGCCAGGAAGGACACCCCATAGAAGACAGCCTGCAAAAACTAAAGTAATTACATCTAATGAGGAAAACTCATCCAGCTTTAATTAGCATGTTCCTTACTGAACTCCATTCTTGCTCTTCAGGGAGCTGTTTTGTTCACGAGCTGCAAGCCCGCGTGAGGGAAATAGCTTTGGGCTAAATCTTTTTTACTAACTGAAAGTGATTAAATAAAGTAGTTTGGGAGATAACTTTAACGGTATCTCGTTTAACAGACTAAACAGAGATGTGTCGTGTGATTCGGATCAAGGAATGGAAGGACATGTTGAAAGCAGCTCCATCGCGCCTCGTATGTTAATTGTTATGTTCAGTGTGTCTGAGCAGGAACAGAAGTAAACAAAATTTGGCATGTGTCGGGAGATGTTCCCTGTAAGGGAACTGCTCGATAGCTTCTCCCATGGTTTAGTCAGTGCAGGGTCTTCTCTCTGGGTACTCACAGAGCAGCTGACTCCAGGGCTGTACGAGCCAAGGAGCTCAGAATGCTCCAGTATGAAAACCAGCTGCAGAAGTCACCAAACCAGAACCTCTGTTGCTTAGCTCAGGGGGATTGAGGGAAGGATTTCAAGTGCTTGGAAGCAGAGATCCAGACTTTACTAACGCTGGGTACATTAAAACATAACTAATGAATTTCAGAGTGCGTGTGGGATCTTTCTTACAAATCATATGCAAGGTATGAGTGTAGGGCTGCTTGGGGAAGATGGTAGGAGGATTTTGTAAACGATCAGGTAAGTGACAAAACAGAATTCTGCAAATTGCATGTGAAATTGTGTGTGAAATTGTGTATGAAATTGTCAGAATATTGTGGTTTAAGCCAATACTGCTTTTTCTGATTACTTTGTTTTCTCTCACAGTGCTATCACAGCAACTCATGCTGAACCAGATGTGTCAGACACACAAAGCCAAGCAGAAAAAAATCTTCTCCTGCTATCTCGCATTCAGACAGCTGAGTCTAATTTGGTTCTGTTAATTCATGGGGTGGCCTCTTCTTTCAGGCTGCAGTGGACCAAGGTGATGCAACATGGGGAAATCAGTCTACAGCAAATTCTGGACGGCTACTGATGCTCAAATGCTGTGTTACAGCTTTCAGGATGAGATCTCTTTTGCCATGATCTTATTCTGAATCAATGTTTATTTCAAGAGAAGTATCTGAAATTGTTGCAGATTACTTCATTAGTTGGTGAGGGAGCTGAGAAGGGTGGTGCTTGGGAGGGGACAGAATTAGTGCAGCACTTCTCCTTCCAAAATCCCTGTTATGAAAAGGATTGAGGGAAGGAAGGACTGATTTCACCATACCCTTCTTCACAGTAGGACTTCTGCAAGCTTTGATAGAATATTTTAGAGACCAAGATGCCTTGCATGTGGCCACTCAGGATGAGGTCACGCATCACCTGGTTCAGCTGCAAAACCTCATGTTTCCTCTCTAGAGCATGAGGTGAACAGCTGCATTTTTTATATAAAAATGCACACATGGTTTTGTTCAACTCCAAGGTATCTAAAGCAGCTGGTTCCCAGCACAAGTTCATACAATCATAGAATGGCTTGGGTAGGAAGGAACCTCAGGGATCATCCAGTTCCAGTCCCCTGCCACAGACAAGACTGTCACTCAGTGCCAGCCAGGGCCCCATGTGACCTGGCCTTAAATGCCTCCAGGAATGGAGCTTCTGCAGCTTCTCTGGGCATGAATCTGAGTCCATATGGGGATTCAGCCCTCCAAGTCATGGTTCCGATACATAGAAGTATGTGCCAGGGTGCAGTGTGCTTAGAGCCATACACATGCTCAACCCAAACACATATCCGAGTGCTTGGTCTCACCAGGACACCAAAACCAAGTCCTTGAAGAGCTAAGAAAAGCCTGGTAATAAACAGAAGCTCTTGCTACACCCTGTAGAGCCAGCAGTAACTTTCTGTAAAAAGCCTGAAAACTGAGCATGAGGGTGGTGACAATCTGGTGACACATAGTGACTAATGACCAATAAAGCAGTTAGGGGAAGGCATGGTTCCCAGAGGATGGGGCTATTATTATCTCGTACGTGTTCAGCCTTATATTAGTCATAGGACAGAGATAGGCTTCTCCCTCCCCATGACCCTTCAAAATTAATTAAAACAAACAAATCTGAAAGGAAACACAAGAGTTCCAAAACAGCCATGTCAGTCTGTGAAGTATTCTGTCTTATTTAGGGGAGAAGAAAGTTATCTTCTGAATGGAAAGTACTCATCCAAATATTCATTTGATTCATTTCTCCATGATTCATTTCTCTAGCTGAGCGCTAAGAGCATCTCCTGGAGAAGTTTGAATCCTGTCTCAGCAGCACATTTTATGTACTGCTCATAGCTCAACCTATGTCCGTTGGAGTGGATTCAAAGGGTATTCAGTTACTTTGTGGTCATCTTGTATTTTCAGAAGCAATGGAAAGACGTAATAATATAATTTTCAGAGCAGAAAATTGAACCTAGCAAGAACCATCCGTCTGACAGGATGAGAAACAGTGACTTAAATCAGAGCTCCCAACTTGCAGTCTTTCAAACTTGTTCTTATTCCTGTAAGAAAAAAGTGTATCCAAATCTTGCAGCCCTTCACTAATGGACTAGATGACTTTTAAAGGTCCCTTCCAGCTCAAATGATTCTATGAACGTTGAGAAATGTTGGGAAAATGTTGAGATTTAAAAAAAAAAATAAAAAAATCGACATGAAAACATGAAATTATCCCAGATGTCCTGTGAACTTCCCAAAGATCGGAAGCATTCAGAAAGCTAACAACTAACCCAAGGGAGAGAGTACGGATATGACAATCCCTTGTGGAGAGATGTTGCTTTCCTTTGCAGACCCTGCGCAGCTCCATGGTGCAAGGTGCTGTAGAAACCCTTCATTTGCCAGATCCGTTTTCCAAACTAAGAGTCATTGTGACAAAGGAAAACCGTAATTTTTATCTGCTTCACTGATCTGGTGATCACAGAAACTGGGTGTTTCTGTTCTGGCGTGATTCACTTTCACATGTAAGATCAGACATATATACATACTGAATTCTCAAACTTGTAGAAATAAACTGGGCTCCAAACTGTGCCCTGAAAGGGAAACAAATCTAATCATTTGGACTGACCTATTAGATATAACAGTCCACATTTAGTGCAGACACATGTCCCTTCACACATCTGAAAGATAGGTGTACTGAATGTGAGGTCAACTTGGAAATATGTAAAAACTACCACAAGAACTGAAAATATTTCGGTTATATGAGGCAAAAGCATAAGGGCTAAAATGGGGCAGGAATGCAATTAATAGTTTTTGAAGGTGCAGTGTGCTCATTGTTCAATGATTTACTAATAGATTTATGGCAGAGAGCAGACTTTCATGAGCTCAGCTATTTCAGGCAGTGAATGGTTCTGTTGGTATTCTTCTGTATCACAGACAAATAAATACTGAACTAATTTTATCTAACATTTCTGCTTGTTCCCTAGTCGGTCAATTAACTCCATTAGTGGAAAATCCACTTTGCTTTTTTTTTTTATTTCAACAAAAATATTGTTTCCCTTCTGAATCTCGATTGCTACGATCACTAGATAGATAAATGAAAGTGAAGGAAAGTAAGAGCTGCAGCTCTCCTGGGAGCACCACATGTCTGGCAAGGCATTGTGCACAGTGCTCGAGGACAACCGTATCTAGAAGAAATTCTTCCAGCATCCCTCCAGCAGAGCTGGGAGTCAAACTGCATTCCCATCTCCTGGAAATCATCATGTTTCCCCATATTTCCATAGCAGATCAGAGTGAGCTGGCCACAGCAGCTTTCTGCTGGATTGAATTTAGTGCCTTTTTAAAATGCAATTCTGAGCTGGTAGGAGGAATTTTTTGGGAAAGTTTCCAAACGATGCCAGATGCCAGGCAATCATGGCCCGGCAGGAAAGACATAGAAGAGCTGAACCAGAGCTCTGCACGGCTCTGGGGAAAGCTTCAAGGGCACAGCTCAGCATGGCAGCTCCTCTGCATCAGCACAGCGTGTTGGGAGCCTCTCAGCTCTTCCATGGCACTGTGCTTCATGGCACCCAAAGGCACTCCTGGGCCTATTCCCAGTTGTGCAGGAGCACAGCACAGTGGTTGTGGGCACTGGCGTAGGGAAGGAGCAATCTGGGCAACCATTGGTTTTCAAGGGATGCAAGGAAATGCAATGCCAGGCACGTGCACCTTAGGGGCAGGCTCCATCCCATGCTGCAGAGTTGGGGTGTCAGGCAGCTTCTTTGAGGCAGAAGGGCTGCCAACCATGGAAGAGGAACTTGGACTCCCTGCATTATTGCCACCTTTTCTGTGTCAGAGCAAGGCAGCCCCTCTCTACCTTCCCGCTGGCTGACAGCTCCATTGTAGAGTTGGTATCAGATCAATGCGTGGTTGAAGACTGGAGATGAAAGACTAGAGAAGTGGAGCAAGGGCCTCAGCTCAAAGAGATTTAATGGGATCTGAGCTGCTCAGCAGATTCATAAATGAGCTGGGGAAGGGAGTGGATGTGAAGGTAGCAAAGCTTTGTAAGTCTTTTTCTATTTTTTTTCTGTGGAAGCTGAGCCTGACTGTGAAATTGCCAAAGAATCTCAGGACACCGGGTGCCTGAGAGATCAAATAGAAAGGCAGAAATCAGTGTTGGTAAATGCAGAGCGGAGTATTTCAGGATAAAAAGCATCTTCAGTTATGTGTTTTGAGACGGTGGGCTCTAAGTTAGCTATGGCTCTTCAGGGAAGAAATGTGGGGCTCAGTGTGGACAGCTGCCTCATACTGCTGGCTCCTTGCTCAACGGTCATCAGAAAAAAGAAACAGTTAAGACTTTTTAAGAAACAGACTGGGAAACAACTTTAAGCCACTGTGTGCATATGTGTTCAGAGCTCAACCATTGCAGTCTGTCCTATTTAGCCCTTCATGAAACTAGAAAGCATAAGGAGAAAGGCAACAAGGAAGTTTTAATGAAAGTATTGGCCCTTTGTGAAGAGAGATGAAAAAGACTGAGACTTTCAGCTTGAAGAAAAGAATAACCAGGGGGGGAAATCTCGTAGAGGTCTGTAATGAGTAGCAAAGAAAAAGTGAACAAGAATGGACAATTGTAACATAGCAGTAAATGGGAGCCCAATTCATGGTGAAAATGAAAAGCTCTTTCAAAATGAATTGCTCTTTCACACAAGGCATTGTATTGTGGAACCCACTGCCATGGGACATGGGAGGAACCAGAAGTATAAACAGGTATGATTTTCGTTTATAGAGATGAGAAGTAGGCTTTGAATAAGCATTAGTTATCTCAGCTTAGGTTTACCTTCTGGGTATGTCTGAGTGCTGCTGGAATGCAAGCTGAGAGGGCAGAACTGTGGAAAGATCATTTTACACCTCCACATCGTCTTGTCTTTGTGCACGTAGCCTTTCCCTGATCAACCGCTGGATACTAAGTTCAAGGGAACCTAAATATCCATTCCAATGGATATTTCTGCTTCCCAAAATGCTGGGAGAGGGGCACTTGTTTTCTCAATCTAATGCTTGTAGGGTTTGTGGCATACTGGGTGGTAGGTCTCAATATAACTGTGTCTGGGGACACAGGATGGAGGTGCTGCTTTGACCGAGGGCATGGCTGGTGCTTTAGAGGGGACAGCTTTGATCCAAAAAAAGACAAAGGAGAGAAGCTGGGCACACAGAGAGCAGCTTGTCCAGGACTTAACTATAGATGTTTTAGGCTACTGACAGATGTCCCTGCATGAAGTACTGAATATCCATGAGGTAGTGAATCCTGGCCATCTGATTGTTGGCATTTCAGAATAAAATAAAATAACATAGAAAATTTCACAAAAAGTCTGAGTGTACTGATATGAAAATAAGACAAAATAACAACAAACCACTCATATGTCATCCTGACTGAAGCAACGCATATGTCCTCGTCCTTCCATTTGGTGCTTGCCCACTGACAAGGACTCTGTGGCTCTTTGAAGCCCAGGCTGCTATCAGCCACTTTGTGTGCCATTAGTTTGGTTGTGAATATTTCCTTGAATAACAGAAAAATTGAGGCTGGAAGGGACCTAAATTTCCCAAAATCCCTGAGTGTGTGCAAAAGCCCTACTTGGAACTGGGGACACCTTAGGCTTCCAATGAACACTGCAGCGAGGTGTCTCCTTCTGAAGAGTAAAATTAAATATAAATACATCCAGTGCCAGGCTTCCCACTGATGCTTAACTCTGACTGTCACATAGAACAAACAAAAGACCAAAGGGACCTCCATCCCTTCGGTCACCTTCAGGTTAACTGAAATCTGTCACCTGCAGGAACCCTCTCCCTGTGCTCAGCTTTTCTACCCCACTGCTGCCATCGTCACGAGTCACTGATGAACCTTTTGGACTGTGAACAAGTGCTCAACCTCAGAATATCTCAGGCACTTTCATTTTATGTCTGCTTCATGTAATGTCAACATAATAGGAGAACCAGAACGCATTACGGTCTACATTTTTCAGCGTAATTTTAGGAAATGCAGCAAACAGCATTGACAGCACTATTAAAACACATGTAATAATGTCACAAGCATCTCTCTGTAGGCTGGAACATCCTCCCCTTGTGTTCTAAACTGACTTTCAAACTCTGAACGCTCAGATTAGCACTATGCCATGCTTTTTTTTCACCCTATCTTGAATTTATAGGAAATGCAACCTACTGAAGAGCGGAAGTCAAATTGCAAGCAGCATGATAACATGCACTGCTGTTGCTTAACTGTTAGTTAAGGGTTAGATTGCATGCATCAGTCCTTATGGACATACTCTACTTTGTTCCCCTCTTCTCACTGGTAGCTCATCTTTCACAAAGAGGCAGCTTGCTGTGGAGTACTCACTTTTCAGAAGCCAAGCAGCTTGCCAGCCAATGCTCTTTCTGCATAAAACCTGTGACTACATTTCACTGCACAAGCACAGGCACCCACTGAGCTCCCTTTGGGCTATAAACCGTTAAAGGAAGCAGTTTAACAGCAGCAAATCCACCAGCTGCATATGTCTTGAGGCACAGACGGCAGACAAACAAATAGACATATTGGTATCACTGTACAACACAATTTGCTTACCAGATTGAGGACTGTCAAATATTTCCACTGCCCACCGTAAAGGAACACTTCAGATGGCCGTTCTTCTGTTCTTAGTTGTGTGAGTGAATAGAGGACGAAAAAATACCAGGCAAGAACAAGGCAATGGTAAGCTGCGAGAGTAGAGATTTCCATGCTTTAGCAAAAAGCGAGTGGTAATCAGTCTGAAAGCAGCTTTTCTTTTAAGGCCCTCGGTGGCTGTGCATGGAGGCAGCAGGGAGGGAGGGATTGCCGCCTCTGAGCAGACTCGGGCCCCTGTGCCACTTAATCACGTTGGTAGGAACATTCACAATGCTGTGAACCTTGCTTCTGTTTTTCCCCTTTTTACTGCAAAGAGAGGCTGGAGGGGGACGGGGCGAGAGGAAGAATAGGCTTACTCCCTGGATTTAAATGCCTTGCTCAAGATTAGCAAAGATTAGTTGCAGAGTTACATAAGTTTTTTGATGGTTGGTTGTTTTGTTTTTTTTTTTTTTTAATGTGAAAGTCTGGGGGGAGCTTTGCTACTGATTTTGTGTAAGTGGCTGTGGTGCAAACAAGTGAGTGAAAACAGACATTCTGCTCGCTTGTAGCTCCCAGGTATAGGCACATCTCTGATTCATTTTGAGCAGCCTTTGTGACTGCCTTCCCTTGTGCCAAAGGGAAACACAGTGCTCAGTGAAAGAGAAACTGAATTGTTAATAGGCTGGGGAGGTGGGAGGGAAGCCGAGAGGATTAGTAGGCAAAGGTTCTCTGAGTTGAAAAACACCGAGCGTTGACATTTTTTATGGGAAAAAGCTGGAGCCCTTCACATAGGAAACCCGGGAGGGGATGGAGCATGGGGGTAGGTGACAGTGCCAGAGCAGCACAGAGCTCCTCACCCACCTGCTCCCCTAGCGCTGCCATCCAGAGAGCCTCTTCCACTGTGAGACCAGCTGAGGTAAAGGAGAGCAGGACTGGCACTCACACCGTGGACACGGAGTGAAGATCTCATGGAAATGCTCGTTTTTTCGTCCTCTCCCACCTTGCCAAAGTGCCCTGATTAGCACTGGACCCGACACTTCCTATCTGGGCCCCCGCAGTCGCAGTGCTGCCTGCAGTAATTGCCACCTGGGTATTTTTCCACGCTCGAGCCCTGCAGGATGTGGCAATGAGGAGCTCCTCTCGTCACTGCGAAGGCTTTCCTTGGGCAGGGCTTGGCTTTGGCCAAGCACATTGCATAAAATGAAGTCTTTTTGCATTTCCAATTGTCCTAGAGGGAGCGTTGAGCAATCTGCTGTGTTTTGAATTGGTTTGTTTTTTCTCTTGGATTTATTTTTCCCCTCTGATACTGGACATAAGACTCCACGTGAGTTGATTTGCTATGAGCTCAGGCAGTGATTTGCATGTATGTTGGGAAATAGTCCTTTCAGTAAGACTTCATTGACCTCTCCCCTGGTTTGGACTACCCGCATCCCGATACCCTAAGCATTCCAGCCCAAATGAGATATTTCTGACTTGTTTAGACGTAGATATAGATGTTTTTGTGGTTGTTTGAGGTTGGAGAAGAAAACCAGAAAAAAAATAGTGAAGGAAAAAAAAAGGAATATGTTTTTGGACAGACAAGGCCATTGGCCTTTTCCAAAGAAATCCAGCAGAGAACACTTCACAGTTGCCTTCACAGACAGTCTGATGAGAGGCAGTGTGGGATGAGAGGTAAAGACCTCAATTTGCATCCCTCGGGTTGGATATTGGAACAGAAATTATTCTCTGAACAGTGGTGATGCACTGGCACAGTTTCCCCAGGGAGGTGGTGGAGTCACTGTCCCTGGAGGTGTCCAAGAAATGTGTGGATATGGCTCTGAGGGATGTGGTTAGCAAGCATGGTGGGGGCAGGTTAGCGATAATTTCAGTGGTCTTTTCCAACCTTAATGGTTTTATGATTCATGAGCTTCTTCCTCTGCAGCTCATTAAGACATATTAAGACTCATCCCTGCAACAAAAGGCAGGAGTAGAATGGGAGTATGGCATGGAGTATGGCCCTTTTTATTATTGATTTGCATATCAAAGGCACCTGGCATTCAGCACTTCACAAGTTATCTTCACACCAGTCTTTTTGATGGATTTGCTACAGTGCAACTTTAAAAACAGGAAGGCGTCTGCTTTTGCTCAGCAGGTTCCTGAATTTATGCAAATAAATGTAAATGTATGCAAAATGGCAAGGTATGTTTTTCTTTTCTGGAAGATCGTGGCCGGTAGGGCTGAGAAAGTGTCAAGTATGGTGACAGTTTTTTGATGTGGACACCTGTCCCACAGACTGAGACCATCTGCTTTGTTTTCCCATCTACAAGAAGCAGGATACGCATCCTTCAGCCTAGCTACAGAATGCAGAAAAATCGCAAGGGAAGGATGAGTGCCAGGTACGTCTGAAGTCTCACACACCGTGATTCACAGAGTCTTCTTGTGCTGCCAGTGCAATGCAGGGAGGAAATACACTGGAAAAGCAGTAAGCAGTACATTATGCCTTCTGCCCATTGGGATAAACATCTATTCAAAGTTCAGTGGAACAGAAAATTCAACCCAAAACTTTTTTTTTTTGTTTGTTTGTTTGGTTGTTTTTTTTTGCAAGAGTTGAAGATGAAGAAGAAAGAGGGAGCACATCAGGATGCAGACATATCTAGTACTGCTGCAGAGCAGACAGGATCGGCAGAGGATATCCTATTATCCATCTGCTTGATCCCATATCCCAGCTCACGTGTGCAGCTGAACTACATGAATGTATTAATGCTCCCAGCATGCTGCAGGGGCTCATCTAGTTTGAGCAGTGATAGCTGAGTTTTTGCTGAAGGAAACTGGGGGCTCCCACTTGGTGCAATAATGTGGTTAAACTAAAGGACAGTGATGACTAACCAGAGCTGTGAAACACCTCACATATGCAAAATGTCCTCTGCTCATATTCTCTTCTAGGGGAGAGAGTTAACCGGTTTACCTGGTTTTGCTGTGAAATGGCCTTCAATCACTCATTAGAAAGTCTTTACTCAGCAGCGAGGCACCAGCACAGGACGCTCAGAGAAGATGTCGGTGCCCCTTCCTTGGAGGCATTCAAGGCCAGGTTGGATGGGGTTCTGGGCAGCCTGATCCGCTGGGCAGCTGCCCTGCCCATAGCACAGGTTTGGAACTGGGTGGGCTTTAAGGTCTCTTCCTACACAAACCATTCTGTGATGCTATGATTTGGCTATGAGTTGGCACAGTACCTCCAGGCTCCCAAGCACTCCTCTTATTAAGCACGTTGTTACCATGGAGTGCATGGTTCACACCTCAGCCTGTCTGTAAAGAGAGCAAAAAAGGGGGCGATGAGCCCTCATCCCCATGATGTGTTTGTGTGATTACGTACTCAAATGGGCTGCAAGGTGTAACGCACAGAAAAGGCCCCATGCCTTGAAAGCTGCCTCTGTTTATAGAAACAAACATTCCTGCTTTCTCGTGGGCTAGCAATTGGTGAGGTGACTTTCTTATTATACTTTACACTGGCAAGTTTTGCTTTCTGCCAGAGATTCCTCCACTGATGGCAAAATGAGGCTAAGCAGGAAATTGCCAGCAGGTGGATGGCACTAAGAGCAGGTGGGAGGGAAGGACTCAAAGCCAAGGAAGCCACACAGGAAAGTTTTTGGGGATGTGAAAGCCAAGCTGGGTCTTTGTGCCTAGCTTCTTTCCTAGGCACGCTCTAAGAATCTGTGAGTGATGTGAAAATGGAACTTGCTCCTGTCAGAGGGATTTTATTGGGTGAACAAAGCATGAAGAGTGAGGTAAGTGCAGTTTTTCTTCTAATTTTCTGCTGCTTGTTTTTGTCCTTAATGCAATTCTGTTATCCTAGGCTTGAATGTCATAAATTGTTCATTGTTAATTTATTGCTGTCATACGCTGGCTTGTGTTGAGGATGCATCCCCTAAAGCAGGACCCATGGCTGCCCTTCTGTGGCATCTTCTGTATCTTATGTGAGCGTTTCCAGAGCTAATAGAGCATATCTCAGCTGTGTTCTGGTAGCTGTTGGTGTTGTAGGGGTTTGTGCAAAGACACACCATCTGATGAATGTTAGCCAAGAAAGCTTTTTAGCATGTAGAAGTAGTCTGCCTGAGCTTTATATCCTTGGGGACGTTTGTAATAATGGTTACAGAAACAATTCTGTAACTGTTCTGACATTCAAAATGAAGCATAATTGACAAAATTGCAAGCCTGGTGTAGTTTTGCTCCAAGCATCCTCGAATCCTGAGGCAAGCTCCTGGAAATCATGTGGTTAGTGTAAGTCATGAGACTTAATTCTTTCTGATTTTATTTGTCTTAGGCTTTAGTAGCTTCTAGGGGTCTGAGTTTTCCAGCTCTTCCTCACAGCTGTCTGAGTGACAAATGTAAAGATGCTCTAACTGCTAATCTGGGCTGAGGGCTTTGCCTTATTGCATGGCAGTGATAGCTGCAACCAATAAAAAACAAATACCCCGAGACCTTGTTTGCTGTCCAAATTTTAGTGCTACAACTGCTACTTGCTGCTCATGGAAAGAACAGTTCAACTGTTGAAAGACATCATGCATCCTTCTGCATGGGCCTCTCATCCTCACCTTCTGTGAGGTTTTATTCATATGGATGTTTAAGGCCAAGACAGGAAGTGATTTCTCTCATCTTCATAGGCTTCTTCTTGAATGGTTCTTTTAAAACTTGTTCTACGTTGTCAACTTTCAGAGGGGTTTTTCAGTCCCGTGGTGACAAGTGGTGTGCTGGCAGAAGCTGGATGCAGCGGGTGGCCCTATTTGTGTCTGTGCTCCAATTTCAGTCTGTGCAATACAGTGAGTTTTAAACTGGTGTTTAAACTGTGCATTTATTCACACTGCTCAATGGAATGTCACTGTGATACAGAAACAACTCTTCCTGTGTAACAATAACTAACTTGACACCTGTGATAGCGTTAAATGAATGAAAATTATGACATTACAGTGAAATATTTCCAGCAAAAATAAGAAGAGAGAACTGGCTTCAACAGACAGGGAGAAGAAGGCTGAGGCACTCCGTGAGTTCTTTGCCTTGGTCTTCACTGGCAGCCAGGCTTCCCACATCTCTTGTGTTTCAGAACCATTAGGTAGGAGTTAGGGGATTAAAATATCTTCTGCTTTAAGGCCAAGTGCAAGGTGTTGCACTCGAGTTGGGGCAATCCCAGATATGAATACAGACTGGGAGAAGCAGCCCTCCAGAGAAGAACTTGGGGATCCTGGTGGATGAAAAGCTGGATATGAGCCAGCAGTGTGTGCTTGCAACCCAGGAGGCCAGCAGTATCCTGGGCTGCATCAAAAGATGCATGGCCAGCAGGGAGAGGGAGGCGGTCATTCCCCTCTACTCTGCCCTTGTGAAGCCCAATGTGGTGAACTTCATCCAGACCTGGGGCACCCAGCACAAGAAAGATGTGGAGCTCTTGCAGCAGGTCTAGAGGAGGCTCACAAAGGTGATCAGAGGACTGGAACACCTCTCCTTTGAAGACAAACTGAGGGAGTTGGGTCTGTTAGCAGAGAGGGGAGAAGGCTCTGGAGAGTGACTGAGGTGACAGTGAGAGTGCATTATCTCCTTCCTCAGTCTTGCACTCTGATTGCAAGCTTAGGGAAGGAGGGAACAGCTGGGCTTACCTCTTTCTGTCCACACCTGCCTGCTTCTTGCACTGTGTTACAGTCCTGTGGATTGAGTCAGGGCAGAGGTGGCATCTCAAAGAGCACCTTGCTATTGCTGCTTACAAGGCAGGCTGTTGCTATTAACTTCTTAAGGTTATTTCACATAGGAATGGACTTGATTTTGGGAAAAGGAGAGAAAACAAACAAATATTTTTTTTCCGTCCTTACTGACAAAGTCTACCTTAACGTTGTTGTTGTTGCTGCTGGCTTTGTTAGATGGAGCACACTGGCATGCTTCTTTTCCTTATGGCTATTTTCAGGGCTGAGTAAAAGCGCCTCCAGCTTTTTCAACACTTCACTTGGCTATTGGTAGATAATCAGATTTACCTGTGAGGAATCTGAGCTTGGGATAGGCCATTTGCTACAAAACTCTTGTACTGATATGATCCTTTTTGCAGTCCTCTGAAAACACGGTTCATAAATGTTTCATTACTTTTGAGGGACCTGAGATTTCTTGGTATGTGTGCTTCAGGTTCCTCATGATATCTGAGGTTGTCCATAGATCTTTGTCTCCTGGACAGCTGCTGGGGGGCAGTGGTGTTTGCTGTTGGCTTCCTGGCTCATATACTTAAAATTTTCTTGTGTTCTTCCTTCCTGAAAGTGGGGGTGGAGAAGAAATCAAGAAACCTGCCCCTGCCAAATTCAAGATGTTGGTTATCAGCCCTTTCTACTGTTTACCATTCATGCAGCTGAAAGCTTCCTGTATTTGGCAGTGAGTTTGAGTTGATCTGCAGCCTGCAGGACAGAGCTTCCTCCTTGTTTTCTACGGAAGCTTTCTTCTGTTGTTTGAGTTTAGACTTGGGAGTGATCCATAGCAGCGCTTTCTGCTTGCACATTGTGAAGCCCTTTAAAAAGGGAAAGCATTGTGACTCCTGCTGTGAAGGGAACCTGAGCTCCTGGACAAATTGCTCAGGGGTTCTGATCCCAAAGTAATAGGTGGAAATTGCTGAAAAGATGATGGTTTTGAGTTGTCTTTTCTTGCCAGACCATGCCCTGCTGTAGTGGCATTACCTATATTCATGTGTCTTACACATATATATATGTGAACGTCTTACTGGTGATGGCCACGGCTGGTGACCAAGGCATGGGGTAAACAGGCAACGAACTGAAGAGCACCCAGACCTTGAGGAGACTGTTGCTGGGTACCCTTAACACCAGCCTCGTGTGAGCCTAGCTGGGATTTGGCTGAGGCTGAAGCTGGGCAGTGCCAGCTCCCACAGAGAGGAGTGCTGGTGCCACCTAATGAAACACCAGTGCCACTTCTCTCTATGCCCTGGGCTGCCAAGAGGAAATATTGGCTTCTGCGTCATTAGTGACAGCCTCATGGTGCTGAACGAGCCTTTGATCCCTTCCTGCCTTGCAAAACTGCATAGTGGGTGGTAAATTAATCCCTGGAGTTCAGCCCAGCATGTGTACAGAAAGCACAGTGGAAAACGTAGGCGGTGTGCACTGATACTCAAAGCCAGAAGCTTGCCTGTGCTCTTGGGCTCCGGTTGGCATGGTTCCCCTGGCTTTGGTGGCAGAAGCTCTCCTGTGCAGGTGTTCACAAGCATGTCCTCCTTTCTGGAGGAGTAACGTTATCAGTGTGGAGCAATGTTATCAAAAAAGCTGAGCTCGGTGATGCTAAAATTCCAGAACTGTTTCTTGCTCAGAACTCAACTTTGTGGCTCGCCAGTGTTTCCACAACACTCGTTGTGATGCTGGACTTGCAGAAGCCAATCCAGCACCTCCAGCTTGCAGAGGTACAGTAACAGCCCTCATCAGCAAGCCTGGTGCAGTGGGAAGCAGCAGGCAAACTCTGAGAACACAAGCCCTTCTTTAGGGCTGAACGTGTACAGCCCACAGAAAATGAGATACCCTGATTACTTATTTGTACTTTGTTCCAGTTATATGGTGGGGAAAAAAGTCAAACACTGTGAGAATGTGGAGAAAATAGATGTAAGCAAGCTCTACTCTGTTTCAGTAGTGCAATGACCTGTGCATTTTGATGGTTTTGGGGATTGCTGTTGCAGCTCTGGCTTGCCACTTCAGTTTGTGGGACACATGCAGACTTTTAAAAATGTGTTTGAAGTGTATTTCTGCAGTGAAGGCTAAAAAAAGCCTTCCATTCTAATTGGTCTCACTTAATCCACCTTCAGTTTGTGAGCTTCAGTGGTTAGCTTTGCATTTAGGCCATGGAGAGAAGTTTAGCAGGCAAAAAAAAGATGAAGGCATGGAATGAAAAATATCCTGCAATCTACAGGAAGAAAGTATGCAGATGAAAATAGACAGCAAGAAATGGAAAGGAGAGCACACAGCTTTCAGGAAGCTGGAGTATGATTCTTCCAGCTGTCCTGCTTTTCAAATGTAGCAGCTGATCTGTGCAAGCAGGTAGCTGTCAGCAGCAGCAGTTATGAGTGCCTTGTTGCCTTTGGGTGCTCTCTTCCTAAAGGAGGGTATGTGGTGAACGCTGCTGGTTTAGAATCAAGGACTGGTTTGGTGAAGTAGAGAGGGGAATTCTGTCTCTTGAAATCCCTGTATTTAAATACATGTATGTATATAGATGTGTTGTTTTGTCCACCTGCTGATGAGCCTTCCCTGGGTTGTTTCACTTACAACAGAGCAGCTCTATGGTGGAGGAAGGAGATTCTCTGAATTGTACTTTGGTATGACACCCTGCTGTTGGACTCTTCTGGCTCAGAGGTTGCATTTAACTTGCAGTTTGCTTATTTTTTGATTGCAGAACTGACTAAAGCAGAATGAATGGAAATGTTGAGTAAGTCCAACATATCTCCAGTGTGCTTCTTAGTACCTATGTTATGTAACTGGTAGGTCTTCACTGAAAATCACAAAGCATCAGCAGTGCAGACTTTGTCAAAAAGTTGTGGGAAATCATTAGCAGGCATCTTTTCTTCTTGCCTTGTTCATTTTCCAGCCAGTTAGGTTTTTAGGGGTAGGAGAAGTAGTTTCCAGTGGTGGCTGTCTGCTGTGAACAAGTGGAGAGGCACAGTGCAGCGTGTTGAGATTTGAGTGAAGCACTGGGGAAAGGGATCTGGGCTTCTTGGGGATACAATATGTTATAAAGTACTGCTGTGCGAGTCACTATTGTTGTCCTATTACCTCCCATCCTTTCCCCAAATCAGGCTGTCCTACCAGCTGCCAAGAGGACTCTTGCTCTGCATTAATGCATTTATTCCTCCTTCCTCAGTCACTGCAGTTGGCAGTTGCCACTCAATGGCAAACTCATGACTCTCCTCCTTGCTCAACTGTTGAGGTGAAATAGTAGTTAAGGGTAATCAGGCTCTTTCTCTGCCTTCATAGGAATCACTCTGTTATCCCTAATGAATGAGGCTTTGTTCCCTCAAGGTAATCCTGTCTCTCCTTGCTTCTGGTGGAATCTTTCACTCAGGACAAACCTGTTTGTTTTTTTTTCTTTTTTCCCCAGATGTGGGGAAGTGGGGGAAAAGCAGAAGATAGGCATGCTTTTTCACATTGATTTTGTCTGAGTTTTGGTAAGCCTTGCTTGGAAGCTGCTCAAAGCTTTTTGGCCTGACATGTTTGTTTTGGAGAGAATGTTCCTTATTAAGTTAGTGGTGGTTACATGCAATGTAAGTTTTTAAAGTGGGTCAGCTACCCAGAGGTCCCAGAGGATGATATGTTTTTACAAAGAAGATGCTGGAGTGGGTGAAGAAGTGTCATGAGGAGGTGAACGACACAGAAATCTTTGCTTCAGAGACAGTAACAACCATCTGACCTCTTTCTGCTTTAGCTTTCAGCCCTCCTTGAGCACCTGCTGGGCTTCCCTCCTAGAGTTGAGGGCATCTGAAGCCTGGTGCAGGTCATGCTGCTCACTTCCTTCCCCATCTCTTGGGACTTTTAGGTTGGGGATGCTAGTTATGATGGTGTCAGGCTACAAGGCATATGGAGAGGAGCTGTATCTGGAGGTGCTGTGACACTAGGGTTGATCCTTGCAGAAAGAGGAAGAGCATGGAGTTCCCCAGTGAGAATGACTAAATGCGTCACTTTATGCCAACATCAGAAATGCAGGGTGTGTACTTTCCCCTCCCCCTTTCACTTCTCTATTTTTATTTAGAGCAAAGGAGAATCCCCAGACCCCATAAAAATTAAAAAAAAAAAAAAAGTTTGCATCTGTTTCATTTTCACACATATGTCATGATGTCACCTCCATCCCTGGAGGTGTTCAAGGCCAGATTGGATGGGGCCCTGGGCAGTCTGGTCTAGCATTAAATGGGGAGGTTGGTGGCCCTGCATGTGGCAGGGGGGGTTGGAGATTCGTGATCCTTGAGGTCCCTTCCAACCTGGGCCATTCTGTGATTTGGGGATTCCTGTGGTTCTGCAATGGCCGTTCTCGAGTGTGCACAACTGAGGGAAGCCAGAGGCAACTGGGACCGCTCAGCATGAGGATTTGGTTTCACAGAGCAAGGCCCTCCTCGGGGCTTTGTCTTCCACTCCCCAGGGTGCTTAGAAGGGGCTGGTGCCTGCAGAGGTTGCTGCTCTTGTGCAACAGCTGCAAATCATCTCCTAAACCCATCCCCAGCCAACACTGAGCACGGCTTTGTTTTGCTTCCCTGAGTATTGTGAGGTGCTCAGCAGCCCCAGGGGTTGCAGTGCTCCAGGGCTGCCCTATAGGTGAGCCCATCCAGGGCTGGGGATGCTCACAGCTGTTCAGGACAATTTGTCTTTAGAGACCAGACGTCCTTGGGAATACAGCAGAAAAACAAACTACTCTCCTTTCTTTTTTTTTTTTTTTCTTTTTTTTTTTCCCCTCCTGCTTAGCAGTCCCCTGGTGCTTCGCCCTCCCTCGCGATGCTCCCACAGCTCCTCTGCCAGCATCTCCCTCCCGGCCGCAGCCCGCGATTACCGCCGTCGCTCCCCAGGGATGCCCGTGTTTAGCACTGTGCCACCAGGGACACCCCACGTGGCACCAAGCAGCCCAGCCTGCGTCAGCCTGCAGATGCGAGGCACTTCACTGTGCTTATATACACGTGCGCCTATAGGAAGGAGATGATTTAGCTGCATAAACTCTCATTAACGGCAATGAGATCGCAAGGCTGACAGCTCCAGGAAGCTGTTTGATAGCTTGCTCCTGACGTGCGGATTTTGAAGCCCGTGGTCATACCTGGCGATTAGCTTTTCAGCAGTAATCTGCTGCCATGAAAACAGAGCCTTTCAGTGGCTTGCGTGAAAAGGCTCCTGAATGAGTGCCGTGATTCAGGGCCAAAAATAATACGTCTCCCTTAAACAATGCCAGCTCTGTGGTCCAGGCTGACAAAAGCCAGTTAAATTTAAAGGGACCCTGTTAGAACAGGCCTAAAAATAACTCCAGCCAGCTGTGTTTTGGTGAGTGGGTGCATGCTCACATGGTGCTGTCCTTCTACTCTGCCAATTTTGTTTTTTGTTGTTGTTGTTCTTTTTCTTGCCTGACTTTGTCTCGCTCTTCTCATGAAGCAAACACAGGGTTTGTATATCTGTAAGTACATTCCTTTTTCCTTGTCCTCCTCCTGGACAAGTGAAATAAAATACATACAGGGTGTGCATGTATGGAGTACAGCTGCTTGAAGAGCAGAAGAGCTTCAGTTGGTTTCCCCCTCTGAAGCAGAAATCTGAGCAGATCTGTGTTTCTCAGCATCGTTTGCCAACTAATTTTCTCAAGTCCCCTTTCCTGTTTCTGGAGCAGTATAACAACTGCTGGAGAATCCCTTGTGAGGCCATGATAGGAGACATCATCCATCTCCCCAGAGGCAGCTGCTGTGTTTGCTCATCCCTCTCCCACGTACCCACCAATATTGCTGGGGATGTTACTCTGAATGGTTCCTGCTTATTTGGAATAACATACCCAAATTGCACAATTACTGACAGAGATAATAACAAAAATGGCCCAAGCATTCCCTTCCCACTCTTTTTCTTGTGGGTAGAGATAGGGATTGCAACACTGAAAAGTGAAGCAGAGATTGTTTTGAAGAGAGAACACCAATGCTGTTCAAGCACAAGGAAACCATAAAATATGATCAGGTGTCTTCTTAGAATTGACAGTGTTCACTTCCTAATGTTATTTCCAAAAGAAATCATGAGTGAATGCTGACATCTTGGTATGACTTTGATACGCTTTGATTTTGCTGGAATGCCATTTTCCATTTTTCTCATGCTCTCCCCAGGGTGGTTTACCTACAGTGGATGCTTTCAGCATCAGCAGGATTTGATGTACATTTTGCTGTATCAACACAATGCAGTTGGCTACAAATTTGGCTAGTGATAGGATATTTAAACTGCTACTTGCAATTCAGCACGTTTCTTTTCTAGAGCATTCTTCCTTGGCTTTGGGTTTACAAATACTTCAGAGGACAGCAGTGTTCAAGGGTGAAGAGGGTATCTGCCACCAGGGAAAACAAAGAGGATGGAGACTATCAGATTGTCTCAGATATTCCTGCAGGCTTGCACTGGTTGGAGGTATAACAAGCAAGAAACCCTTCATTTTGATCTCATTATTGGCACTGAAATGACAATGGATTTCAAAAGGCTTTTCATCTGAAGAAACAGAGAGGGCATCTTCAAGATATTCTTCAGAAAATAGTTAAATGGAAGACCCCAAGTCTGTAGGTTTGTTTTTTTTTGCATTCATTGATCTGATCTTAGACAAGGCAGACCAAAAAAGTTCACTTCAGAACACTTGGACTTTCCGTGTCAGCAAATTGTCCACAGCTCATCAGCATGGATTCATTACTTGTCTGAAGAACCAGAAGTCAGAGCAAGTGTTGCAGAAAAATTTTGTAAAAAATAGATTCCCATTTCTGCAAGAAGCTACTGGAATACATCCGCATTTTCTGTTTACTTTCTGCAAATTGACTTACTGGTGAGAGTGCTGTGGATTTTTTTGTTAAAGGCAAATGTCACACGGTAGTCCCCAAAAAGCAAATGTTGAATTAATAATAAACATTAGCATTTTTTTCCCCAAAAACTGGAGTTGATCATTCAAATACAGCAGGACTGCTTGATTTGTGTTCAATCAGGACTAATCAGCACACTCTGAATTTTGAATGTTAAATGCTTATGGAGTCTGCTCATAACTGATCTACATGATAAATTATGCAGACAGTTACACGTTTAATTATTTCAACAGTGTCTATCCAAAGGTTGGTATCTGCTGGTGGACAGTGCCCAAGTGAGGCGGATGTGAAGGAATACAGAGAGTAATTTCCTATGAACAGTTTACTCATTTCTGAGCTTGATTCTGAGGTTTACAGTTCTTAGCTTTTCTACAATGCCTGTTGCTGTACATTCACGAAGGAGCCTTCTCTCATTGAAAAGTTCTGGGTGTGCCTTGGGGGGAAGCATCACTGCTGAGATGTGATACAGGTCATGTATGGTGCTGCCTGTGGAACAAGATGCCTCTTGAATGTGTGGTGCTCCCATCTGGCTGTTGATGCCATTCCCCTCTTGTTTACGGGTGGTGGTTGTTTTGCCAGCCTGTGCCCCTCTGTGGCGTGGCATTGTGCAGAAAGGAACATCTTGTCTTTGGTACCAACGTATCACAGCCCAAACTCTATGGGAGCATGATCTAACTTGAAACACACAAATTTGGACTTCCTGATGAATTTTATAGGGTTAAGGAAAAGAGTAATATTGTGTCTTGGGCTTGGATTGCTTACACGATAGGCTGCATAGCTAATTAAGACTTTCTTATTTTGGCACAATTTGTATCTGCAGAAAGAGCCTCAAAACAACCTGACACAGCAATCAAGTGTATGTGGTAGGAATGATAACGTATACAAAGTTTTTGCCAAAATGTTAATTTGAAGTAGATTTTATCAAACTGAATTTCACCCAAGGTTTTCATTAAGGATAAATCCTAAAAATAGATTAAATAAATAAGTCCCAACAAACCAGAAATCCCTTTGTAGAGGGACCCTGGGCTCTCCCGTTGCTGTCATTATCATCTTCCTGTGACCTTCTGAACAATGAGAGTTTTCTGACACTGTCATCTTCATCGATTGGAATGCATTTCTGATTTGCCACAAATTAGGCAGTGATAGGAAAAGAGTTGCAGAAAATGCCTTTTTTTTTTTTTTAAAGAAGTTTCATTAAGAAGTCAGCAGCTGTTTCTCATCCACAGCTCTGTCCCTTCCCTGCTTCTGCCTTTGCAACTAAATCCCACCAGTGAAACTGAACCATAAATAAAGATGAAATTAGCTTGGTTATCCAATTTGAGAAAGGTGCAAGAAATGAAAAGTATATCACAAGTCAAAGGGATTGTGCTTACTATTTTTTCTTTATTAATAGGGTTTTCAGTCATCAGACAGAGCAAGTACATTTATTTGGGGCTGTTAAACTTGTACTGTATTTTCAATGAAGAATTAAGTACGGGGCAAACAAAGGTGTAACACAAGGCAAGATCACCTAGGAAGTTCACACATGGCTTTGCCTCCCTCAGTGATGGGCCTCTCTGCTGGAGGTGAGAACAGAGGGCTTCTGATCTGCAAGAGGAACATTCCATTTCACTTTCTCCAGTCAAAACTCACCCATACCACAGTGCAGCTCACTATGATGCGCTTCTTCAGAAAGTCTCCTCCAGGAAATTAGGTTTCATTCTCAGTCTGTTGAAGCCTGTAGAGATCTCTCCTCATTATTTCAGCTAGTGCTGGAACAGGGGCATAAGTGATCCTGACAGGAAAATGAAAATGTTCTGGGGAATCCACAATAGCTTTCAAAAAGTACATTGCTGTGTATATGGTGAAGATGCCTTGCTGGATGAAGGAAAATTGTATGGAAGTTAATATGGTTTAATTTATAGAGGGAAAAAAAAAATAAAAGAATAATTAAAAAAAAAAAACCCACCACCAGGGAAGTTGGCTAGTTGACTAGATAACAAAAATATCCCAAACTCCACAAGTGTATGACAGCAAGTATGCACCAACAGCTTGAAAGAATCTCTAAATACTGGAGATTAGGGAGAGGTCTATTCAGGCAACCCTGTGTTTTAACTCTTTCTTCACTTAATTCACTGCAATGAATTGTATTTTCCCCAAGGGAAGAGTAGAAAGGTAGATGAAGTGAAACTGGCTTAGTAGTTCCTCTGCCCTGAAAAACACTGATATGACCCATGCAAAATGTTCAGTTCACCACCCCTGTTGCTCTTTGTGATGGGATAAGGTGAACAGAAAGTTGGCTGTGCAGTTCTTGGGCATAACAGAAGAGAAGGACCCCTCAGACTTGATAATCCTGTTTCAAGGCCCAGTGCTACTGGCAAGGTGTGGGATATGTGCAGACATCAGAACATAAAAGAAAAAGGGAAGAAGAGAAAGAATTCCTTTAAACTTGAAGATTTGTTGTTCACTTGTATAGTGAAACACATGGTGGTTGTTTTGTGAGAGAGTATCACCAATCACCTAGACAGTACCTGTAGACAAGACTTATTTGATCTTCCCTTATACAGTGGACCTATCCATTACCTATGGGATTTGTTTCCTTTCAGGAGGATGGCTTGGGTAAAACAAGGCACTTTGTGCATTTACACAATGAAATAAATGCTTCTAAGGTCGTAATCTCCATTGCTGGAAATATTCAGAAGCTATTTAGGTGTGGACCTGAGCAGATGGCTCTGAGTCACCCCATTTGAATGAAGTGTTGAACCTCAAGAGATCTCTTCCAATCTCAGCTATTTCCAGTGGGTATTGTTCCTGGTGATGCATAGCAGTAGGACAAGGAGTAATAGCCTAAATCTTGAACACAGAAAGCTGTGTACTACCATGCAGATGAACTTCTTTATGGTAAGGTTGATGGAGCCCTGGAACAGGTTGCCCAGAGAGGTTGTGGAGTTTCCTTCTATGGAGATATTAAAGACCCATCTGGATGCCTACTTGTGCAATCTGTTGCAGGGAACGTGCTTTATCAGGGGGTTGGACTCGATGATCTCTTGAAGTCCCTTCCAATCCCTGTGATTCAAGATGATACAAGTAAATAAATAAATAAATAAATAAATTATTGCCCTGTTACTGCCATCCTGCCTGACTGAGCTTGGTCTCTTAGAATATGCCAGGAGCCTGTCTGAAAGTTTGTTCATACTGCTTAACAGCTAGCTCTGTTTTGGACATCTGCTGGAACTGTCCAAGATGTGCTGCTCTTATTATCCATAATGCAGTACCTGTGTCAGGGCTGGGGTTCATTCCTGGTCCCCTCTTGGTAGTGTTGGCATAGCCAGTTGCCAGTCTTGATGAGAGAGAATAATAATGAGATGAAGAATGGCGGAGCCTTTTCAACACTTCAGGGCAATGAAAAGTGAACTCTTCCATGCTGCAGTAATTGTGTGTGCTTCCTCTATTGATAAATGTCTCCATAGTTCTGGCTGCAACTTCTCATAATAGCAAATATCAGGGGGAAAAGATAAAATATGTCTAGCAGAACAACTAGACTAGCAATAATACCCCCCAGACATGCCTTTTCCAACCCAAACCTTGGAACACAAAATGGAAAAACATGCCAGAATCTACTTCATTCCTTTTAAAGCTGTCCTTTATCTACAATTTCACCCACTCTGAAGCAAATGCAGTAAGAAGGAATTTGACTGTTTAGTTTTTCTCAAATTTAGGTACTGTCCATCTAGATTTCCTCTAATGCTTCCAATGCAGACTGTGTTAGAGGAACATATGGTGTGAGCCTGCTTGTACCAGACATGAGCAATGAGCAAGAAAGACAACTGATGGGTGCCTGGTGGCAGTGTCGTCTTCAGTGTCTGTGGTGCTGCACCAATTGGTGAAAGCCAGGGAGGCAGTGGGGTAAGCTTGAAGAGAGTACAGGACAGGTGCTTTGCTTTGGTCATCCACAGACTACCTGAAATAAATGTTCCGAATCCGAGGTGAAAAGCTGAAACTCTACTAAAAGCAGAGTGTTCTTGGTTCTCACTTTTGTAGAGATGTTTACCCAGAAGTCCGTAATTGCAGCATTCTTCTGTAGCTCTGTTTATGATCCATTGCCTCCTCCTTAAAAAATAAAATAAAGCTGTCTCTTAAGGACAGTGGGAGCTCAGTGGCATCTTTTGTGTGGTGGTTTTTTTTTGTTTGTTTTTTTGGTTTTTTTTGCTGGAGAAGTATGAGATGTGGCAACAAGGAACAGTGCAGTACAGTGACTTAGCGGGAAGGGAGATACTGTACTTTGGCATCTTGCACGGCACACAAGCAGTAGTTTCAGATATGCTTTTCCACATGGATGAATGTCAGCATTGCTAGCAAGTTTTTCTTCTCCAATTCTAATCAGCCCTGTAGCAAAGACACAAAACTGTATTCATAAGTGCCTATATATATATATAAGGGTGGCAAACGGTAGAACTGAAGGCTTGAAAATGGAATTCAAAGGACCAATCATCCTTGTGATTGTTCTTGTTATGAAACGGTCTTATGATGATACCTATATTTTACAGAAAGGGAGATGTGCTTCTTCTCAGGCTGCCAGAGGAAGCTGTTCTGTCTCTGTTTCATTTTTCCTGGTAATGAAATGTGGAGTTTTTCACCTGACAGATCAATAGCCTTTCAACATCTTATTTTTTTTTACTTTTTTTTTCCCCGTGCTTCCTAAATGAATGTCTGTTATTTGGAAGCATACCAGAAAAAAAGAGAAAATGACTACAGAAAAATTTGAAGCAGAATCTTACATTTAAGCAACTGTAATGCAAGAAAAAGGGATGAAATGCTTTTTTTTTTTTTTCCTTCTTTGTGGTGAATGAGGCTGTTACTGCATAATGCCTTTGATTGGTAGATGTTGGGTCCTTTTTTGATGACAGACAATCAACCAGAATCAGCGTCTTCACTAGCATGATCTGCACCTGGCATTTCAAAAACTTTTAATGTAGCTATCCCCAACTTTTGCTGGGTGCCTGGCAATGATTGCTTTGAGTAGGCTGGATTGGTCTTGCTCTTGTTTCCAGCCAGGCAACTGGATGTACTCAAAGTTATCCCAATAAAGCTTAAGTATGGCCAAGACAACAGGATTTGCCTGTCTGCAAAGCAAAGATGCTTAAAAGCGTTCCTACGTTGCTGCTGTGGAGATTCCTGGGAAATTAAAGTTTTGCCTTTATAAAAAGTAGGAAAAGAATCTGTGGGCAGACCGTCCACCAGTGCACCTATCTTCTTTTCCAATTACTTCTGAGGAATCAGGACAGCAGCAGATCTTGCTTGTCTCTAGTGGATACCAGAGCCATGAAGGAAGAAGAGTAGGCTGAAGAGAAGTGGTGGGTATGGGCTTCTCAAACCTCTAGTGGATTAGAGAACCCAAAAGGGAGGCAGTGTAAGGAGCAGTAGTTTTCAGCAGGCTCCAGGCCACTGGGGTATTTAAGACTCACAGGCAAGATTTTGGCACTCCACTGAAGTTTGTATTTCCAGTCTCAGCTACATTTTACAGTGGCCTTTGTCCCGGATGAATGTTGCCTTTTATTCAGGACAAGTTGTCTTTTCAGCAATGTTTAAATGTATTTTTAATGTGAATTATCATGTATGGTACAGCTTCCGAAACAGAAAGGGAGGCTTTGAGAAAGCTTTTTGCTGGCAGTAAATTAGATTCAAGTTTCTGTGATAAGCTGTAATAGCTCTTCAGAGCAGATGTGTTTTATCAATTTAAGAACACAGACTCAGAAAACATGTACTGAGTTTAGAGTTTCAAAAATGTATTTTCATGTTAGTGTGTACACAGTCAGCAATAAATTTACAGAAGCTATTACTTTCAGTTAAACATGATGCAGCTTGCAGTGCACCTATTACTTACATATTGGGTGTTGGAGGAGCTTTCCAGGCTACATGTTGCTTCCTACAGTGAAGCCAGGTGCTGGATGAAATGATGGGCTACCAGCCTAGGTTTGGCCAAAGGAAAAAACACCCTACAAGGCAGATAATCCACATGCTGTTGTATAGACTCATAGCACACAGGGGAAGCATCCCACGGTTATGTCAGTGATCCAGTTCCCTGACATGGGGGCTGCTGTGGCCACTGCTTCACGTGGCAAGAGACACATCGCTGACATCTCCTCCTCCTCCCAAATGTTGCTCTCAGCCCTTGGGGAGGACGTGGTGCAAGCTGCCAGCTTAGGCTGTGCTAAACTCCCAGCAGTGCCCTCTCATTGCAGCGCTGCCCATGCACTCCCTCTGCTCAGGGGGATGGCCCTGCATGGTGGTACAACAGATGTCAGCTAGATTGTACAGCCCTGTGATGGCGATCCACAAGAGAATCAATATGGTCCCCATCTCATAGGTGCTTTTGTGGCAAATCACTATTGAGTTTTATAGAGGAAAGAGGTCCAGATTTTCTGGGTGTTGTATGGCAGGAATGGAATAAAGTCCTTTTGATTGTCTGGCCATCTACTTCTGTTTTGCAACAGCACCAGTCTGTAAACGAGGCACTTTTACTCACCCCAGCTATAAGAATTGATGAGAACTGCCAACCAACACTTTTAAGATCTTTTTCCTAGGAAGAGCATAACTCAGAGCAGGCTGCTCATTTCTGCACAAATGTCTGTTTTTCAACCAGGCTGTGAAAATAGTCAACAGAATTTTCATGACATTTCCACCAGAAAAAGCAGTCAAATGAGGGAAGGTTTTGCAAAGCAGTAGGTTGATTTCTTCACTGCTGTAGAACACAGAGTGCCCATATATTGAGAAAAAGGCCTTGAATGGGACCTTTCCAATACTGCCCATGTTACTTCTGTGCATGGAACTTTTTCCAGTCCTACCGATAAACTGGCTTGCTAGGATTAGAGAATTAAGAGGCTAGGAAAGAGGCTACTTGAAATTTATTTCTTTCTAGCAAAGCTTTCCTAAGGAAGCAAGTCTTATGCAACAGCATTAGCTGTCTGGACCGGATCTCTCAATGGCTGAATTCTTTGGTTATTTTAGAGAGTCCTGCAAAGGAAAATAGTCTGAGTCATTGGTAAATTCCATCTGTCATGAATATTAGAGCCCCAAAAAGTAAAAGGCAAAATGTTTGCCCCAGATTCAGGCAAAGTCTGCAACATCATCATGTTTGTTGCTAACTGCTCAAGTTAGAGACATTAGAGAGATAGTTTCCGGATGTCCCAACCAAAAAGGTCCCTTGAGAGCTTGAAATCAACCACAAGACACAGACATGCAAGAAGCTAGTTTTCATTTGGTTCAAGCGTGTGAGGGACTGGCTCCCAAACCTCTGATTCCCCTCACCAGCACCATTTCTGTATGGTTTGATTTCTTTTTGAAATGTTCTGTGCAGCCTTGAAAAAAATGCTCAGGTCTCAAATACCTACAACAGCTTTCCCCCATGTAAGGCAATGGGTGCTGGTAGACTTGCACACTCAGGGCGTACAAGGAATTTTCCAGCAACCCCGATAGAGCTGAGGTCAAGTAGAGAGAGTTGGATATTTTCTGCCTTCATTGCATCATTCAGTTGTTTTCAATCCTCAGAAAAGCCTCTAGGGTTTCCAGGCTGGCTCCACTGATGTGACATGATGCTGGCTGTGTTGTTTTCTCTGATAGTTAGATGTTTTTCTGTTTCATTCTGTGGTTAGGTTGAAAGGGGTTGCCCATGGTTTGGGATTTCCACCTCAGTTCCTTCTTTCAGCATGGAGGAAATTCACTACTTCTCTCAGTGCGACGTGATGTGGATCATGACTATTTTTGTGAAAATCCTTTTCTAGTCCCATTCTGCCTGGAGTTTCATGACAGCAACCAAAACAGATCTGTTCACTTTCAGTTATTTGCACAGAGTGGAACAGCTCCAACTGTAAATACTGAATCTGATGGCAGAGGAGCCAGCAGCCCTGTGGTACAAGTCCATACAGACATCTCCAGCCTGTGTGATATGGGAACCTGAAGCGGTTCTGTCTGCTGGAGTACCCTTACATCAGACATCCCCTTTGTTGCTCAGAGTAATAAGCTTTGGACAGGATTGGGTCAAGAGCAGAGAAGCTGATAAATGCCAGTATGGTGTGTAGGAGGAAGCGGTTGTGCCAAAGAAAGCCACAGAAAACACAGCTTTACATTACTTCATCTCTACTTCATGTTCTTTGGCTGCGAGGCTGAGTTGTCCTGGGGCAGATTTTCTCATTAAACTGTGCTCCTTGATTCGTCTGTTTAGGGCCTGGTGCTCAGCAGGATGAGTGCTACCTCTTATTGCAAGATTCTGTAGGGTCTGCCACCATGGGTATTGTTATGGGCTAATTGTGAGATCTCTTAGCTTTATCCTGATGTGCAGAATAACAGCCCTTGTGAACACATTGGTTGCCTGTAAAGTTCTGGAGGGTGGGTAACTAGGCTTGGAAGGAGGTACTGTAGGAAAAAAGTGCTTGCTTATACCCAGGTTGATTGGTCTTCTGGTGGCTGAAAGTAGTGCTGGCAGGGAAATGTTGTATTTTCCTATTGCACTTCACTTGTTTGGCCCCAGGAGATGAGAACCAGAGGTTGTGGTTTCTGCAGCTGCAGATTCAGTTTCACAGATTGCTGTCCCTGGTTGGCAGGTGGATCTGCTGACTGACTTTGGAACATAGCAATGAAGCCCTGGCCCACGAAGGTGCTCTCGAGGAGTACAGATCTGCAAAATTCCACTTTTCGTTTGCTTCAAAGCAGGAATGTAATTTTCCCTTAGATGCAATTCCTCCTTAAAACAAAACCTCCATGTACAAAACACAGTTGTGACTTTGGATTGCGGTAGGGGAAAAAGATGAGTCACATGGTTATAGTCATGCAATCACTGTAACTTTACTTTCTGCTACAGCCACATAAGGCTTGGATTTCTCCTAGACACATTATAAAGAAAGAGTTCTGTGATTTAAGAGGAAGAGTGCTAGAAGACTTTCTTAGAAAAGTTTATTTGTGTGTTCTTATGCACTGAAAGCCATTTGCTTGGCAAATTGCATGAGCATCTACGGTGTTACTGCTGTGACTGAAAGGCTGAGGTTCGTGTCAGTTCTCTTCCCTCTGAGAAGAGCAGGTGACATGATAAATTCAAACCAGCCAAACAAAAAGCCAAAGGTTGTTATTTTGTTTTGGAAAACTTATGAACAAGTGACTGTAACTTCAGGTTTAAAAAAAAAAAAAAGAGCAAATTTCTACAAGCTGTCATCACAAGTATGGACAGAAGGTGACTGCACACCAAGCAGAGCAGAAAGCTTTCTGGACATGTTTCACAGGCTCTCTCATAACCAAACTTTTATGGAAACCCCCCTGAACAATCTGGGCTATTTCATAGTGCTTAAACTAAAACTAGCCTTCCAGCTTGCAGATGAAGCATTTGGATTTGTGAGAGCACTGCTCAGCACACGTGTATACAGCGTTTCTCTTGCAGGAGCACTCTGCAGGCAGGGGAAGCAGTGGGGCTAGAGGAGTCCTGGGTGCAGCCAAGTCACTGTGGCACAAACAGGTCCTCTGTTCTTGCAGGTGGGAAAATGCTCCTCTCGGAGTTGTCTGGGCTTTCTGTATCTCCAGGAACATTGTCAGTGTTATAAATAGCAGTGCTGGGGCTACGAAGGAATGCAGGGTTGTGACTAATGCTCTGTTTGAATAAAGCGCCTTCTGCTGTGGATTCATGCTTTTATTTGCAGTTGACACCCAACATTTACAATCTCCCCGTCCTGGAGTGCATGACAGATTTGGTAGGGCGAAGCTTTAATTCCTATTGGTAAACTACAACGGCCCCCAGTGTTGGGCCTTTTGCAGATCTCTGCCCAAACGTAGGCCACAGCATAAGAAGGTGTAATTTACTGTAAGAAGGACTTTAAGGCTATATCTGTGGGCTAACAGATTGTGTGGAGCATTATTCAGGTGTGCAGATGTTAAAGCATCTTTCAGGAGCAAATCATTTTTTTAATATGTAAGTGGAGATGAGAAGTCTACTGGCACAGACTGGGTGAAACAATCAAAGTGTTCCTCAAGGTTTAATGGCTATTTAATGAAGAATTCAAAATTCAGTAGTATAAACAAAAATATCAGTCTGAAAACATTTTCCTAATCCTCTCAAACTCGTATAGAAAGCCTTGCTGCTTAGTACGATCAAAGCTGGCTTCAAGGAGCAATGAGAAGCAAATTGGACTGGGATCATGTGGGAAATCCCATCGGGGGAGTCTCAGTAGTGAAATAAAGCCATTGCTTCAAGAACTCTGCTTTTCTGCCACGTTGCAAGCACAAACTGTGAGGAAGTGAGATAGTGGCTGTTGATTCTGGGGACTTTTGACAGGCACCCATTGCATCCATTGATGTTGTAAAGGGTCCTGGAGGGGATGAGGAGCCTCTGCCAGTGATTGATCACAGACCTTCAGCCTCTTCAGTGTGATATGTGCATCTGACCCCGAGGCTGAGGAGAAGAAATGCTTGCTCTCATGACACACAGCAGGTGAGATCATTGCTCGAGGAATGCCAGACAGTGTTGTAATAGTCTCACATGCTCATCTTCTGGATGGGCTAATTTTGCTCAAGCTTTAGAAGACAATTTTTTGTTACTTCTGAGGTGGTTTCTTTCCCGATAAGCTGTTGTAAATGGCAATAAAATCTGCTTTATGTTCTCAGCTTTCCAAAGAAACAGCAACTCTCAGGTCAGGGCAGCATGTTGCAGATGGCCAAGCACTGCAGTTGGATTGATGACTTCTAACTTGAGAGCTGTCTGACTGCCATGTACACCAGGTCTGCCCTAGGAGGGCTGCATCTCATTTAAATATCTGAGCTGTATCCAGAGAACCACTCAAACCCAAGCTGCTCACCTGCCTTCCACTCTCCATCTTAAGAAAAATAGAGGTGGATTATAGGCAGGAAGGCCCTACCTCATCATTCTCAGGGACCACAGCATCAGTGCGGCCCTGCAGCTGGACCACAGGAGTGATGAAGATGGACCTATGAGCCCGGCCACCATGGTGTGTGCTTTTGTGGCTCTTGTGACCTCTGCTCCCGAGTCACAGAGTTGCTTCAAGCTGCACTTCTGAGAAAAGGAAGTGTCCTAATTGCACTCAGTTTACCTCGTGCTACTCTAGTTCTGTTTATTATACTGAATTCTTTTACTAGTTCACTTCTGCTTCCCCTACAGTAAAGAGTGCTGACCAGATCATGCATTATTCAGAAAATACACTGGGCCTTGTTACATAATTTAGCATTTTTTCCTTCTGTTCAAACATCTCCAAAATTTACATCAAGGAAATTAAGGGAAGAAAAGCTCTTCAAATTAAAATCTTCCAATTACTGAATGCCAATACTGAAAGTAACTACAAATTTCTGTTTCATAGAGCAGATAAGAGGTAAGAGGATGCACAGCCTTCTTTGGAGAAAAGTTAATGGAATCTCTAAAAGTTAATGGAATCTCTTTGTTTCACTCTCTGACAGTAATAAAAGTGCTGCCTTATATTGCAATCTCTAGAAGCATAAATAAACCTGTGTATTTATGCACATAGATGGTGACTCAACTGCTTCAGATAAAAGGGTCTTCCAAAATTGCCATCTGATATGGGAGAGGGGGGAAATTTAGCAAGTAATGCTCAATGTGATGCAAAATTAAAGCAGCAGCAAAATAGCAATTCTAACTACCCTGCTCTGAAGTGTTGGATGTGTGTACTGACCAAACAAGAAAACAGGGCTTAATCAGTATTCATTCTGGTATCTTGAAGTGCATAATGTTGGAATATCTCAAAATATAACGGCTTTTGTCCTCATTGGGATAGGTTTTGTCTTGACATGAGCAGGAGCAGATAGTGCAGGATGGCTGATAGCGTTCATGGCTGGTAACCAGCTTTAACAGCCACCTGAATGTGTGATTTCTGCCAGTCCCTGGTCAAGCAGAGGGTAAGCAGAGGAGTAACGCTGCGCTTTCCCTGCCTGAGCTGATTTACTACACTGGTAATTCTGTCACTAATAATAGAGCAACCGAAGCCAAGGGGAACTCTAAGGCAAAGCAGGGATTTACAGTAACCAGAAAGCGAGGGTTTAAAGCAGCCAGGAAGAGAGATAATTGCAAGTTGCAGCGTTATTAAATTGTAATATCAGGTGCAAAGCATTACAGGGCTAACCTAACAGCATGCATCCATGCAGATCTGCACAAAACGCTTGCCTGTTCCTCTAGGGTTTTGTTGGCATCAACTCAACAATCCCCAAACACAGCCTGAGCATAGATCTAATCCAGCAAGGAAATGCTTGGAGTTGAGATCTCTCAGCATCTTGCAGTGCATTTAGAACTGATCTGAGTACCGAAACTTCCGTTCAAAATGCTTTGCTAAGAGTCCTATTTGGACAGGTGAGAGCTTTATTTACCGGACAGCCACTCTTCCTGTGCCACACACAGTCTGAGTTTGTGTATGTGGTGAGACAATGCAAGATGTATTGCTGCTGGAGAACACCACGGTTAGAGGAGGGATTTGAAACAGAGGAGATATCAGTAACTTTGAGGGGAAAAAAAAAAAAAAAGAAATAGCAAGGCAAGGTTTTTACCACCAGGAAGCAGGACCCCTTGTAGCTTTTATCCTGTATTTTTGGAGCTGGGTGCTGGTTTCTGGCACCCTGGCAGAGTGCTGCTTGGGGCTGCTGCTTTTATTCAGTTTTGTGTGAGCCACGATCCAATCAGCTGCTGGGCTTTTATAGAGCTTTAAAATGTGTCCCTTTCTCCCCACCTTCATCTGTGATTTGCATTTATTAACTGTATGTACAACAGCAGTGTTCTTCAGCTTAGTTTTCAGTTAAGAAACAAGAAGTCGTAGCACTGCTGTTGCTGCGCAAGGGCAAATCTCTACTTTTAGAACTAAAATGATTGTCAAAATAAGGATTTGATTTTTTTTTTGCTGCTGCCCTGTGCCACATGCTGGGTTGGGGGACAGTATGGGAGGCCAGTGCTGTGCAGGAGGATGGGGCACAGGACCTCCATCTCCGCTGAGCTGGAGCAGCCAGGTGAATGGACATGTCCTGCAATGCACCTAGGCTCCTATGGGAACCCGCTTTGTTCAGGCATGAGGCAACCCTCCCCAGGCTGTGCTTACAGGTCTATTTTTGCTGCTGCTAGGTTTGAATTCCCTATAAGCTGTTGAGTAGGGCAGAAAAAAAATTCTTCTGGGAAAAATGACTCCGTTGCCCTTTTGGATGCAGTGCTGTGATCTGACCTCCGGCCTAGCGTAGGGCTATTTTTCCAACACCGGGTCTGAGCTCAGGAGCTGCTGAAGTGACACTTTCTCATTCAGATGTATTAGGCCACTCACCAGCTGATGATGTCCTGTCCAAAGCACGTCTGAAGGATTTGTTTGTCTCTGAAAAGATAATTTCTGTTAAACTAACCCTTCCAGCAGTATGCCATTTCTGTGTTCCTGGCCAGACAGCACTTATCTGAGTACATTACAAACAGGTACTTAGATCAATGTTTCTCTGTTACATCTTCACCTGAATGATTTTATCTATTTTAAAGCTATGCCATTTTACAGAAGCCAAAATAATGGCTTTTCTTTCCAGCAAGCCTACCTGAAAGCTTCATTTAACTGAGCCTACCTGGGACGTTACACCCCAGACAATTTTGACAAATCAATCATGCTGTCTTAATTCAGAAACAATGACGAGTTTTACTGTTCTTGTGTGAAGTTCTTTTGTTTTTATCTTCTCGGTGCGATTATCGCTGTGATTATCATAGAAGGATTTCATCCGACTTTGAGTTTCGGTGTACTTGAATTCATTATACTGTCTAATTTATATTTGATATAAAATGACAATAGCTAGGAATTGTATTGACAGAACTTTATTGAAGATAATTACTCAATAGGAATCATTCTGGATGAGTTAATCAGTTTGAAAATTTGCTTCAATTTTACAGCACTCCAGCGATAAGAAGTGTAGCTATACACATTTTCCTTGCTAAATTGTAGCTATAATTTTGTTTAAAACTCTTTGAGTTCTATCAGGTAAATTTGAGCTCCCCAGAGAAGCCTGTAACACCTAAGCTCAACTTCTGAGATTTGATTAATTCACAGTTGAAGATGATATTGCTGCAGGCAGACATCTTGCTCGTTTCCCTGCGATGGCAGGTTGTCACTTGCTTCGGGAAGATGGCTTGGTGGGAAAGCAGGGAGAAGCTGCTGCCTCCTTCAGTGTTATCGAGGCAAGGGGCTGTTCTTTTGTGAAGGAGGCAGGAAAACTGGCTGCCACCACGAGTCTGGGGTTTTCTCTCCTTCATCCAAACCCCAGGGAAGAGCTCGAGGCCCAGGTTCCTCCCCAGCCCCTTTTCTCTGCAAGTTTCCATCACCGACCTCCATGGGACTGGACACAGGCTCTCATTTAACCATGCACGTAACATGCTTTGGGATTTCAGAGGCCTTATGCTCAGTGCTTTGCAGAATCAATATACCGACATAAGAAATATTGATTGTAGCTTTCAGTGTGGTTACGCACATTTTCCCTCAATAGGCTGTAATAATTTGCTCACTCGGTTATGATCTATGTCCACTTGAAAGAGTTGTCATAATTGAAAACCTAAAGCTTTGCCTTTTTGTTAATATATTAAAATCCACTTGGAAGCATGGGCCTTCTCTGTGATACAGTGGCTGTTTCCCATCTTTGGCTGGAAACTGGTATGCATAGGACTGGTTTTCCTGTAACTGCCTTCTGACGAGATGCTCCAGAAATGATTTTCAGCCAGAAGAAAAAAGAAAAAATTCTAACAGTAAACAGTGGAGTGAAGGGAAGAAAGAGATGAACAATTGGCCATGCATTGAGGTACATCTATGCTGTGCTCACAGAGAGGAGGCATTCAGTGGCCACAATAGCTTATATAGGCTTGACCTAGTAAGTGGTGTAATTGTCACTCAGACATATTCAACTGGTATTTATTTCATGCCATATCTGAAAATGAATTGAGTCATAAAAGTGAGAAATAACGAATACTGAAGATAGGGAGACAGATGTAGAAGGCAGACGAAGACAGAATGATCATGCTGAGAAGTCATATTGAGAGTGTGCATTATGGATCAGTTAATTCTTTCGTAGACTATTAATTCAGGGTTTATTTCTCCTTGCTGAAGTCTCATTGTCCTAATGCATTTAGACAGAGGAATAAAATGAAAAGATGGGGTGGGCATGATTCAACAGCCAGAGAAGAGAGTTGCTGTGTGTGGCCTACCCTTCCACATGTTCCATACTTCCGACTATAAAACAATTTCAGATTCTCTTCTAAATCTTGGAAATCACTTACACTATTGTGCTTCAGCTGATTTATTTGTATTCATTTTCCTCTTAGCCAAATAGGACTGTTTCTTGGGAAGCATTACAGAACATCGCTGTGCATTCAAGTTATTTTAGTTTGTCTGTTTGCTTTCTGCAGATCTCAGAGGTTGCCAGCTGCTTATTTTAAGGGTCTGGGCCACCCAATTATTAGTGCTCACCTTAACACTGATTCCAAAGCCTTCACGTAGCTTTGTATGGATTTTTATATTGCTGTTCGTATCTATCTTATCAGCTCTGGGACATCCTTTGTGGAGAACTCTGGGTGCAAACCACTCAGCAGAGAGGAGAAAAAGGCAGTCACTGCCTTAAAGGCTGTACAAACATTTTTTGATCTTCAGTTAAGAAGACAATGCAATGTTATGCTGGCAGTCCTTGTGGTAGCAAGCTGACATGACTTTTCCCTCCATCTCATCTTCAAGGCTGGGCCCATACGCTGTTAATTAGCATCAGCTAATTAGCAAGCACAGTTCCATAGTGTCATACCTCAGCAACCCTATTTCTGGTGTCACACACAGTGCCTGGAGTGTAGCAGTAACTGGGAATGCTGCTGGTGTGCAATCCTGTAGGGGATAAAAGGCACGATGAGCCTGCAAAAGCACCATGTGCCCCAGCAAATATCTTCAACCCTGGTGGAAATGGCAGACATGAAAGTTGTACAAAGCTGGGAATGCATGTTTATGGGGGGAACTGCTGGATTTGCTAGACCTGATCTGTTCTGATCCAGAGGGGCAGAAGGGCTACGCTACCTCCATCTAGCAGGATGTGGCCATTGCCGTTTGCATTGTTGCAGCACTCTGTGCAACCACACAACTGCAGGTTCTGCTGTGGTTGCCCAAAGCTCTGGGACAAGGACTTAAGAAAGGTGGTGTTTAATTTCAGTGTCATGCTTTCTTTGCTTGGCTGGGATGCAGGTGGCAATCCTGGGGCACCCTGACATGAATGGGACAATTTCTTTGCTTTTCTGCTGATTTAAATGAGAAAAGAATCTATCTAATTACTGCAAAAGATGCTAACAGACCTGCATTGTCTTATGTCAGATTTATTTTCTTGTCCCTGTTATAACATTCCTTCCCCTGCACTTTTGTTCAAGAAGGATTTAATACGGTCAAGCAGGACTTCTAATAGGCTATGATAAACCAACCTTAGTTGGTTTATGTGATTATATTTGTGAATTTCTTCAGTATTTCTAGGAAAAGAAATAAAAATACTGTGTAAGATTATGAAAAGTAATCTTCTATATGTTTAGGCTAAGCACAGGTGTAAAAAAATGGACCCTGGTGTGGGAAGCTGGCCCCCTGCTATTGCTCATTTTCACAGCCATAATTACAGACCTGTGAATTAGATGCTGGGGAAGCAAAGTTTCACATTAATGAACTCAGCCTCATTTCTTACTGCTATCCAAGTACTTTCACGCATGAGTTACCACATAAACTCCTGGTACCATCTAAAGGAAAAAGTCAAAACCTCCTTGGAAAAGGTGTATGTGCGTTGACCAGCTGCTGTGCAAAGAAGAAACAATCTCTTTCCACTATCAGTTCTCACTGTGCAAGTTAATCTGGAAGCTGCTGAACTTTCATCCATGTAGATTTTTCAAATTGAAGGTGAGGGTAAATGGCCAACAAATGGCCTCAGCCTACTGTATGGAAGATGGGAGACAATGAACAATTTTCAGATATCTTTAAGAAAATAAATAAATAAAATAAAAATTCAGTCGTAGTCTATTCAAGTATTTGCTTATGGCATATGTATGGCATAAGTGTAGCTTCAGCAGAATTTCTGGTCAGTAAATTAACTGTTTTCTGTATCTTTGGAGAAGTAGATTCTCTTTGGAGAACTTACTCCAATATTGTATTTTAGGAAGATTGTTTAAAAAAGAAATAAATGCAATCATTTTTTAGATCCTATAGAGAGAGAGGAGAAAGAAAAAAATAAAAATAGAAGAGGAGAAAAAAAAACAACAACAAACATTAGAGCATTTGAAAGCAGAAATATCATTGAATTTAAATGGAGCATGAACTCCAGTGCACCTAGCAGGCAAGAACCAGGAGGCTGGTTTTAACCAAACCATCAAAAAGTGAAAATTTTACTGTATTATGCAAAAAAAAAAGAAAAAGTAGGAAATAGATAGGAAGAGCTAAAATGGAATGGGCAAATGCTACAGCTGTGTTAGGGAAAAAAAGCACAACACCCCCCACCTCATTCCCCACTAAAAAAACACCAACAAAACAGAACAAAAAGAGTAACAAGAAATCCTTGAAGAATCAGGAGGCCAGAACTTGGAAAATAGTTGGATTGTAGATGGCCAGAACGATCACTTAAGAAACATGGATATCACTGAGGCATTGAGAAGTCACCAACTCGAGAGTGATATTTTTCTCTCCTAGTGTTGTCTAGGGGCGCTACTCAAAATTATACAGAAGAAAATGGGTTCAAAGAAAATGTATTGAAAGAATGGGACAAACTGGAGAGTATCTCCAGAGCTCTTAGGCTTGGCCAATCCTGAAAATGACAAAAGTGCTGGTTAGTAGTGAAAGCATTTATCTGATGTCAAAACAGGCATTGTCTTGGAGCACTCAAAGGGGTCAGGAGTGCTTGATGTTTGAAAGTCTCTTCTGGGGGGCAAGACAATTGCAAACCACAAAGGTTTGTTTGCAAGCCTGGCAAGTTAAATATCAACTTAAATATCTGGGGCATTTGGAAGATTTGATTATTGGAAAATATGATAAGCAAGTAATGAGATATGTTGAGAAGTGATTGACATGAAAATCATAGTAGTAAAAGGCAAATAGTTTAAATGGTGGAGAATGGTATCATAACCAAGGTTGGAAAAGGCCCCCAAGATCAGCCTGTTCAACTATCCACCTGCTACCAATGTTTCCCCACTCAACCATGTCTGTCAGTATAACATCTGTCTGTTTCTTGAACACCTTAAGGTCTTCAAGGATGGTGACTCAACCATCTTCCTGGGCAGCCCATTCCAGTGCTTCACCATTCTTTTGGAGAAGAAATTTTTCCTAATATCCAACCTGAACCTCCCTTGATGCAACTTGAGGCCATCTCCTCTCATCCTGTTGCTAGTTAGAGGCCAACTGTCGCATCCACAACCTCCCTTCAGGTATTTGTAGAGAGCTATTAAGGTCTCCCCTGAGCCTCCTGTTCTCCAGACTGAACAACCCCAGTTCCCTCAGCTGCTCCCCATAAGACTCGTGCTCCAGACCCCTCACAGCTTCGTTGCCCTTCTCTGCACACACTCCAGGGCCTCAATGTCTTTATTCTAGTGAGGGGCCCAAAACTGAACACAGTAGTAAAGGTGTGGCCTCAGAATAATTTGAGTCGGAAGGAACCATTAAAGGTCCTCAGTTGACCTAGGGCGGGAAAGTTAAAAACGAAAATGGAGTTGAAGTGATGGACTATTTGCAGAAAGGTTGCAGAAAATTAGAACAGAGTTACGGTGTCTTTCATAGACAGCAAAACTGTATTGGTGGCTTTCCTTGGATTTGGCATTGGGTGAAAAAAAAAGCTCAAGAGGACTTCAAAGGATGGACGGGAGTGGCCTTTTGTTGTTTTGATTGTTTGCCTTATCAAATCTGTACTTGGAGAAACTACAGATTTTCTCTATCTTGAATGTTTGTAATAGTGTACTGTAGTAAGAAAAAAATTTTGAAATTGAAAGTAATTTTAGAATAATGTGATTGATGGATATGCCTTCATCAGTGTTGCAACATAGAATTTTAGCCACGTATTGTCTAAAAATATATAGCACATATATTTCAAGGAGAGAAGAAGAAAATAATGACAGAATGTAGATTTTCCTCCTTCTCTGGGGGAGCATCTAACTGCCAGAGCACTAGAAAGAAATTTCTGTAGCAGGAAGCCATCCCTTAATTGTCCTCCATAGAATTTGTCTCTAGTGCACGCCACTTGTATCATGATGACACAACTTTCATCATTTCATTTTGATGAAAGCTTTTCATACCTCGTGTTCCCACTGAAGTACAGTTTATGCTGCAGTGAAAGATGTGTGACAAAATGTAGAGATACAGGTTGCATTCTTTTCTTGTTCAGTCTATAGTGCAACTCTTCCCAGGTTAAATTTGCAAATTAAACTCCAAGTTACTCATACTTATACTCATACTCATACTCATACAAGTCTGAAGTGAGGGCTGAAGTTTGGGGCTTTCAGCCATTTGCTAACATTCATATCTTTCAAGGTCTACAGTAATAAGTCAGACTTACCCAAGGTCCCCCGCACTGTTATCTCTGTTTAAGGCAAGTCATTCTCGGGAGTACAGATATAGCTGCATGTGATTTCAGTATGAGTTTGCCCTGTGTTTTTATTGAAAAGGGCACTGGAATCAGATTATGTTATTGAAGCATTTTATCTCCTGGTTCAAAACTGGACATTTGGATTGTAGTTTTGCTTAAACTCATATCACTCTGTACTTAGACTTTTGAGCAGCTTTTGTGCAGATTCTGTAATTTTCCACTTAGAACAACTAACAAGTTAAATCCATGAGATCGAAAAATTACTTCAAGTGTTGAGCTGCAAATGAGGAAGCTCATATTGATGAAGAAATTAAAGGCAATTTGTGTGTTTTAATTCTAGAAAATCATAGCTGGTGAGTAAGTCACTGATGTTACAAAGTGCTGGGTATGCAGTATTTCTCCAGGCTGCTCTGGAAGTATTTCTTGTCTTGACTTGTACAAAGATATTCCAGGCACTAGAGGGAGAAAGGCCAGGTGCTGTGATCAGGCTGTACAAAGGGATGTGTAACCACTGCACAACACAATGCTTGCATATAATACAAAGGTCTTCTGAGAGAGTGAAGAGCAACTGTGCAGGAAATGTCCTCTCATCTGATCTTGTCTTATAGCACAGCATGATTGGTTTACTTGCAGATTTTTTCCGGTGCAATGATGCCAAATTCTTAAACAAGTACGTGGTTTAGTAGTAGTGTTAAGGGAATGCATCGAAGGTGTACCAGTGCTGAAGTGTGTAGGTCATTGAAAAGCAAGAAAGAAAAAAAAAGAAAGAAAAAGTCTTCATGTTTCTGTAAGAGGTAAAATTCTGTTTTTGCTGGAACAGGATTAAGGGAAAACTGCCTGTGTAAGAAATATGGGGCTGGGTTATGTACATGTTACCAAGCTCCCCTCACCTGATATGATCAAGTACTTCAGCTCAGCTTGTCTGGTAGCAGAAACTTATGAGTCATTTTTGCATTGCTTGACCCTGACACCAGCAAATAAATCCTCTGAACTGGGAGGAACAGTCAAAAGGAGAAAATAAGATAATACATAGCCAGACTGAGAGATGTGCCTGATTTGCTAGCTGAAGAAATATGCCTTTGCATTTTTCCTGTTGCTCTGAGAATGCAACTCTTTCTCTTCTTACTGCCAAGGAAAGGCTTGGTCACCCCTCTCAGATAAAGCGATCTACTTATCTCATCAGTTCCCGCTGACCCATTATTTATTTCACAAGTTAGAAAGATGTCAGCATTGCGTAAGAACCATCCGCATGCATATTTGATGACCACAGCTCCCATAAGCAAAACAAATCTGATACACTGCTAGCAGCCATTAAATATTCTATTTACTCCATAAATGTACGTTTTTAGAAATCTATTGAGAGATGCTGTCCAAGGAGATTTGATGCTTGGTATTTATTATGAAGCTTAGTTTTGAATATAAATGATGCAGTTCCCTGAGAGTCTAGTCAACACTTACATCCTCAGTACATATTCCAACATTTAATGAATGCTGAGAACGCATCATTGCTTTTGCTTCTGACTATTGTGCAGTGAAATGCAATGACTTTTCAGTTTACACTCTACTGGGATGCATCTGAAAGCTACATGAGCAAGTTCATATTTTAATAACGTACCAGTATTCTTAAAAAGTGGAATCATTTTAAACTATGTTTTATGCAATACTTGGTTGTAAATGCACATTCTTGCAATTTTCAATCCTGTTAAAACTTTAACAGCTTTGCCTTTATGCAAGAAAATCTCCCTGGATTTGCAAGTAGACTTCTTTGTGTTTTGCTATCTCTGTTCAGTGCTGCAGAGATTTGATTTATCTGTGCTGAAATGTACGGCTCCAGTGACTTACAGTGTGAATAATGCCAACTCTTCCTCCAAACTTTGGAGCTCTAGATAAAATAAATAGATTTACAGCAAGATTTGGGTTATAGTTGTTTTTATTGCAAACCTCAAACATTTGTTACAAAGACAGACAGTTAGGAGTGTGGGACTGGTATACCCAGCCTGCGGGGATATTTAAGTGAAGGTGTCAAAATAGGGTACCAGGAGGAAGGGAGTCTTTTGCTCAGCAGTTCACCCATAGAGAAGATGTTGAGCATTTTTGAAAATCCAGCCATTTATTTTAGGAGAGATGTTTGGTACTAAATCTTCCTGAAAACCTGTCCCCAGAATGGAAATTGTTTGCACAGAAGTGTGGGGAGGAAGGGAATACAAATGGGCACCACGTGGTCAGGAGGCCAGAGCATGGCAGGCTGATTCTCCATAGGTAACCAAAGAGTGCATTACACAAATCCCCTGTTTAAAGGAGTCTCAATTCCCATGAGGTCTAGTTGCACGTCAGGATTGTGAGTTAGTGTGGAAAGAGAGATTGTATTCTATTATGTATCTACATTTTTTTCCCCAATGGTACAGAACAGAAAGGCAGAATCATCTAGGGATACGTAGCATGCAAGTTTCACCATAGCAAATGAACAAAACCTACATTCATTGTTTCTGTATTCAAAAACACCACAGATTGCCAGATTTCCAGAAGCTTCCATAGACTTTTTAATCATACTCCCTGCTTTACATACTTTTACAGACTTTTGTATCAGTGTTTGTGGTAGACGTAGTGCAGGTAGCATCAGAACACCTACAACTTTTCCACGAAGACTAGGTTGGCTGACATGCGATTAGATGTCTGTATTTTAGAAGCCCTGAAGAATGAGCAGCATTACCAGCATTTCACTCTTAGCACTCACTGAAAGAAATGGAAAATTTTCTGTTTCAAACAGGTGTGGTAAAAAAGCAGCGCAATGGTGGTGATCTGAACCCATGGTGCCACACAGTGCAAGGCGTTTGCTTCTTGGCTAGCAAAAGACTATGGATCTGATTGAGCTGAACATTTTAAATCTGCATCTTTAAAATTAAAAAAAGAAAAGTGATTATACCATATTAGTAGACAGAAAAAACTATGCAAAACAGTCAAAAAAGAAAAATGAAGTATCAGTTGTACTTTAAAAATGTTTTTTCTTCTCTTTGCCAATGGGTATAACATCGCTGTAGGAGTCTGAAATTAAACCATTTCCCTGTTGATTGGGTTTGGCTTTTTCCAGTTGGAAAGAAAGAAAAGAATATGCTTTTCTCTTCTCTTCTTTTTCTAGCATTGCAAACGGCCCGCAAGGATTCCCTTCAAAGAAATCTGATCAGTGATTTAACACAGTATAAAATGTTATGTAAAAGCACTACGAAATATTCTCATGTAAGCCATTTGGGAAGGAAAAAGAGACAAAAACAAATGTTTCAGACAACATTTCCAAAGAAAGATCTATCATTTCTATTATTTTTATACTCTATTTTTTCTCACTCAAGCACATGAAGAATTGGCTTTTCATATGTGTTTTGTGCCAGAGCCCAAGCTGGGAACAAGGCGTCTTTCTGCTCTTCAGTATTTGTGGTGGGACAATTCAGGATCCTGAGGGGAAAAACGTGGCTAAAAGCAGGATTACAACCTGAGACTTTAGGAGAGCAGGATTTGGCCTCTTCAGGCTCTGCTTGGAAGAATCCCATGGGAAATGGCCCTGGAAACAAGAAGGGTCCAGGAGACCTGGTTGACTTTCAAGGATCACCTGCTCCTGTCTCAAGAATGGTCCATCCCACTGAGCAGGAAAATAAGAGAAGGTGTCAGGAGGTCTGCATGGATGAACAAGGAAAATAAAGTATACAAGAGGTGTAAAGGTGGGCACCACCTGGGCAGGTGACTCAAAAGGATTATATGGGCATTGCTGGAGTGTGCAGGGAGTGGTTAAGAAAAGCCAAAAGTCATCTGGAATTGAATCTCATGGGGGAATCAAAAGGTGACAGGAGGGCTTTCTCTAGGTACACTGGCATGACCTGATGTGATTGATGACACAATGTGGTATAATCGATGTGCCTCAGAGGCTGATACATGTGCCAATGCTGTTCAGGCTCTTCACTGATGATCTGGAGGATGGCATATGGCACACACTCTACAGTGCTGTTGGAAGGAGCGGTTGTCAGGACAAGAGGGCTGTGCTGTCATGCAGAGGGACTTCAACAGGCTGGAGAAATGGCTGACAAGAACCTCACCACCGATGGCAGAGGTGCTTCTGCTATGCTCCTGGGGCTGGCACTGCTCCACAAGAGCCGTGAGCTGCAATAGTGTCAAAACTCTGATGCAAGCGGCTTCCCCACTTTACAGAAAGCAGAAACGGATGCAGCTCCTTGTTAAGGTCATCCCACTTTAGCACGGGATAACTGTTACTTCATCTAGTGAAATTCCTCTGGATAGTTTTGTGCTGTTGTGAGAGGAGGGGAAAAAAAAAGGCTGCTAATTTTGGACGTTGTTGCTGTGAGAGTTAAAACTACAGAGAATTTTATTGGCCTGCTGTGCTAGAAGTTAAATATAGGGGCATCAGGAATTTCCCTCCAGGCCAGATAAGTCCCACATAAAATATTTGAACTTTGCAGGCATGCACACCCCATAAGGCAATGTTGAGCATTTAATCTCAGTAGTAACATAAAGAGAGCTTACTCTTCAGAAGCTCTATGCAAGAAGGCAGCTTATTCCCTTCTCTATAATTTCTTCTTATGCTGCTATGCATGAGGTCTGCTCACCATCCTCCTTACTCCTGCCTGTGCAGTCCTCTTCATCGATCCTTCCCAGCAACACAGAACTGAATTTACACTGACTCCATCGTGTGGAGTTACTTCGTCTGTGTTACTCCAGCGTACCTGAGAAAGTTATTTACCTTTCTTTTTTAAAAAGTTCTGGAGTTTGTTCTCTCATTCCTTCGTGTTTTTTCTTCCACTTCTTAGAAGTCTATGGGAGGTGTTTGTCCACGTAAAGATCAAAAAGTAAAACTAAAGGTAAAAAATAAAAGATATTTAAAAAAAGAGAGAGAGAGAGAGGAGAAAATCTACCCGTTTCCAGCAAATCGATCTGTTCTGAAACCAGCCCTCTTTGGATAGGTCCCAAACATTCACTCTGTGCAGACACCCAGAAATCCCAGGATAAATAACTGATATAGTTCCAGTGTAAACTCCTACTCACATGTAAGCACTCACGGACAGCTCGTTGCCTGGAGAGGGAGGGGACACAAGATGTCTGGTATGAAAGAGCAGGTCAATGGAATTATTCCTAGAAACTTTTGAGATGTTTCTGGAATGAGCTCACTGTGTTAATGACTGCTGCTTTCCTATAACGGAGTGTGCTGTTTGGGTAGAGGAGGAGCGTGCTACGGCCATGCACTTGAGTTTTGCATGCTTTACAAAGAAAGTGCTCTGACTGGGAGTGGGCTGGGGGTCTTTGGTCCCCCCATGGGGTGGGGAGTGAATGAATAACTTAGACAAATAAGGAAAATTACAGCCAGCCAGCGACACCCGTACCAAAAAGGACAGCATAGGCATGTAGCTAAACTTAAGATTTCTTCCAGAAGTGAATATAAGGAAAAAAGTCGTATAAGTCTATTTCCTTGTTATGTAAGTTGTATTATTTGAAACAGATCATTTAAAGTTTATGCTTATTCTCTTTAATCTTCTCCCAATAAAACGAGTAAAAATACATCTTTTCAGCTTTTCCTTATGCCTCCAGCATTTGATACTTAGTGGAAAGGGAGTTTACAGTAATCATTTTGTACAACAAGGGAGAAGTTGTATTGTCTTAATCACGTCTTAGAGTTTTTCTGTTTCAGAAATATTACTTTGCAGCATTCTCCTGTGCCTGTGGATATTAATACGACTGCGTCATTCAGATCAGAGCACCAGATGAAGTCACCAAACTAGCTGCAAAGTAGAATTATAATTGAACTTGTCTCACAGTCCTACCTTCTATATGCAGTAGGTAAGCTGGGCAACTGTGTAAAATCTAGAGCTGTGCACATGTGTTTAAAGGTACAAGCAGAAGTTATTGTTGTGCAAAAACTGGTGATGCAGTCTTCCTTCAGGTACTTCATCCTCAGTTCGTGTTTCTTCTCCATTTTAAATTGGATGTTTCTATTGGGGAAAATAGGGTGATCAAAGTGAGTGAGCAAACTGGAAACAAACCTGCCAGCATCTTCCTAGCCTTCTGGCTGATAGCACAAGGCAGAATGTTGCAAACTTCCCAAAAAGAAAGTGCAAAGCAGTTCAACTACTCTGAACTCAGCCATAGCATATGCAAACTGAAATAATTGTAGTGTTGCTGGCTGCAGCATGAACACTTCAGGCCTGAGAGAAGCAGCTCCCAATGCTTGTGTCAAGGGAGGGTGTGACATAGGCTTCCACAGTGGTTCCATCAGACTAGGCACAACGAGAAGGAGAGGTGCAGCCTGTGTGCCCTTTTGCTGATGCTGTGTCTGATTTGTTTAGTCTCTGTGCCTTTCTGCAAAACTGTGAGCACTGGTTTTGCAGCTAATTGTGCTCTTGAAAGTGACAGACCAGGAAATTCTGATTGCAACACTCATTCAGGAGGCTGCTTTTGGTAGGATGCAGTCTGCGTCAATCTGTAAAGCTGTGCCGTGAAAAGTCATTTTATTTTGTGGAGGATTTTGATCTTGCAAAATCTGCCTGCTTTCCAGATTGGAATGAAGCCTAAATTTCAACATTTTCCATGAAAAGAAAACCCCTTGGGGTCACTGTGTTTCTGGCAGGCTGTTGGAGAAGGGAGGATGCTGGAAACTCACTTTACATGTGAATAGCAGGACCAGGAGCAGTGGGCCTGCAAACCACAGCGTTTCCCACCTTCCTGCAGAGCTGGGAGGTTGTGGGCTGGTGATTCAGTTCCTCAGCCCAGCAGTTTGCATAGTGAGTCCTGGAGAACTCTACGCTGTATGCCTAGCTCTGCCTTCCCTCCTCCATGCATGAGTTGGTCCAGTCTGTAGAGTGTTTGCTTCATGGCTTTGGGTTTCCAGGCATATTCCTGAAGTGAACATCCCATTCTGAGAACCAAGAACTTGGCACCCAGCTCTGTAAGAGCTTTGGCATCCAGTGCCAAATTCATGTAGCTGACTTGTCTTTGGTGCCAGCTCAAATCTTTGTCAGAGCTGAACTTGACCTCCATGTAGTGATTTGCTGTCACTGATGCAGGCCCTAAGAGTGGTGTCAGGTCTCAGAGACTCCTTGACAGCTTAATCAAACCCTTTCCCAGAGCACAGCTCTGTGGGTATTCTGGCAGATTGCCTCTGTAGGGACACATGATAGCTGCAACATATAGAGCAGCCTTTGCAAAAGGTTTCCAACCACATCCCCACACTCCCTTCCTGCCCCCTCGACACTATTTATTTTAGGCAGCATGAGAGTAGTACAGATCTAGACAAAACAATAAAATGTCTGTGTGCCATAGAGGGCCTCAGTTTTCTCACCATGTCAGGACATTCTTGAGTACTTTCCTGGGCTGTGCTGTTGGGAACGCAGAGCATCTTCTTTCTGAGCCTGACCCTACACCATGGACCACAGCAGCTTTCCTTTCCTTTAGTGAGCTCTACCTATGCCTTCCTCCTTCTTTCAGGATTAACATCAGTCAGAATGACAGAACTTGACACTGTTTTCCTTAGCACACCTTTCACACTGTCAAAACCTATTGGAAATGTCAGCGACCCATTTAGTCCCTTACCTCAGGTAGACCCGTACTTTCCTTTCACATATATACATCCAGGCTTCATCCATCCACTGTTCAAGCATTAGCCCCAGGAGAGGTCTCCAAATGTGAGAGGTCATGTAGCAGTCAACAACTGGACATTTGCTAATCAGTGTATCTTCAGAGCATGTGATGTAGATGAGTCAGCATCTTCAGACAGCTTCTGACCACAGAGGACCATTAAGTGTTGCACTTGTGATTCACTTTGAGACTGAACATGCCGAGTTAAGTGACTGCAAAAGGGAAAATGGTTTCTAAGGATGTGAAATGTTGCCACCATTCCCCATTTTAAATGTGCCCAAGGATATTAGGAGTCATGTTATAATATTGGACAAATGTAGACACACTTCTACATCTACTTCAAGAGCCAGATTAGACTTCTAAGGGCTCAGTCTGGGCATCTTCAGCTTCACCTGAACACAAAGAGGGTTGCTGGTGCTTAACATTTCTGGGAAGTAGGCCTAGCATGTACTAGGTTGTGTTGGTGCTCAGCCAAGAGCTTAGGAAGCACAGTCTTTTCTCTCCTTCTGCAGCTTTGGGGCAATCTGTTTTCTTGCAACAATACAAAACTAGTACTAAGAATTTGTATGTTTTTTTTTGAATGGTGGCAGACACTTGATGGAAATCTCCATATGTAGGTCTGGATAGAGATCTGAGTTTGTTTTCTTTTTTCCTTTTTTTGTTTGACCATCTAGAAACTTTGTATAGGAGACCAGAAGAGCTTAGCTTGTTTAACAAATCAAAACCTGAGTCTCAAGAGTGGTGTATAAATACCTGGTAAATAGTGGAAAAATCATTGGTGCTAATGGATAACGTCACCTAAGACAAGATCTAGCTGGAAACAAGGCACTTATAAATGGAAAGCACACTTTTAAGGGGAATGACAGAATTGCCCATCCCCTTCCTTTTAAAGATAGAGCTTTATCACTTGTAAGTGGTTCAGATATACTATGTCTGCCAGCCACAGCAGGGAGCGAAAATCAGACACCCAGGAAATCCTTCCAGCTCTAAGGTCCTATAAGAAGCCTGTGCTATTGAACTGATAGAAAGCTGCCAGAAAAGGAATGCTATCTGAGCCTAAGCCTGCTCATGGTGAATTCATTTGAAAATTCAAGCAGATGATTTCAGGGTAATTATTATTATGTTGCTTGCTTAGCTGCAGCTGTGATTTTCTTTCTGTATAGTGTAGACAGAGCTTTACAAAATGTTTCCCAGCACCTTCTGTGATAATTAACAGCTATATGTAAACCTTGCCTATTGTTGCAGATAGCACAACATGTTCTTAATTGCACGTTTCAGATTAGAAATGGATCAAAATATGAAAAGACAAAACAATAAAATCTTTAGAATTGGTTTCACTCTTAGAATTTGTTTCAGTGTCTATAATTGCTCTTGGTTATATTCTCCTTCTGTTGCATACGTGAGAACCCAACTGGTCTTTCATGGAAGCTTAGTGAAAAAGATGAGAAATGACCCTCTTCTCCAAAATTCAAGAGGTGCTTTGATATCTGGTTGTACAAGAGTATATGAGAGAATTTTTTTTCTCTTCAAAAGAATATTCGGTTTTATTTCTTTTTCTCTAGTATCTCTGATGATTGATTATGTTTACTAAGACCATGGTACCAAAAAGCACAAGGCTAGATTGTGCTGCAGAATTTTGTATGGGAATTGAATGGCTGGTTTTCTCAAGAAAAGGTCCCATGAGCTCACAGCTTGCCCCCAGATAATAACGGGTAGGATGAAGGCTGAAGATGCCCAGGCCCCCTACAGATGGTCTGCTATAGGAATGAGACAGGCAGGTGGTTATTTAAGATATTAAGCTGTAGGGCATGGGTGTCCAGCCTTTTGGTGTGCCTGGGCTGCATTTAGTGAATAAAAATTGTCTTGGGCTGCATATATGTAGGTCACTCCAAAAGTAATCCTACTTATTTCCATGGGAACTACAACAGATAAAAAGAGCACAATAACACTGTTTGATCTGAGCTACAAAACACTGTTTTTCAACATAATAACCACCATAAGCTCTGCATTTTCACCAGCAATGAACAAGAGCCTGCATGCTGTGCTCATAAAAATCTGCACCAGCAGAGGTGACCAATTGTCACCACAGCTGAAACACACCACGCACCATCTCACTCTGCTCACATCCACTGTTTGGTCTCCATAAATGTTCAGCAAGCATCGGTCAATGGGTGCAATCTTTTTCTGCAAATGGAGGAATTTGGGAACAAAAACGTAAAACTTGTGGGATATTTGACCTTGTATTTGTGTGGTGGAAGCTCCATACCTGGAGACATTCAAGGTCAGGCTGGATGGGGCTCAATAAGCTGGGGATATCCCTGTTCATTGCAGTGAAGTTGGACTAGATGACCTTTAAAGGTCTCTTCCAACTATAAAGATTCTATGAGACTATGGGTTTTGTTTTCAAATTCCTTTATCAAAATGGAAGGCATGCTGTGTATTCTTCACTGTTCGCCATGTGCTTAGCCAGTGTGTCAAAATGAATACAATATCTGCCATCACTTGTGCCAGCACCGTCCTCCCTGCGCCCTGCTTTCAGTGGGCACAGCACTAATAGCCTACTGATGGTTTGGCTGTTGCTGAGCAATGGGTGCGTGCCCAAAGATCCACAGCCTTTAAAATGTGGAGAGGGACTGAGCTGCAATGCAAGCTGTGCTGGGCCTCATTGCAAGCCCATGTTGGGCCACATGAAATCATGGCCTCTAGTGCAAGAGAGATGGGTATACATAACAGAGTTGGTCAAGGCTCTGTGCTTGAGCTGAACTGCGTCATCAGCAGCTGCACATGCTCACCTTATGACTGATCAACAGCATAGTTAGGCAGAGTGGAGGATCTGCTATAAAGCGAGCTTGGGCAGAACCGTATAAATACATGAAAGGAGGAGGAGACACGAGGAAAAGATGGAGTTGATAGAAAAAATGTTTGGACACAGTGTTCCTGCTGCACTAGGAGAGTTATTGTGAAGCAGATTTGAGTGGAAGATGGAATCACTTCTTATTTGAAATTAGAAAGGAAAATAAATATTGAAATATCGTCACTAACCCAGTGGACCAGCAATGATCAGAAAGCCAGAGAATATTCTACGGCACTGGGAGGGATTTTATGCAGATGATATCATTCCTTCTTTGAATGAGTGTTATTAATCTGCATCTGAAGCATAAAGCCATGAGGTAATGGAATACATTAATTGCTCCAAGCTGCCAGTGTCTCTAGGCCAGCAGTTGCCAGCAGTTTCGGAGCAAACTTTTGCACTGGCACCTTGACTTTTTTTCCTCCCCACCCTTGTACCTAGTAGGTAACTTTCATGTTTGCCACAGGTTCCCATTTTAGCCTCCCATCACCCAGAGATTTTCTGCTGATTACTGTCCCATGTCCCAGCTCCTTGTATTCCTGTTGCTTTTTCCTGCTGCCAGCTTTGGGAACAAGAGTGCAGAGACCAGCAAAGCTTATTTGCCTGGACTCCTGCACTCTGCTGAGCCTCATCTGCACTGTGGGCACACCTCACTGGTTGGGAAACCCTGCGTTACCTGAACCATTCCCCTAGCTCATCTGGTGAAAGGAAAGGTGAAAACAGGGAATATGAGTGGTGTTTTTCCATCACTAATTAAGCACCTTTAAGAACCTTTGGTTCAGGTGGGACCTCATTACTACTTTCTCCCAGCTACTCAGCTTCTGCTCACAAGGGAACCTCAGAGGATTTTCAGAGCACTGTGTAAATGACCTTGCAGAGCAAGCTATTAGCATTCACTGAGTATGTCCAAGAGCAGAAACTTATGTTAAAGCAATAGTCTGAGATGTAGCACTTCCATTAATGGCTTAACATCTAATTAGATTGTACATCCTCTAGGCCAGATTCTTCTATGTCTAATATAATATGAATAGATAGCTGATACGCAATATGTGTTTTATAGTAGTGTTTAAGGGTTAGAAGGACAAAGATTGATCTGGCTATTTTTAATCTCCAGGTCTCTAACCCCAAAGTCTGGCCTGCCATTCCCAGAGAACCAGAGTTCAAACCTTGTTGTATCTAAGTTGTATGTAAGCTATGTACTTTTTATTTGTGCATCTGACAAGCTGAGGTACTCATGGTGTCTGAGAGCAGTTTAAGATATCTGTATGGACACAGTCCCACTCTGTGCATGGACACAGCTCCCACTCAGCCCTGGGTGAAAGGGACAAAAGCAGTCTATGTCTGCAGTTCCTGCTGCAATTTTTTGGACAGAGCAAATTACCAAAGTCTTCAGATGGCTCGTCTCTCCATCTCTGATAATCTGTCCATATACCAGTAGACAAGCAGTTTGGAGAGAGGAGAAGTTGAGGAAGAGGAAACTGGGAGACGGGTTTTAGGAGAATACATAAAGCTAAGAGGAAGTAAGGTAACAGGCTTGTTGAGGAGATGGAGCCCATAGAAAGAAGGGTTAGAATGAGGACTGGAGAGAGGAGTCAGCCTTGGTCCAACAATGTGGTTGGAAAGTTGGTCTAGCAATAGGACAGGAGAAGGAATTAGGATGAGACAAGACAGAAGGCTAAGGTTGGGTGAAGCGTGTGTTGGGGAATCCCAATGGGCTCAGACAGTTTTTAGGAGAACTTGGTGGTAGAGCTAGGACTGCCTGGGCAAGGAGAGCGAAGGAAGAGAATGCATCTGGAGCTGAGAGACTACAAAGTAAGGGGAGGCTGGCAAAGAAGAAGGACTGAAGGGAGGGAGGGACTCAGTAAGAGGAGAGTGGTTGGGCAAGGAGGCAGGGATGGTGATATGCAGCCCATAGGAGGGAGGAAGGAAGGGAGGAAGGAAGGGGTGCATCCATGGAGAATAATCAAAACAGGAATGGCGTAGTGGGGTGGGGCAAAGTTAATCAAGATTGGGAAAGAAAAGCAGAAGAGTATGTGCTTCTTGTAACACGTATTTATTTGGTACGTGCTTACTAGCACTGAAACCCACTGGGAAAATCTCCCTCTGTCTCTCAGTCACGTTCACACAGACATCCTGGCTGATAGACAGGGCAATGGTCAAACACTGGTGGAAGATGTCCTTTAGTTCAAGTGGTGGACATCTTCCAACCCACTGTGCAGGTTTCTGTGTGCTAATGACTGAAGTGTTCGGAAACAACAGCAACACTTCTGGCTTTCAGTGTGCTTTTATAAAACAAGGAAATAATGATTATGTCATTTTCTGTTTTCTTTATATTAACATTTAAAAATCAAGTACTTGTCTATGGGCAATATTATTTATTATTAATTATTATTATTATTAATAATAATAATATAAAAATTAAGATTGTGGAGCAAAATACTCTCACATATGAGATTTTCATCTTTAATTTGATGATCATACACTATTTTTTCCTGGGGAATGTAGCTGAAAGTGCAAGATGGATCTCATGTGGGATGGATTCAGGCTATTTTTCCTTTTTTTTTTTTTTTTAATAACATAGAAATCAGCAGACATATATTACATGAAATGAGTATTAAGGAAGGAGACTAGAGCTTGGCAGAGCTGTGTCTTGCCCTGAAAAATAAAAATCTCTCCATGGTTCTGCACTAATTCCTGTATGATGCTAGTAAGGTCTTGACAGCTTATTTTAAAAAGTATATTTCTTACATTCCATGTTCCAAACTTCAGATGCTTATGCTTGTAGCAAAAGTCAGCATCTGTTGTTCCGTGATCAATTAAAGTGCTGTATAATGTTGAAGCTTCTACAAATAATAGTTTTTAAAAAGAGAATCAAATTGGGCATTTAAAATTAATGAACAAATGGGTATTTGTGATACTACAGTGGCGGGTGTTGTAGGTAGTAGTAATTCTGTCTTCACCACGGGGTTTGACAGATACCATTACTTCAGCTTCGGTGCCATGCTTTGAGCAATATGGTGAAAAAGAAATATTGAGCTGGAGCTCATTAATGGTGCAATCAGACACAATGTTCTCGCTGCAGCAGATCCTGGCTCATAGGTTGCTGACCTCTCAGATCTGCTAGTAGAACAGCACTTCTGGCTGCTCCTCAGTTTTGTGAAAATGGTCTGGCTCGGCAGGGGCACTGTTTTGTTTGCCCTTTAAAAATACATACACTCCCCACAAAAGAAACAACAAACCACAGATCATTTGACAGAATTTGTGTTGGGAAATGACTACAGATGGATCTGTGCTGGCAGATCAGGAAGTGTGATTGTATGCCTGGCAGAAAAGGGGTGATGAGCAGCTGGCAGGAGAGCCAGGGCAGTAGGACTGTAACTTGGGATGAGCTGTGATCAAAACACATCTGACCCTGCTCCTCTGAAGGGCCATCCTCAGCCACACTGTGCACAGTGGGGTTTCCACCCAGAGATAAGTATCACAAAGTTGGTCTTTAATGCCCACTGCTGAGGACCACGCTGTTGTTGCATGTGCAGCCTTCCTTGCTGGGCTTCTTACCCACTAAGTGATGAACTTTATAGTCTGAATAATGCTTTCTGAACAGGTTTTTGTCCCTAAGTATACATGTTATGTAAAGTATATGTTATTGTGCATATGTTTGACTTTTCACAACAAGCTGTATCTTTCTGCTGTCCATTCTTTGCCATCTACCTGAAAATACTCAAGGCGCAAATTAATCCGTCTTATACCATGGCCAGAATCACAATAAGTCTATTGAATGGACCTCACAGGGAACATTTCAATCCCACAGGTATTTGAAAGACACTTAGTAACTTCTGGTACTCCTTAAATATTAACAGCTGCTCTGGACTGTTGGGTGAATGATAGTTTGGAAAGCGTTCTGTGCAGACCCATGACATAACTGTGTCTCAGCTGAATAGGAATGCTTCCTTTAATCGAATCATTGTGTAACATGTCTGATTCACCGTGGAGTTGCTAAGAGTTGCGTCCCAAGTCTCACAGCAGCAGATCAGCACATGGCATAACTTGGGGGTGGAAGTGGAAAAGTGAAATTTTTTAAGCCGTGCTTGTACTCTGAATCTTTGTCTGCAGGCTGGATGGATGCAAAACTGTTTTCCCAACCTAAACTGGAGTCTGAAGGCTTATTTGATTTGTGACCTAAGAACAGTTTGAAAAGAGAAAGCAAATGGGCTCAGTGCAGCAACGAAGCACTGCCTGGCAGTGGGGATGTCCTAGTTGTACACCATATGTCATCCTCAGCAAAGATATGCAGATCTAGAAATGGTTCTTTAGAAATGGTTAGCTAGAAATGGTTAGCTTTATGGTACCAAGACCCCAGCATGAAGCTGGACGGCTTTTAGGCCGCTTCATGTTGTGACTGTTATTTCCAAAGTCTGCAGTGCAAGTACACAAGCTGAATCAGCAAACCTGCTCCGCTGCTCTGGTGTTCTTTGAGTGATTTTCATGTGCAAAGCTTTTGATTTGATTAAGAAGACTTTACTGGTGCAAAAGAGATTGAAAGGTAGTTACAACTTGAGATTCATTTTGTCTAAGTTTAAAAAACAGCAAAATGTGCAACACTATGGTGACACAGGTTTGCAAGACCAAGAGGGTCTGGGGCACATTACCAGCATGTAAACCTTCCTTGAGGGAATTAATTTTATCTGTTGGAAGAAAAACAATCAGTTGTCCTTCAAAAAAGAAGGAATAACCTGGAATAAGTGTCAGTCAGCTGGAGAGGCTATCCATGTGGTAAGCATTTATGATATGTACAAGTATGCAATTGATTTTTGTAATCCCAGACAAAAGTAGACACTTCTGAAGCATTATCAGCCTGTGAAAAGCTTCCAAAGACCAAAACTACTGCTGAAAACCCAGTGGGGTGGCTAGCTTCCAGCTTGGCATCTGCCCTGAATGTTCCATCTACCTAAAATTGCCATTATAACATAGTCAGAAAAGGCATTTTTCATTTCCTGCTCCACACTGATGTGCAGAGTTAATCTGCGCTATTAGCAACTAAACAGTGGTTTTCAGTTCAAAACCAAATGCCTTCTATTGAGGGTTGGATCCTGGCAGCTTCTCCCTAACAGTGGAGAGGGATGAGGGTGCAAGAAGCTGCCCGGACGCAAATGTACCAGAACAGTGCACTTTCCATCAAGTTAGGTTTTGTTTTTTTGCTCTTCATAGCTTTAGTTTCTTATACATAAAACCTCTCCCCCGATGCAACCATGCTCGTGTAATGTGGAGAAAAGCCCTTGCTGCTTCTCTCCAGTAGGCCGCTCTGTAGTTTCTAAAGCATTTCAGACTTCTGGTTAAATACGGTGTGCCCATGCTTTCCTACAATTCACAACATGGTGGCTCTCGTGGTGGTTGAGTTCACTGTGAATCTAGTTCATTTTCTCTGAAGTTGCTTCAGAAAGTGAAACTGCCCTTCTCCTCTCCCTAGATAATCCCCTTCTGCCAATGGTCACGAATCACCCTGGGTGAATTCTTACGCGGAGATGGTTCTGAAGTTCTGTTGAGTCATCTCTGCAATCTGGGAGGGTTTGCTTTGCACTGGCTCCAAAACAACCGAGAGGGAATTGCCTTGTGTAATTGCTCGCTGTCTTCTATAATGCTCATATGTAATACCCTGTGCAGTTCTTCTTTGCCACCCTTACCACTCTTTCCAAAGCTTAACCCTACTCTTGTGGTATTTTTGCATTCCTGGTTTTAACTGAGTTAGGTCATGAACATGTCTCTACTTTGCAGTTATCTCTTCTGGTTGAAGATATTGACGCTCCAGGTATTCATTATTGTTCCTGCGCCAGAGGTCACCATTCCCACTGATATGCCAGCAGCTGGAAATATGCTTATGTATCCCATTTGCTGCTTTACAAAATTAACTTGTTAAACTAGAACCACTAAAGAAGGCAGTCAGAACCACCCCAGAAGTAGTGAAGCAGCTTAGGGAAGTATCCACATAACCTCTCCTGCTGCCTTAATCATAGAATCACAGAATCATAGAATCATAGAATGGACTGGGTTGAAAAGGACCACAATGCTCATCCAGTTCCAACCCCCTGCTATGTGCAGGGTCGCCAACCAGCAGACCAGGCTGCCCAGAGCCACATCCAGCCTGGCCTTGAATGCCTCCAGGGATGGGGCATCCACAGCCTCCTTGGGCAACCTGTTCCAGTGTGTCACCACCCTCTGTGTAGAATACAACTTGTAATCTTCATGTGGGACAATAAAACTGCATATGAAAAGGAAGAGTCAGTAGCAGACATTTATACACAGCCTTGACAACCAGTTGACTTCCACCTGCACCATTGGTAAAGGTGATGCTAGGGCACAGATGGGATTCTAAATATTAGCAAATTCCATCACAAACTAAATTAAAATCTAATTACACAAATTTGCAGTGAAAAGGGAAGAATAAATGCAATATCTGAACTCTGTTAAAGGATTTACATTTGTATGAAAACATTTGTAAAATTAAATGTTTAAAAAAATAATTTGTCCAGGAATAATTATGGCTTTAAACAGAATGTAAATGCAGAGAAAACCAAATTAAGCTGGGACATGAGGTAGAGGAAGTTAGTCATAAGAACAATTGCTTTAATTTAATATACTTTTCCAGCAGCCCTGGAAGGTCTTGCTGTAGGATCATTAGGATCTAATTCTCGTCCCAGGAAACACAGCTGTTGCAAGCCTGATACTGTGTGTGTGCATGCACATCTCTGTGTACACTGCTTGTGACAACCTGGACAACAACTCTGAATACTGCAAGTAGAAAGAGCAGCTTGGAAAGGTTACCCATGTGGACTGGGAATATTAAATGGAAAATCAGCTTGGGGAAAATAGTTGAAAAGTAAACATAAAGTGCAGTAGCAGGAGTAGAAAGCAATAATGCAAATAAAATATAGGCAGAATGCGGGAAGTGCAGAAGGAATCTCTGTGGAATTATAATAATTTGTAGCAAGGCAAAATAAAAAGTCCTTTAAGAGATTTTAATGTAGCCTTGATATAAGTCCAAGCGCAGGTCAAGATTATTTGCAGCTTGGAATTTAAATTTAAACTTGCAATCTTTTTATTGCAGCTGTGTGTTTCTTTAACTTTTCAGTCTTTTCTTTCCTTGTGGTATTAGATACATTTTTAGAAATTGAGACTGCTCCAAGCCATAGAGAATCTAAAATCATAAGCCAGATGTTTGGAAGTGAAGAGAGGGTGTTTAAGAAACACAGCTTTAACATGATGACATTATGTGTTTTATATATATTTGTACAGAAAGATATACCAGTACATATACAAATACAAATACAGTTTGCCAACTCTTTTGCTTGTTTTCTGGGTCACACCCTGAGGGGCACTCATAGGTCTTAATGTACTGACCAGATTCACTTGAAGCCCCTACCAGTCTTAAAAGCTCTCAGAAAATATTTAAAGCTTAACATGAGCTATTTGGAGGAGTGGTGGTCTTCAGCTCAGCTCTGCCTATGGACTTCTTTTTCTTTTGAGTTTACAATGTGGTTTGGCCTGACAGCTTGAACTTGTCTTTGCCTCACCACCACGTTCCCTCCTGGAGTTCACTGGGTGCGACCTATGGACTGGTTTGACCTCAGCCCTGCTCTGTCACTATGCTCTGAGCTTGTTGGACCAGGCAATCATCTCTGGGTCTGTGCAGCTTGGTGCTGTGAGCAGGCCATGGCATCACCTCAGCTCCTGGTCTCCTCTTCTCTAAAGGAGAAAAACTGTTCTTGGTGCTCCCTGACACTGTCTTGAAATACACATGTGGGTGTGTAGGGATGAGCTAGTGTGGACACTGGTACCAAAATTATAGCAGATGGTAACTCCTGTCCCTTGTGCAGAAGCTTGCCAACTGAAGTCACCTTTACATCTAATGAACGAGTTGTCTCTAACTGACCTCTCTTCCCCTACACAGGAAGCAAAGAAATGAACAATGGCATAGGTAAGGAACTGAAATGTTCAGTAACACTGCTGTTCCAACACACACAAAATCTAGATGATACTTTTATTTTCAGGTGTGAAGATCTGTGGCTCAGTTTTGGCTAGAGGACTTTGACCACAATTAAAGATAATCCTATATTCAGTGTTATACCTCACGGGCTTGAGCCTGCAAAGCATTGCTTGTCTAGGTAAGAAACATTTACCAATATAGTTCATGTGAGTGTTTCAAGAGCTTAGCATTTAAATTGTGCTCCCATAGGGAGCTGCTTAAGAGGCATGTACCAGATGGTCAGCCAACAGGGTAGGAAGATAGAAAAGTGGATGAAGGAAGCTTCCTTCTTCCTCCTAACCTACAACTTCTCAAAAGATGCATCCAGTCTGGGAGGAAATAAAGTATAACATACAATGTCTCCTCATTTGACCTGGGTAAGGAAAAGGTGTCTGGGAGAAAAGTAGTATGGTGAGGAACGGATAAAGAGACAAAACAGTAGCACGATGAGCCCTGGGAATGGGAGTGGGGAATGAAGTAGTAATTAAAATGCATGAAAAAAGGATGCTTAAAATAACAAAATCTTATTGGCAGCTTGTGGGAAGGGAGAAGAAATGGAAAGGTGGGTACCACGAGTTTGGCCTCCATAAACCTAACTGCAACTATCTCATTTACTTCATTCTACAGTCCATAGCAATGCAGGGAAGCGATTCCACATCTCTTGACTTGTGTGATTAAAATGTTCTTGGCATCAGCTTTGGTTTTAATGCGATTGGTTTGTAACATAATTAGAAGGGATTTTACAGCTTTGTGTATTTTTATTTAAGAGACAACAAAAGTAGTGCACAGTTGTGTTTTTTACTTGGAAAGGATTGCTAAAGCATTATACCAGAATGGCAGTACAGTCTTGATAATAAGATCATGCATAGCAAGCATTGCAGAACAAGCTCTTAATTTTTTCACACAATGCTTGTGACTCAAAAAAAAAAAAAAAAAAAGAAAAAGAAAAAAAGAAAAAAAGAAAAAAAATGACACAACCTCTGGTTGGTTAGCCGTGATCTCAGTCATATTGTGCAAGCTGTTTGCAGGATTGGATCACAAAATAGACCCTGAAATGGTGGCGGGGTTGTCAGTTATGTTTCAGTTCTCTGAGCTTTCTGGATTTGGTAATATTCCTATGGGGTTTTTTTTGTTTCCATACCAAGTTTACTGCTGAGGCCACAGTAACACTGTCAGAGATGTTATGCTTGAGTGGTCCCACTAAGCCAATGGGATAACTCATGTGTTCAAATAATGCCTGTAAAATCTGATACAAGGAGCACTTAAGCATATGCTCTCTCTTCCTCAGAGCAAACTTGCTGGCATTGGTGGGACTTAACAGGCACACACGCTCTTTCTGATGATACACACAGAAGGAATTACTCCACAAGGCATGTATCTCCCCAAGAAGGGTTCAGAGCTGTGCCTCCCTCCCCACCTCTCATACCCCTGCGCCCAGAGCCTCGTGGAAGTGAGTTTTCTCTATGCAAGCTCCTCTCTTATCTGTGCCCAGCATCTGCCTCATGTGGCTGTGTCTTCTTATCTCTGCAGGCCTGGCCTCCATGCTGAGCTCCTACTGGAGAAGTACCCACCTGGGCTTTTGGCACCCCTGCCAACCTCCATGCTGTTACAAGGTGCCTGCAGGTCATGTTTGGGATTTCACAGACTAGCCAGGCGCTCTACCACCTCCAATAGGACCTTGATAGCAATGATACAATTTACATATCTCAGTGGAGCTGTGCCAATTAAAACCCATGGAGAATCTGACGTCTTAATTTCTCCTTGATTGGCTGTGAGCATATCTGCAAGGCTAATTGTGCTCCACAAACACACACACGTTCAATTCACAGGTATGGTTATTCCACTGTTCAGTCAAAATACAATATATGCCATATTTTCGTGACATAGGAGAGGCCTCTACACTGGCTGCAAAGAGGGACCTGGGGAACAATTCACCTCTGAAGGAAACGAAGTGTTGCCCTTTCTGCTGTACCACTTAAGCCAACAGATGAGCAATTTTGAGGCTTCCTATTGTGCCCTAGAGTATGTTTTGATATTGCATTTTAAGACATCGCATGGTTTAAATAGAAGATACAGTCAGTTCTGAAATGTTTTGCCCCTTCTCAGAGAAAAGGAGCTTTGCCACCAGGATGCAACGAGCCCATGGCACAACCTCCTGGAAAGGTGTAACCAGACTTGAAGAAGCCCAGACAAAAGTGGCGTAGTCAGCAGGGCTGTTCTGTGCCAGACAAAAAAGAAGTATGTCTCTTTTAGTGCTGCTTACTGGAGTGACAAGCCAGCCTTGAGCCAGGTACCCTATTTGTATTACTCTTGCTCTCTCTGCCTAATTTCCCGGTCTTTTATGCTACATAGGTAATTGTTCATCCATGTGTGAAAATTGGTATACGATGCAGTCATGCTGCTCTGATAGGATTTTGGAGAATGAGACCCATGGCTTTTACTCCCTCAGCCTTGTGAAATTTTGGGACAGCTGCAAGACTGCAAGTGCCACGTTTTTAACTTGGATTTGTTTGCTAAAGCACGTTTTGAAACTGTGCTCCTCAGCATTGGAGCCTGACACTTGTTAGCCTTACTTTAAAAAATGTGTATATATAAAGACTTAACAAACTCACTGAACACAGCTGGAGGAACTGATTTCTCAGGAGACCCCATAAAGAGAAAAATTGCACAGCGAGGTTATTAACAAAAAGGCATCAAGGTCATTTAGTTATTGCTGTAGTCCTTTGGATTTAAAAGAGACTGCAAAACTTGAAATGATTGGAAATACCATAGCTTATAAAACATACTACACGGCCGGCTTGTGAAGCACCACTGCAAATACTTTGTGTATTACTTGAATGCCATTTCAGTCAGGGAAACAAGGCTAAAGGAACTTGAAGCTTTGTTGTTGATCTGCAGCTAATGATTCCTAGTATGTCTGGCAAAGTAAACATCCCAGTAATCAGAAATTTTAGCTTGAGTTTTTCAATGGAAGAGGGATTTTTTAATCTTTGTGGATTTCCTATACTCATATATGTACTGGAAAGGGTATGAAGGGAAAATAAATACAGAGAAAAAAGTCAGGAAGTAACTAAAACATCACTAATCCTGCAACCTTTGAGCCGCTCAACTATTTTTATGTTTTCAAAATGCAGTATTTAAAGAGACCTCTGCCAAACGCATCTGTGGCAAACATAATGCTAGAGTGACATTGACTAGCCAAATATTAAAATTTGAATAGATAAATGTGAAGAAAAAGTATACTACTGTAAAGACCTTGGCAAGGTGAATATGCGTTAAGTGCATATATGCCTTCTGTTTCTTTAATAGATAAAATAAAAGGCTTTGGAAAAAAAAAAAAAAGCTGGCAAACCACGCTGTATTTAAATGAACTGTTCAGAACTTAAAGATGCTGAAAAAGAAAGATCAGAGCAAACCTCCGAGCTGAGGCACAGGGAGATACAGTGGAAAATGTGAGCAACTTTACAAAAAAGTTCAGAGGTAGCAAGAAACCTGTCTAGCCCAGTTGAAAGTAAAACTACATGGCTGCAAGGAAGTAAAATGGTGCAAAATACAGAATCTACCAAGCTACAGATATAAAATTCTTTCTGAAAAGACAAAAGCAGTACTCAGTGGAAAGCCTAAAGCTCTGGGACTCGCTTTTTTGGATGCATCTATGCTAGCTTCAGAGCACAAGCCCAAGCTCAAACTTGCCTCATGTTTGGACACAAGACTGTGCTCAGGGCCTTGGGTGAGCTCCATCTTGGGGAAGAGGAAGGGAGTCAGAACTGGCTCAGCCCTTTAATATAACCCCAACGGTATCATGCCCTGCATGGCACATGAGCCTTTGCCTTCTCCCAGATCCTCCTCTGACCTCCTCGTAATTCTGCTTGGAAACAGCTCCCTCCCAGACAGGCTTAACATCACATCCCATAAAACTGCTAGATGTGTGGTGTGCAGAGTCTGAGGTGGTCCAGCCTGCTCAGCAGCAGCACGGATGCAGCCTACCCCAGGCATCAGGGCTGCCTTTTGGAGAAAAGAGTGCTACTGGTTTAACTTGGCTGCTATTTCTGTTTCTTTTCTTTCCCCTTAGATTTTGTCACACCGTCATGGAGACTTTGGCCAGGCAGGGCATGCAGCCAGCCTGCAGGGTGCTGAGGGGCTCTTGGACCTCGCCACCTTCCTCTGCAACGAGGACTGGTCTCATGTACTTTATGCGTGTGGCTTGGGCATGGTGCTACAGCCTCAACAGAGCTGTGGTGCCAAAGGAGATGGCACAGGGACTCTACTAGAAGGTATCTTCCTCAGCAACTGCTTTGCTCTGTGGCTGTGACTGGACACACGAGGCCTGTTATGCTGACAGGAAAGAGGACTGATGCCAGGCCATGGTGACAGTTTGGGTAGGAGGGCATTTCTTCCCATGCCCACAAGAGCTACAGCTGGGAATCACGGAATCGTTAAGGTTGGAAAGCCCACTAAGCTCATCTAGTCCAACTGCCAACCCATCCCCACAACGCCAAGAAACCATGACACTCAGTGCCACATCCACACAGTTCTTGAGCACCTCCAGCAATGGTGACTCCACCACCTCTATGGGCAGCCTGTTTCAGTGCCTCATCACTCTTTATGGAAAGAAATTTTTCCTAATATTCAACCAGGAAGCTCTCCACTGAACACACGTAAGGAAGTGGCCCAGCTGTAAGGGCTCTTCCGAGGAGAGAGGACAAATCCTGACCCAAACAGATGTTAGCATGGCATCATAAACACAGGTACTTGTTTGAGGCACTCCCACACTAATGATGAACATGGTACAATTATCTAGATGTGGCATCAGCGACTGTGAAGCTCACTGAATGTCCAGTTGAATTTCTGGTTAGTAATACGCAATAGAGTTTGAAGATCTGTTGGTAAATTGTACCCCATATCACTTTGTTAACCTGGAGCTGGACGGACTCACACTTTCCTTGGTGGCCACCACATACAGCTGCAGTACCTGGGAAAAGCAGAAAATAAGGCTGGAATTCCTCAGTAAAGCATTTTTCCAGCACACAGTGCCAGTTTGTCCGAATCAGAAGTGAATCAGTTTGCAGGATGCCCTGGGAGGACAGACAGAAGGCAGTGCCATGCAGAAGGTTGCTAAGCAGCTGGTGCTTGGGGCAGCAGGTGCTGCCAGGTCCCTGCCTGCCTCCAGCAGAGCACCTGGCTGCTGCTGACAAGGGAGAGGTGTAAGTATATGGGGTGACAGCTACTGCTGGAGGAAAGTGGGAGCAGATGCTGTCCTAGCCCGGCTGCAAGTGTGGTGAGCCCTGGAAGTGCTCTGAGCAGCAGCTGGCACCAGGTAAACCAAGATCCTTCCAGTTGAATGGCACTGAATGAGGAGCCCCAGAGCACAAGCTATTAGATAGCAATTTCCTTGACAGAGCCTCTATGTTAATTCAGTACAGACTACTTACAGAATTTCCCTTCTCTGAGAAGATTTCAGCTTTTACAGAGAAATGGTGCACGGTCTTTTTTTTTTTTCCCTCCTTCCTTTTCAGAACTTCAGAAGTTACCTCAAAAAATTCCCCGAAGCCTTAATAATAAAGATTCTCTGTTGTGTGCCAGGATGTAATGTACAATATAACATTTTTACATTTGATGCTCAGCGCAGTTAAATTTACCACAGTGCTTCACATTCAATATATACCGAGAATTCCAGCAAAATCACACACTGTTCAATGAGAGATTTATCATGGGGTGCTTAACAATGAATTATTTAAGAGTACCTAATGTATCATGGTTTCCTGAGAGCCAAATGTGTGCGTGTGTATATACTTATACATAAAATACCTATGAGCCATTATAGAACACCGGTTTCTGAGCGTAGGGGTTTCAAGTGTAAATCTAGAGGATGTTTAAAAATAGGTGTCCTCCTGAAAATGCAGCGGCGTTTTAGCAGGAAAAAAGTCTTAATCTCCCCCATTCGGATACACACAGAGTCATTTGAAAGGAATCTCATAGGTGAAACTCTTAGAAGTGCCTAAATTCTGCTATGGAAGATATTCTCAATGTGCACATCAGTGTGGCATTTCAGATGTTGCTGAAAACTTTTTAAAAAACGTCCCTCGTTTGCAGGTTGGAGGATATTAGTCTGTGCCTCCTACAAGCAAGCACACATAGCACTTTCCCCAAAGTTCTGTACTGAGTGGGTATGCACTTCCTTTCTACGATGGAAAAACAGACAGACAAGGATGAAGCGGTCTGGTGTGCCCAGAGGACATGGGCAGGGAACACACAGCCTGTCTGGCTGCCTTCTCGGAGCTTTCCCAGGGCTGCCCTCAGGACTGTAATTTCTGCCACCCTGGAGATGAGCTGGAGCCCACTCTTTGGCCCCTACCCCTGTCCATGTGAGGTGTGCATGCTGAGGAGCCTCTCCAGCTGCTTCTTCGGCTCATGGTGGGAACAAACCTCATGGGGCCACACTCTTGTCTTGGCGTTGTGTTCTTTGACCCAAACTGCCTTCCAGATGGCTGTTTGCATGTTGAAATGTGTATCAGCTGGCACCATCTGATATGGAATCACAGAACAGCCCAAGTTGGAAGGGACTCATAAAGATTGTGGACTTCAACTCCTGGCTCCACACAGGACTATCACCCCATTGTCCTCTTTGTCTCCTCTCCCCTATCAAGGACCTGTCTCCTCTCTGCCACCTCACTAAGTTGTAAGACAGTAGTTTGCACTTGTTTGCAGAGGAAGGACACCTATCACTCTCCTGTACATGATGGTGTGCTGAGAGAACTGGGTTTTCACATTGCTGGGTGACTTCTTTCAGCAGAACACTTTCCTGCTGGCTCCAGTGGGGTTGCTGTTGTCCACCATTCCGTCTTGCAGATGGGAGCACTGCTTTGAACTTGCTGGGGACCTCACAAAGACAATGTGGCTAGGGGACTTCCTTCGCCACCAGCAGCAGCTGCACTATGTCCCTGTTCTCAGGCACTGTATGAGGAAGGGCAGCATTTGGTGCTTCTTCCCTTATTAAGGCAAGGCGACGACAACCTAAAGCTTTCAGGGAGAGGGTAGGAAGGGAAGAATGCAGCGTGCTGCAAAGGCCAGTGGGACAGATTCAATAGGACAGCTGAACGGGACAAGTCAAAGTCTGGAGATAATTTCAGAGGTCACTGGATCTCAGGTTAGCAACCAGTCAGATCTGGATGACTAGTTTAAGCTAACAGCACCTGCTGGATCATATTCACGTTAATATGATCAGCGTGGTGGCAACTCTGTTCTTTAGCAGCAGCCCTAAATCTGAAAGCCAGAGGGAGACGAACAAAGCCCCTGCTGGGGAGTTCATCTCGTCTGACGAGAAGCAGGGGAACGTTCCTCCTAGGGGTGCTCCCTGAGGGTCTGATCCTCCCATAAATCCCTCATTAGCAATGGTGATGCACACCACCTCCAGGTGGTTTAAAGGCGCGCTGTCCCCCTGGGCTTTTGTCTTCTGCGGAAGGAACGCTGCTCCTGGGCAGGAGGCGGGGAGCCCACCGAGGCGTCTCGTCAGCCCTGAGCGTTTTCAAGGTACGGATTAAGCGAGCTCAAGAGGGAAGATGGCCGAGGCTGTGGCCGAGGGCCGGTCTCACGCCTGCACGCAGCTCTGCAGCCCGCTGCTCCGCACCTTCCAAACTCGCTTTCTCCCATCTCGCTCACAAAAGCCTCGTGCAATTAAATTAGATAAAGGGACCTCTACAAAACTCAACACCTCTGCAGACGGTGGTCCCCAACCCAGGCGAAGCACAAATCCCAGGGCAGACCCCCGAGGATCTCTCCCTACTCCCCCCCCCCCCAAACACGCCCGGAGCCCCTCCCAGCCCGAGCTGCCCGCCCCGCACAGCTGATGGGCGCAGCGCAGCCCCCGGCCCCCTCCCACCTCCCCGCGGCCCGGGCCAAAAAAGGGGCGCCGCGACGGCGAGCTCGACGCGCCTCCTCCTCGTATTTCCTCCCCCGCCCACTTCCAGCGGCGGAGGGGCTCGCTGCCGCCGCCGGCTGCCGCCCGGCATGAAAAGTTCCCGGCCGCAGGATGCGCGGCGCGGCGGTGAGTTCCCCCGGCGGGGCCGCGGGGAAGCCCGGGCGGGGAGGGACGGACGAAGGGAGGGAGGGAGGAAGGAAGAGAGGGAGGAACCTCCGGGATCTCCGCGTCAAGCCGCGGCGCTGCGTGTGCGTGGCCGTGCCGGTGCCCCGGGGGCCGGGCGGCGGCAGGGGGGAGTGCGACGCGCACGGCGCCCGGCGGCAGTGGAGCGGGGCTAAGGGAGAGGGAGCGCGGGTACGGCCCGCCGGGGGGTACGGAAACCCCCTCGGTGACCCCTCCCCCACCCCCTCCCGCTCGGGCCGGCGGCGGGGCGTGGGGGCGTGGCCGGGAGACCCGGTGACGTCACTGCTCCGGCCCGGCTTCCTGCAATAGAAAGTGAGGGACGGTAAAACACCCCCCCCCGCCCCCTCCCTCCCGCTCGGCCCCACCTCCCCGCCCTGCCCCGGTCACGGCGCGGCTCTCCCCGAGGGGAGCCCGGCGGGGGCCTCCCGCCCCGCCCCCGGCCCCGCCCCGCCCCTCGGCGCCGGGGGGGGCGGAGCCTGGGCCGGCCCGGGAGCGGCGGGGTGGGGGGGGCACGGCGCGGGGAGGAGAGGAGAAGAGGAGGGCCGGGGCCGCGCGAGGCGGCGGTGGCGGCGCTGGGTCATGTTTGTGTTGGAGGCTGTCAGGGGAAGGAGGCTGCCGCCCGCCCGCCCCCCCGCGCGCCGCCATCGGCCGCCGCCGCCACGGCACCTCCGCCAGGTTTGTAGTGGGTCCGGGGGTAGGAGGGGGGGTGCTGCCCTGGAGCCGGGGGGAGGCGGGCGCTTTTCCTTCCTATCCACAGGGACCGAGTGCTTCTCTAGACCTGATTTTAATTTCTTAAATTTCATTTTTTTTTCTTTCAATATCTCGTTCTTATTTTTTCTTATTTTTTCTTTTCCCTTGTGTTTCCCCCTCCCCCCCCCCCCCCCCCCTTCGGCCCCCCTGCCGTCCGTCCCCTCCTTTACCCCCCCCCTCTCCCCCCCCCGACGCGTACACGCGCAGCGCTTTGTTCGCTGTTCGGCGCGGCGTTGCGGAGGGGTTTTCCCAGGCTCCGCCTTCTGCATTCATTCATGTTTTTTTTTCCGCCCCCCTCCCTCCTCCTTTCCCTTCCCTCTCTCCTCTGTCCTACCGCGGTGCCGCCCGGCTCCCCTCCTCCCTCCCCCCCCATTCCCTACCGCCACCTCCCCCGTCCTTCGCACAAAGCAGCCCCCCGCTCGGTATTCCGTCCCCGATCCCGCGGATCCCTCTTGTTGCTCCCTTTGTGTCCGTGCCTGCCCCTCGTTGGGTCCGTGCTGCAGCCACAGACAAAAGCAGCGTTAAACATTAATGCTCCTCTGAGCTCTGAGTGGAGTGCTTGTAGAGGTTCTGAATTCGGTTTTTAACGAAGCGTCTGTTGTCCGGCTTGAAAATGCTGAAAACCCTACACGCTCTCTCTTCTCAGCAGTCATTGTGCCTGTATTAAGAGCTGTGTTGGAGTTTATATAAATTCAAGTAAATTCTTCCTGCTGCTAACTAAGAAAATGTCTCAACTCGAGGTAGCATGACTATAAAAATAAGTGGCGTTTTGTTCAGTTGAGCTGGAACAGTGCAACAGCTCCACTTATACTCTCTATAAGTTCTATAAGTGCTTTGCCATAGGTCTGTAAGGGATTTCAGGTAATGAAGCATGCTGGAAGTATAGCAGCAGAACATTAGAAAAGGGAGAAAGGGCTGTGAGTGTTCTGTTCCCTGCTGCAAGCATAATTCTTCCCTGGGAGTTCCTCCAGACCTGCACTTCAGAACTGTGGGTTTCCCTGTGTGTGCTGGTTCTGCCTTTCCCCCTGCAGATGAGCATCCCTTATCTTGAAGCCTGATGTCAAGTTTAGTTTAGTTTTCTGGATTTATTTGCGTGGGACACAAGTTGTTGGAAGCCGTTTTCAGGCTAGGTAACAGCTGATGAATGTGGAAAATAAAGGATCTTGTTTTTCTCATTCCTCCTGAGAAATCCCTAAAACAGTGTCCCCCTTTTTTAATTTCCTTATCGTATTTGAGCACACCGTTCCATAAAAGGATAGGTACAGAAATATTTTGTGCTTCTCTCTTTTCCATAGCTGATTTAGGCAGATATCTTTTTTCTTCTTTTTTTTTTCCTTATTAATTCACACATCTCTTAACTTTTTTTTTTCCTATTAGCATATGGATTAAGTGACCCCTCTGACAAGTTTATGGAGCTGCCACCTCTCTGCTTGCTGTACTTTTCATTTCTGGGAGGAGAAAGCAGTGTATGAGATTAGAGGAAAATGCCTCGGACGAAGCAGATACATCCCAGAAATCTCAGAGGTATGTTGCTGTCAGCTAAGGAAAAAGGGCTTTTTGGGGAACTTGGGTGTGCTTCCAGCTATGGGAGGCTGAAGGAATATGTGCTTAAGGAGGTTGCTTTGATCCGAGCACTGTTTGCCAGCAATTCTAGGAGTAACCCAGGAGGCTTCTCAAATTTTGAGAGAAATAAGCAGAATCTGTTCTTATTCTTGCAGTGTGCATGACAGCACTCTCGTTCTGCTTAAAGCAGTAGCCAGCTTGAGCTTGGAAAACGCATTGTTTCCTTACTAAAGAATTTACAATTGAAATATACCAGGAGATGGGAATTGAGTGTGTAATGTAGGGGCAGTGTGAGAGCTGTCAGCCAGGGGTTGTTTTTCTTGATAGCAATCAGCGTGCCTTGCTGTTGGGGGCTTTTCTCCCAGGCATGCCCCCACACTATTTATCACCTCTGTCACTGTGCTGCCTCAGGAATCTCTGGGTTTGACCTTGGTCTCCTTGCTGCACTCCCTTACATACAGCAGAGCTCAGAGAGGAGCAGGAGTGTGAGTGACCTCCCCACAAACTGGGCATCTGCTTGAATAGTATCCCAGCACACTGCGCAGAGCCAGGGGTGGCAGATGAACACCAGCAATCTGATCCTGCGATTGTTTGTTGCTGTCTTGGTCAAAGTGGCCCTGGAGGAATTAAATAAGGGGGGAAAATACAGATTAGTTGAAGAGCAGACGTGTGTGCAGAAAGTAAGCACTCTTCCACTGCTGCTCTGATCAGCAGCAGTCAGGAGACACGCTTCCACCTGCACCCTCACATGTGGCTGTGATCAGCCCTTTTAAGGTGAGCTTCACAGCTGCATTAGGGAAACATCCCCTTAGAAAATAAAAGCAGTGACAAACCACAAATAGCAACATGAAGTTTTAGAGGCAGGAACAGCATTTGTTTCTGTGCTACGTTTTGTTTTGATGGGTGGTTGGTTTTTTTTGTTTGTTTGTTTTTGTTTTTTAAACAGCAGCACCCAACAAATGTAAGCATATGTTTCACTTAGTGTACAGTTGAGAGGCTTTTAAGCACCGATGTATGCAGCTGTACCAAAGGCATTGCATTTGTGACCTGTGTCACTGCTACCACGTGGCAGCTCTGCTGTAGAAGACATTTTAGCAGTGTCTTCATTCAGGAAGTGCTGAGTAGTGTTGTTCAGCATGATGGATCAACTTCCATCACAGATCCTGTGAAAGGAAAAGCAACAGTGGGCAACTCAGCTGTGGCTGATGTTTGGTGATGCTGCTTCCTCTTCTGAGCAATAAATTAGGTCTTAGTTTTTAATACTGCTGCTTAACAGCTTGCTGATACAGCTGATGTTATGTTTTACAATCAAATATTGGTTTGGTGATTGGTTTTTAGTGTTCTGTTATCTACTCTTGTATTGCTTCAAACTAAAAGGAGTTGAGTCTGATGTGAAGTTTCCTAGCTTTGTGTTCACTTCAGTAAATGCTTAAAATAAATAATCTAATTAAGTTCTTAATTGTGTAAGAAAATAATTGCTTTTTTTTTTCCTTGTGTAACTTCCCCAGTCACTTAGCTTTTATTGCCCCTATTATAGAAATTTTCATCAATTTATATTTCTCCGTAACAAATGGAGGCTTCAAATAAATCAAGGTGGGTTAAATGTTGGGAAAAGAAATACAGGTAGAGAATGAGCCCATAATTTGAAAGGACAACGAAACCTTTCATTAACAGATAGAAATGGTTGTTGAAGCTACCCAGATTCTGCAAACCATGTTGTGAGCATATAGTGCTACTAAATGGGTTATTAGAGGTGAAGTGGTTTGAAAAATCAGTTTACTTCTCATTAGTTATGCCCTATTTCCATTTTTAGTCTAGATAATGAGGAAAGCTGGATTTCAGTTTATTTTACTTGTTTCTGAGAATGTATCAGAAGATGCTTGCTGTAAACATCAGGTTTTGATGGAATTGGAAGAGGCTGAAAGATTCTGTATTTCTGTTTTCCCACAGCTTATTTTTGTGTATGGGAGGTTGGACCAGCCTCAAATTGAGAGCTTTAACCATGAAAAATAAAAACAACCAACCAAATGAATGTGTTCTATGGCTGTGGTGTTTTAATTTATGGCTATTGGTACAGATAATAACAAGATCTGTAAAAAGAATGTGTGGCTGTGATCTAAGATGAAATAAAGATGCGATATTAAGTGGCTTTTGTTCTGAGGATAAAAGGCATGTTTACATTGTCTAAACTTAATTATTACCTCCTGCACTATGTGCTATGAATGCCCCACCTCCTGCACTATGTGCTATGAATGCCCCGTGCCCCCACCTGGCTTCTTCCTTCCTTGTCTCAACCCCTCTGGTTGCCCCATAGTGATTGAATGGCCGGTGGCTTTACCTGGGCTTGTCTGGGATTCATCAATGTTTAACTCTTCTGAGAGAGCGCTGTCTAACAACCCTTGGCTGCTCTGTTGTGCGTTGGATGAGTTGCTGAGTTTGCACTTGCTTTCCAAGTAAGCCTGAAGAATAAACAACCGAGCCCAAGAACCTAAAATATGTATACAAATTCTGAAGCAAAAGAAAACCAAAGCAACCAAACACATAACTTCACCTCCTCCTCCTCTCCCCCTTCCATCCCCCTACTCCCCCCAAAAAAAAGTTAATTTGTGGGCTTCTGCAGCATAGAAATAAGTTCTGAAGGTTCTAATGTTGCCTTTGTTTACTGTAAGTAATGTTTTTGTCTGAGGAAAATGAAATTGCATTGTTTAATGTATAGAGCTAAATTTAAGGTTTTGGCAAGAAACCTGAAGGCTCTTCTTTTTTTGACATGGCTCTATTTTACTTATTTTGTATGCTTTTAATAGCATGGATGGCCTCTGTAAAGATCAGATTTGCTTACTTATTTATTGTGCTTGATTTTCATTTCGGAGTGTAATGAGGTCCTGTACCCTCTTCCTCTGTCTTGGTTTCCACCTTCTGTTTATAGATGAGTCAATATATAGTGCCATACTAACCTGATTTTCACAGCAGGAAAGAACCTGTGTCAAAAGGGCAGGATATGGGAAGCATTATTTTGCAATTAAAACTTATTTATCTGTATATATGTGTATAAAACCAACAGAATAAGTCAGCCGTTTGTTTTCGTGATTACGTGCTAGTGACATGGTTTTAATGCTTGACTGCAGCTGAACGAGCATGTTGTATCTGATGCCTTATGTCAGTGAGGCATCAGCTATGCTATGCTTGTTTTGTTATTTTGTTTTGTCACGTCAGTCTTCCCTGCTTCTCAATGCAAATAGGTCCTTAGGTTTAAAAGCATTAGCATCAGCAGGGGACTGCTTTGGTGAGGAATCGTGTGGTATCAGACTTAAGATGAAGAAAGGGGGGGGGGGGGGGACAAAACCATAATGCTAACCAGATATCTGAGTTACCTGTCAGCCACGCAACCAGAATGGATTTCATAAGCAGACATTCCTGATGTTGTCTCAGCCCCTTGGATGGATGTTTCAGCCATATATCGCGTTGCTAACGAAAGTGTTGTCATCCTCCAGAAAATGAGTGTGCTGTCAAAGAGGAAAACATCCGTCTTGCTCAGGAGGTGGGCTGGAAACAGTGGGATCGTTGCAGTCTTCACTGCTTACAAGACATCCAGAGGATTGTCTTTCTTAGAATTAACCTTTTTTGTTGTGTCATGTTTTAGGCAGCTGGTAGAAGACTGCTTTGCGTGCAGTCACACTATATGTTTACATGGCCAACGGATACATGGATGTAGCAAACATTTCACAGAAGCAGAAATGTATTCCCGGAGGTACAGCTACATTAGAGAATCATGCTTTTAACAGTACAGAGTGAGCTAGGTTTGTTGTCAGATGGTTGTGAGGATATAGGAGGAAAAACAGCTCATGTTTTTGTTTGCTTTGGTGTACCCAATTGCAGAGATTAAACTGAGAAGTTATTTATTCTTTGTACTCTGTTTAGCAGAACTGTGATGCACTGATATGAAATTGTTGCAAATATTTTGAACTCGTTCTTTTTCCTAGATAAGCTTTTTTTTTTTTTTAAATACAAATTCTGCTGTTTCTCTTTTTCCTTCTCAGTCGAATTTTTCCATTTGAAACAAATGGTGGATGGGCCCATAAACTTCAAGAACTGTGTCTAAATCTTTTTAACACTTTGTGTTTGTTAAGGAAGTGCAAGTATAATACAAGCTGTTTTGTTCAATGGCTTGATAGCTTTGTTGTAATCTGAAAAGTGTGCCTAAAGTTGCTGGGAAGGCAGTTACGTTCTGTGTCTGATTTCCAGGAGAGTGAGATGTCTGTGATGTCTGAAGAGTAATTTAGCAAAGGCTTTTAGAGTTGGTTGAAAATTATAATGTGCTTTCAATATTGAAATAAGGCTGTTGACATTAGAAGCTGACGGGTTAATATTTTGCATTAGTGCTTAGTCATGTAGTCTGTAAGACTTGGGAATCGATCGTTGTGCTGTGCTGTAACTCATGATTTGCATTTCAAAAAAAAAAGGGGAAAAAAGCAGTTTTTTATGGGATTCACATCTGTAACTTGTGCTTGGTCTATGTAAGAGAAATTTGCAGGTGTAACACTTGACTTTCAGCTCATAGTACTGTTTCTGATATAAAAATAATGCACCGTGACAGGGCAGTTCACATATGTATCTTGCTGAAATTTCTGGAGCATGTGTGACACAGGTAGAACAAGAAGTCGGAGCTTTGTCTTGGTGATTCTGTTAGAGATATGCATCAATTTGGCAGCAAGTGTTGCTTTCGTGTATTACTGTTTCTAATAATTTCACTTCAAACTAAAATCTCCCTCATAAAGATGGAAGGATCACTTGGTCCTGTAGGTATCGGCTGGCTGGCCAGGCCTGCCTGCAATGCAATGCGCAGTCCGTATCTCCTGTAGACCATGGAAGCAGTCTCTCTGTGCCTTGTATTTCTCAGCCTGGATGTGGAATGATGGAATTTCTCTCTCTGTTGTTTTTGGTTTTGTTTTATGTATTTGAAGTGTGAGTGTAAGCTTGCATGTTAATAACAGAGCTTGGCTGCAGCCGTTAAAGTCCATTGTAATGTGAATACTATATATTTTTATATTTGAGAAACTAAGATATTCTGCAGTGTAAGAAAGTCTGAATTGAAAGCTATAGTTTGCCATCTTTTACCTGGTATACATCCCCAAAACTGATTGTGTGAGCATTTTTGACAGGGTCTGATGCTGTTCACTGCTCAGGACGGCTGGGCCCCTTCTGTCAGTGGCCACAGGCGATGGTCAAATGTCTGCTGAGAGTGGATTGCAACAGAGGAAAGGCTGGCAGGATGGATAAGACTGCACTGCCTTAAGAGAGCTGCGTTTTGTTCTTGCCTCTGCCTTCAAGCTTCTTGTGTGAGGTTGAGTGATTCTGTTAAACCAAGCTTCTGCAGCCAGCTGCTAATTGTGTTCTGTGTTTTGCCAAAGCTGAGGTGCCACGGCATAAATTCTCAGTTTTTGTAACTGTGGTTTGTGTTTTATGTTCAAATTGTAGCCATGGTCTTGCAGAACACCCTAAAAAATGAATTAATTGGGACCTAGGTGACTCAAGTTGAAGACCCGAGATTAGCCAACTCTTTTGGTGCATCTTTTATTCGCTGTTTCCTGCCTGTAAATTGGAGATACCACATCAGTTGCTAAGGGCCTAGAGGATAAGGTGGTTAGTATTGTAAGGCAGGCACTCAGTGCCTAAATAGTGGAAAAAAGAACAAAAAAAAAGAACAAAAAAGAAAACAGTAGGAAATCCCCAAGAAATTCCATCATATCTAACCACAGCGCTTCCCATATGAGTCAGTGTGGTGCTGGGACCCTGTGAGGCAAGGGCAGGCATTCAGCATGCAGGCTGCGCCCTCATGGAACAGAACTGGGGATGGAGGAGGAAACCTGTCCTCTGAGTGAGCTTTTTGACTATTGGTGCTGGTGTTAAGAGCCGCTAGGGCCTTTGGAGTGAATAAGGCTTATGGGTTTAAAATGTTTATACCATTTTCTGTACTAGCCTACTTCATGTGCTTGGCATAATGTCCCTGAGAAAGCCCCTGGGTGCAGGGAGAGCCTTTAGAGAGGAACGTCATTAAGGTCATAGCTTCCCAAGTGGTACTGAGGTTGTTTTAGTTCTGCTAAGACCGAGGGCAGGGAGCAATTTTTAGGCTGGATCAGCCCCCCCTGGTCCCACAGTCATCCCTGTGTCCAGGGAGAGACTGCACAAAGGCAGGCATAGCTAAAACCCTCCTTGTTCCATGTTGCTTGGGCTTACAAGTGTTTGTGCTGGTCTAAGAGTGGGGAATGGAGAGGGGAAAAAAAAGTGCCTGAAGCAGAGCAGGTAGAATTACTAATTTTTTTTTTTTTTTTTTTTTTTACCCTTATTCCTTTCAGTGTGCTGAATTGCAACTTGAACTCCTTGTGAAACTATGCTGGACACATGTATTTGCCATGTATAAGCGGGCTTTTTGAGAGTCTGAAATTGCCCAAAGATGAGTATATATTTTTATCAGGATAACATTAGATCTGTTCCTTACATCTGGGCTGTTTGCTTTTCCCCGCAGAGCCTCCTTCTTCTGGCAAATCTCAAAACTGAGAAGCAATGGAAGTTCTTAAAGGAGTGACTAAGAATTTTAGTATACTGGTCAACCAAGAGGGAACTGAATTTTTCCTAGTTACACATTAATGAAAAACACAAGAAAATATTAACAAGAAAAAATACCTGTTCCTAAAACTTGACATTCAACTGTCATGCAGAATGGACAAAGTATGACTAAAGGAAGTAAACCATCAAAACACAAGCACATTTAAATGTAGTTGTAATTGTCAACCCTGATTATTTCTGTATATAGATTGTTGCGTAGCACGTGCTAAATATCACAAAAAAAGGAATAATGCAGAGCGAGCCTGCTGGATGCAGACAGTAGCAAAAATAGGTGCTTTCAGAGGGAGAAAAATAACATTAGAAAGAGGGATAAAGAAATGGTGTTCCAGGTAAAAGGATTGCAGAGGCACATGTGCAAGGATGACTGTTGATTTAAAGGAAAAAAAAAAGTGGAGGAAACAGCTTAATTCTGTTCTTTTGATGGTAGAAAAGAACAAATTGTTTGTTTTGTGTGGACTGGACATCTCATCATTGCAGTTCGAATCATGATGAAGCTTGAAGAAATTATTGAAGAGTAAAATAAAGGTTAAAAAAAAATAATTCATACAAACTAAAAAGCGGCCACAGAATGGGGCTTGAATATACCTTAGCAGCAAGGTAGATTTGAGGAATAAAAGTGAAGTGAAACAATGCTGATAGATAATTGTCTTAACTTTGCATCCTCTATCTTGCTGATTATTAATTGAGTAAAGCATATGAAATGCTACAGGACTGGGCATTTGCTGAAGCACGAGCTCCAGTGTGTTTAGAAGGTTTGGGGAAAAAAAAGATGTAATCGTAGCTGTGCAAAGAGAAACAAAAAGTAAGATTTCCACAGTTCTTTCAAATATTTGTATTAAAGCAGGCATTTGGCTTTGGGGTGAAACTGAGTCAATTTTTTGGACTCTGAAACAACATTTTGTGAGAGACATTTTCTTGTGAGCATTTAGAAGAATAGAACTTCAAATAAAATTTTGCCAACCTGTATCATCCTCTCAGCTTAGTCTAGATGTTGGCTTGCAGTGGACGTGTATGTAGCATAGCTGCTCTAATGTCCTGTGTAGGCAGTGAACTTGCCCACGCAAACAACAATGTAATGGCTATTTTCAGGATGTCACCTTTAGAAAGTAGCAGGTAGATAACAAAATCTGGGTAGGCCAGAAGAGCTTATTTATCAGAGCCTCCTCACAGTTTTATGGTCACTGACGCTCTGAATTATCTGTTACAAAAGAGGACAGACAGGCTTAGGGTCTCACATTTTTTCTCTAAAACTTCACAAGTTTTCACTTGCATCTGTATTTTCAAAACTTCTATACATCAGTCTCTATTCCACATTTCCTTTTATATCTAGCAAAATAAGCTTTCCGAGTACATTGTAAGCACTTAAAAATACACAGTTGCAATGAATTGTCTGTAGGAAGTAACAAAGGAATATGCAGCAGTTTCCTTCCATCTGTACCTTGATCCTACTTCATGGTGCTTGGAAGGAATAGTATGGGAAGTGCTTGCTTGCTGCTCTAGGCAAGCACCCCTGGGCTCTGGGATGCATTCTCCCTCCTTGGCAGGAAGGAGAGGAGGTGTGCTGGGCCTCCCTCTGCTGCCTGCACGCAGGGCTGGTGGTGGGGAGTAGCATCTGTCTGACAGAACGCTTTGCTCAGTTGCTGAAGGGGTGAAAACTCTTGTTCTAGCCACAAGTCATTTGTTACCATCAGAACAGTCTCCTTGCAGTCTGACTTGAAAAGGGTAGTCCTCTGGTTTGGGCTTCCGCTGTGTTTGTGTTTGAATCCTGAAATTGTTCCCTTTTGGTGCAGAAGGCATGTCGCTTGAATTTCTTGTGATCAGACAATTTGATTTCTCATTGCAAACTGCTCTAAATATTTATGCCAGGAAACATAAATGAGACTTTCCAGAGCTGTGCATTTTCGAGGAGCTAGTTATACAAGTATGTGCTTCCTAGACTTGCTCGTTCTTTGGTATGTCGGCCTTCTGCAGCAAGAATTTTAGCTCAGTAATGGCTTTTGAGATTATGAGGAGGGAAATTGAGGCTCTCTGCTCATTTGGAAAAGCAAGGCTTTCCTTTCTTAAAGGAGATGAATCAGCTGGGCTTTACATTTCCAAGTTGTGCAAGGTGCAGTCTTTCCCTTCACTTGTTAAGGGTACCATAACTCAGAATATTTACATTAAGAAGGAGGAGGGGGGTAAAAAAAAAAAAGTATAGCAGATGCTTGGTGCCTTCAGTGATGCATTTGTGGAGGGAGTGGGGAAGCTCTCGTTAGTAGGGCTGGGTGGGACTGTTTGTTTTTGTACAATAACTTATAAAATGTCTGTAAAGTTTCTCCCAGAATGAGATGGCTCAGAGAATGTGCTGACATAGCATTCCCTTATGACCTCTGGTGACTGAAAAAGAAATGGCTTTGTAATGACCTGCAGGTGTGAAGTCTTCCTTTAGTGGAAGACTAAAGCTGAGAAAGTCAGAGTGTGTGTGTAGCTTTAATCTTTGACTTCAGATTTTGTCTATACTTCATAATTGCATCTGGTTAGTGTAATAAACTGCACTTAACATCTTTGGTTGACAGCTGAAGCAGTGAGCAGAGAATGTGTGATAAGGAGGACCGTGAACCCATACGTTAAAACGCCCTGTGAACCGTTTTCCCCCAAATTCCTATGTGTTTAAAAGATAAACTTGTGCTCAGTCCCCTTTGTGAATCCTTCTGTTGGGCCAAAACTGCACAAAGTTTGGAAAGAGGTGCGGAAAGGAAAAAGTGGTAGTTGAGCAGGATCCTGTGGTCTAACGTAGCTACAAAACAACTGTGTATGTGTTCCTAGTTACCTATGAAATATGTGGCTCGAGCCCTGCCAAGCAGTGGTAGTCATGGAATATCCAGAGCATGCCACATGATTTCCTCTGATTTTTTTTTGACCTAATTTTGGGGGCTAGGAAGTAGAAGTTAATGCTGAGCTATATTGTTTTCAACTACTGAGTGCTGCTAAATCAGATGGAAGATCAAACGCTTGCTCTTACTCTAAAGATTGTGATGCAGTTGTGATACCGAGCCAGGAAAAAGGAAGGAATGTTTAGAAATGGCACGTAAAATATAGTTTCTCTGATGGTTTTGCTATTCCATTACCTCTGTGGAATCTCTAGCAGTTGTGCCTTTTGAAGAGGAGCACATCTCAGAGGAGCAGATGTAAGCAGTTTTTACTCCCTGCTTCAGGATTTCATGCAGCAAGAAGTGTTTGTGTTTCTGTCCTGGTTCTATCAAGGAAACACAGTGGTGTGTATGTAATAATTGTGTTTAAAATATTTTTACTCTGCAATTTTTATTAGTAAAATACATCCTATGTCAAAATGTTCCTGTAATTCTCAGTTGTCAAGCGGCAGAGCTAAGTATGTATGTTGTGATAGTTTAATGCATCGAATCTTAAAAGAGAATTGCCTCCTTCAGTACAAGGACAATGCTTTTGTGAGGCAGATTTGGAACTGTGAAAATACAGAACTTTATTAAAGGGCTGACTTAATAATTTTCCAATAAATCTTTGCGCAGTGTACACAGTGAATTTGTCTTGCACACATTTGTTGATGTGTTCTTTTTCGTGGCACTGATTCATGGAACATTTCAGTTTTCTTATGTTATTTTTCCTTTGAAGAAAATAAAAATAAAAGACAGTGTATTTCTGTGTACGTGAAATCATCCACTTTAAAATGGTTTAATATGTCCAGATAATTGTTCATCAGTATGTTTGAAAATAGTGTTTCTTTGTGGATTTTTTCATTTTTTTTCTAATAATTTTGGAATATAATGTGCCTACAGTGATGTAACTTCTGCCCTAAGAGCTTCTTCAGCAAAGTTCTGTACCAAGATGACAGCATTTAAAGAGTTTTCTGCACAGGCAAGAAACCCATCACCCCAAGGACAGCAAGAGCTGTTTGTTGTTGGCTGCTGCATACACACCTGCTTCCTGCCCAAATGGTCCATCTTCTCTCTTTCACGCTCTTTAAGCAGGCTTCTCCTTTTCTGAAGCATTCTGTTGCTTCAGTATGCTATTAACATATGCAGGAAGGCTCCCCAGGCAAACTCTCAAATTGTGGGCTGGATGAGGAATCTCCCTCTGGGGGCCTTTGCCTGAGGGATGCTGTCTGCCCAAGTGAGTGGGTGGGCACCCCAGGCAGAGCTGGGCATGTCCCAGCTCCTGGGAGGCTTTCACAGGCAGGATATGGCCACAAAACAAAAGAGGTTTTGATTTTGAATGTTCTTTCAGTATGTGGCTGCCTTCTACCATGCTTTTTCAAAAATAAGTGAATAGAAAATTCTTTAAGACTACCTGTTCAGCTTTTTTGACTTAACAGCTCTTAAGTGAGTTGCTTTTTTCCTTCTCTTATTCTGTTTCTCCATAACAAATTCTCACTGTCTACAGATACTGCTTTGTTGCGTATGGCCTCCTAGCAATCAAGTTTAAAGCTTTAAAAACCACACTGTCTTTTTATTCCTTCCTTACTTTTCTTCCTATTCTTAAACTTTATAGACCTTTTGATATTGCGGACATCTTACGCGTTCTGGTTTTCTCACTGACCAGAGTTGTAGATAGAAAGATGCTTAAGAGGAGGTGACCCTGAGTTTATGTGAGGAGGCTTTAAAATTACTGAATTCTTTCAGTTAACCAGGTGTGTTCCTCAGGAACAACATCTCATAGTGCAGTGAGAAAGCAGAACAAGGAGTTCTCTATAGAGAAACATGGTGCATTAAGAGCCAAGGCTCAGAGGTTTGCAGCATGTGATATCTGCCTGTAACATGCTCAGAAAGCATTGCCAAGTAATGGGTTATCAGTATATCCCAAAATGGACCCTATTATTTTAAGAGGTAGTTCTGCAGTCTCCTCAAAATAAAAGAGTGGCCGTGTGGATGGTTATATTTCTGGAAAGTCTATCAACACACTTAGAACTGCTAGGAGTGCAAAAGGTGCATGAATATTGAAACACTTTCCCAATCTGCACAGTGATTTTTTTTTTTTTTTTGTGCTTTTCTTCCATCTGTAAAAGTTCTCGATTTTCCATTCAGCTGAAGGCCCACACTTGAGCAGCTTTCCTTCTGAATGAGCAGCCTCTGAGCTTCAGTAAAGCGCTGCCCAGGTTTGCACGCTAAATAGCTCCAATTTGCTGCCTTGAACTGTCAAAAGAACTTCAGTAAAAGGGGAGCATTTGGTGAGCAGGCTGCTGTGCCCCTCACAGCTTCTTTTTCCATGTATGTTTGTAACGTCAAGGGCAAGAGAGGTATTGAATCTGTTTGGGTATTTTCTAGAGAACCTTAGTATGCTGTCTGTGGCCACATGTTAAAAGCTTATGCATGCAGCTTGCAAATTTCCTGTTTTCAGTTGGGCTGGGATAGTCTGAGCTCAGTGATGTTGGGCTTCTGTAGCTGGATATGGTAATTATAAAAAGCTATTTAAAAATCCTTAGGAGCAGGGAGGAGTCTGAAAGTTAATGTCTTTTTGGCAGGAGAAAATGGCTCAACAATCATGTAGTGGTCAGTGTTTTCCTGAGCTTGAAAGTTTCTGGTTAACCACTTAATTCTGTGAGGGCATGCAGAACTTTGAAATGCTTTAAAATTTACCAATGCTTAGAAAAAGGGCAGAGAAGTCTGCTTTGGAGCTACCAGAAGGGGTTAATGTTTGTGCACAGTTACGTACTTACTACCTGCAAGTTAATGTGAATGTTGCTTTGCTAGCAAATGCTGACACACAACTCTTCTCTTAAGCCAGTAAGATAACTGACCAGCTTTTAATCCATGAAGCTCTGGATGCACTTTTGGTGACAGTAGCTATGATGATGTCTTACAGAAGAACCCTCAGTAAATGGAAGGAAAGCTAGCAATCAGTTTTGATTAACAGATCTGCATTCAGTGACTTCAATGTCTCGATTAGCCTGCATGCTGCATTTAAATACGCAGTTCTGTATAAACAGAATGTGGTGCTCGGGGGAACAAAAGGAGTCTATTGAATGGTGAAGACTGAAGATGTGAGGTAGAAATGTGCAGGAGATGCACCTGCCTTCCATACCAGTCCTTAGGCACAACATCTGTGGGACTGATAGTTTCAGTTAGCTATGGGGTTATGGGGTTTCCTAATCAGATAAGGGGAAAAGAAAGTGTGTGTGTGTGTGTGTGTGTGTGTGTGTGTGTGTGTAGGTAGGCTGTTGTTAGTGTTTGGTTTCTCTTTAGCACCAAAGAAAGTCAAGCATGTACAAAAGCTAGAGATGTTCTGGATTATTTAGCATCTGCTCATTTAGATGTGCATTCTCATTGTGATATTTGCTTCAGATGTGTATGCAGAACAGTTACTCTTATGTTGTTGGTAATGCTGTATTCTTTCTTGTGAAAGCACAGTTCTTTGGTACCAGAATATTGTGGCTTGCTTTGCTGACTCGCTTGCATTGATCCTTTGGCCAAAAGGCCAAAAGCCTCAACTTTGCATGTATATCTTTCTGGGTTACAGATGCTGGCTTTGGGGGAGACTGACTGAGCAGAGGTTGGCCTGCCACGTAAGCATGCAGTAAAAAATGAGCTTTGGGCAGCTCTGGGGCTTTACTTAGGGGATCTGACAAAAGCATATGGAAAATTCATGCAACAGGGATACTGTATCAAAACAAATCCTGTAGAGAGGCAGACCCAGGGCTTTTCCCTCGCTTCTTCCCTCCCTTGCTTTCTGCGTTGTTTGCTTCTCATCTTCTGCATCTTAAATGATTCATTTTTAAAGAATCAAATTCTGAACAGTTCTCAAAAAGTTTGAGGCAAAAAAATGATTGAACTTGGAAGGGAAATGTTCACATGGAGATAGCATCAGGGAGGTGAGGCACACTGGAAAAAAAAACACGGTTTCCTTTCTGCTCACTAACTACCCAAAAAGAGAGAGCATGCTGTACTAACACATCAGAAAGAGAAGTCCTGTTAGAATAATCTTTTAATTATTTTTACTTTAGCAAATGTTGTAGCTTATGTGTATAGCCTTCCAAAGCATGCTTGGTTCTATTTCTGTGCCTTCTGACTACTCAGGCTCCCACCTGTCCCCAGGTATGTTTTTCTTAGGTTACTTTTGAAACTGTGGAAGGTTTGGAATCCACCTTCTTCCTGGGCTTAGGGAGCAGAGGCTTCTTTCTGTTTGCACAGAAGGGCTTCTGTTGTTTGTGGTGAACTGGCAGTGGTTTTGAGCACTGAGAAGGAGTAGAAGGAAAACACATGCGAGCAACAAATAAAACAATCGCCTTTCATAGCAAGCAAGTCTGCAACTGATCTTGCCAACTTTTTTTTGTAGGCATTTTCTTTTCTTTTCCCCTCCCCTTCTGCTTCAAATGTTTTAAAAACTGTTAGACATAAGCAGTACCAAAAATAAGTAATTTGCAATTGTCAATCTTTCTGCATATGCAATATCCAAACTTCTCAGTGCTCTGTTGGTACACTGTTGTTGGTACAGAACCATTCATACAGCCTGCTCTCTTGTCTCTGCCAGAGAGCAATGAAGAAAATCACCAGAACTGACTTATGCATTTATCCTGTCATTTTTCTCCTTATTGTCCTCAAAGTGGTCCAAAATCAGCAACAATTGAACAGTAACGTTTTTCACCATCTGTCATTTGGGCTCTGCTGTTCTTCTATTTTGCTTCTTTTAACTGGCCCTGCAAAATAAGGTGATTCTGCTGCGTCCGCTCCAGGGCAAGAAGATGAGATGCAGAAGAGTTGAGAGGGTTTCTGACCAAGCTGTGTGGACACCTCCTAGCCACTAAAGCCTGAGGAGCTGCTGTGGCCAAGGGCTTTGCTGGATCAGGCCCTGCAGTGGTCATTTGGGGTCATGCTGGAGATTGTAGCTGGGTCAGTCTTGGCTATCCCATGCAGCAGCATTCCCACTTGACTTGTTGTTTTCCAGCAGAACCCTTTCCTAAAGTCTTTGAGCTGCATGGCTCTCCTTATAAATTTTATTTTTTATTTGCCTCATGAGCATAGGGCATGAACAGGCAGAAAGTGCTGTGCATTCTAAGACCTATTTCACATGCTCTTCGTTCTGACCATGGTGGGGTTATATTGCCTTTCGTTTGAGGGAGGCTCTTCATGGTGAATGAATTATTGAAATAAAGTGCCTGAAGGTACAGTTAGGCTTCAGCTCATGCTGAAAAGTAATTAACAGCTGGATGTCTCCCTGCTGAGAATTAATTCCTTTCAGTAGTGCCCAGGTTCTCCTCTGTGTCCCTGCAACTACATCAGTGTTTCTTCAGCTGAGTGGGTCTATGGCAAGAAACATGGCAAGTATCTCTGTAGATGTACTGGACCTTGCATACAGCAGGCTTATGCTCTTCATTCAATTTCTGCAGCAAGTGCTGGGAGCGCGGGCTGTGGCTTTTCCATCTGGCTGCAGCCTCTGCTTCGTGCCTGGGGACCTGTGCTCTCCTAGCCTAGGAACCACAGAACATGAATCATGGGGATTAGATCCTCAGAAGAAGATAAAGGGAACAGGCTTCTGGCTGTGTGAAGGTGGGAAAGGCTTTTCTTCATCACTTTTGCCATCTTTGTGCCCAGGTGTGTGAAGGAACTTAGTGTGGCTATGCGGTGAAGGTTGTTGTGAGTTGAGGTGGTTTTTTTTTTTAATGTGCCTGTGTGAGAAAAGGTTGCTTTTGTAAATGAATTCTAAAATATATTCCTGTTTCATATGTAAATCCAAGCGTGGGAATTGCATATCGGCTAGCTTTGCACTTGGAAGCTGTACAGGGCTAACGGTGCTGCAGCATGGGTTGAGTGAAACCATGCTCTGGCTTTTTGTGTCCTTGTGCTGCACAGCTGTTAGCAAACCAATCAGGAGTCCTCTAGTGAGGAGGACACGGGGGCTGAACCTCTCCTGGTGCGTTATTCCTTTGCTCCCGTGGTAAATCTCTGATAGATAACAACTGGCTTTGCTTTTTTTGGAGCTGTCGTAAGTCATACCGAACAATCATTGCAACAACACCACAGACTTTCACATGAAAAGCCCGTTGGAAAAAAGCTGAGTGTTTTTCCAGAGATGCATCCAATCTTTCCACCTCCTTTCTCTCTTTTCAGAAATTGCATCTCAGAGATCATTAATACAGTATTACCTTCCCAAGTTAGGGTTCATTTCACCCCCTTCATACTAACCCTGCTGCTGTGCTGGTGAGGAAGTGAAGAAATGCTCTGGAACTCACCCCATCACCCTTGGTACAGTAACAAAACAAGTATTTGTTTGAGGTTAGGTAGATAAACATACTCCGGAAGCACAGCTTTGCCCATACCTGTCTGTAGCTGCTGATGTTGGAGCATGTTGCTAAGGGGAAGAGGTGAGTAAGTATTCCAACTGAGTTATCCTTGCTTCTTAGTAGTTATCCCTTTCCATTTCTGCTTAAGGCCCATGGAAATGCTATGTAATTCCTTAGATGGCAATCTGGAAATTAGGAAAGTGGATGTGTGGCTTTGATACCGATTTGTTTTTATGTGTACTGCTGTCCTGAGTTTTTTGGTTTGCTTTTTCCCTTTTACTTTCACAGGAAAGGGAAGCATGTACTAATGTCAAGAGCATAATTCCTGCTTGTTTTCAGCAGGTGCTTAAACGCATTTGTAAGTTCCAGCTTATCACAGAACAATTCACCTTCTATTCCCTGTATGTAAATTCAGACACAAGGACTGGTTTGAATGTATAAATTATACCTTTCCTAAGTGTGGAATTCCCATTGAGAGACCAGGCCTAAAAATACCGAATGTTTCCACAAACAATTCCTGTGCACAGCATGTTGAGTAATACAGCTACAGTAAGCAGAGAGTTTCTACTGACAATTTCCCAAATGAATGCAGGAGTCCAAGCTGAGCTTGTTTATATATAGTTTTTATTATTGGTCATATGCTTTTTACCAGAAATCCGGATGCATTTGAATCATGCAGCTTAGTGACACGAAATGATTGTTTGCTGCAGGATGGAAGATTTTTGCGTGGCGTAGATGTGATACGGTATCTTCCAGCTAATGGCTTGAAAATATTTTTGCAGAATGCAAATGAGCGAGTTAAGGCACGTAAACAAAAGTTGTCAGACTTCTTTTCAAGGTCGGTGTGTGAATTATGTGTTTCTGTAATGTGACTGGAGTTAAAAAGGAAATTCAGAAGATAGGGCTAAAGCATGGGTGTCCAACCTTTTGGCTTACCTGGGTCACACTGAGTAAAGAGGAATGGTCTAGGGCTTCAAAAGTAATGCTTGCTATTTATTTCCATGGGAGCTACAACAGAAACATAAAACTAAATAACACAGGCCAGGCAAAATTCTGAACTAGTACAAAATCTTGTAGAAGGGAACCTGAATTGGTTCGTTTTCAGGTTTTAACATGGCAAAAATTTGGGTGCCAGCTAATCTGGAACACAAAGTTTAGCGTGAAAATAGTTGGGATTATGAGTTCAGATACTTGTTGGTGTTTATGTCAAGTAGTAGCATAAGCATATTTGTGCTGCATTAAAAACCCTAATTTATTTATTTGCTTTGCCCTACTGTGCCGCCTTTGGAAAATCCTGGTCAAGTGACCATAGGTGATGTAGAGAAGCTGTTTGTAGTGATAAAAATGATGGTATAGGTGCTTCTACCACCTGTAAATTTTCTCTTTGCTTGTTGGGAAAGCGAGCTTTTTTCACTCTTACAAATTAGATCAACTAACATATCTGCATTTCTGCTTGTAATAGTCTTCATGAGATGTCAGGCTGTCATTCATGAGTGACACTGTTGAAGGGTGTTGGGTTTTGTTTTTGTGGTTCATTCTTCCATCAATGCCCTGTCTAGACTAGGGGCAGAGCAGCTTTTGGGTCAAAGGCACTGATGGCTACTCTGGGGATGGTCAGGTGCCTTCCAGCCTTTGATCATTGTGGTGGCTAACGCCAGTCCTGCTAAAACTCACTGAAAATAGTCAGAGGTTTGTGCATGCTAACATCATCTTCTTTCCAAATATGATAATGATGTTGGTAGGAACACAGAAATTCCTAAGGCAAACACAGTGTTGACACAAGTGTTTTCTCATGGGACATCAGCATTGAGTTCATTCTGAGTTATTCCTTACACGTACCTATACTTCTGGGCTTGTAATATTCTCTGAAAAGCAGCTTTATTAGATGTATGCTTTCTGAACTCTCCCACTAGGTTATCTTTGGTATTGTAGTCATAATTGAGGTCATATCTAGAAGCAAGATAGCCCAGGTCATATCTACATGTGGGAATGATAGAAGGGGGCAGGAGCATGACAACAGTCTGTGGAGCACTGTAGTTTATTTCCCAGTATGAGAAATGTCCACATCTGTGTATGAATGAAAGTTCCAAAGGCCTTTTGCAAATCTGAATTTTGTATTTGCTTGAAATAAAGGTAGTGGAGAGAGATATGATGTTACCAGAGAATATGGAGTACAGATTGTCCTGTTCTGAAGAAAATTTTTTTTAATTATTGGTGTGATTGAACAGCAGATCTGAAAATATGTACTAAAAAGCTAAGAACCAAGGGCAGACAGTTAAATAAATGAAAGCCAGCTAATTCCCCCCCAAAACAAAGACAAACAACAAAATACAAACACAGCCCAACACAACTGGATCCAGATGGAGGAAGCGGGATCTATATTGTTTAGCTGCAGAAAGACTGTCCAATCTTTATCCCTGTTTCCCATTATTTTCAGCACAATGTGAGGAATTCTCCTACATTCATGTATTGGAACCGAGAGTAAGAAAGTAGTAACGAGTCTGTTGTCAGCGTGTTGTGCTTTCTTTAATTTATAGCATCATCACTGTGTTGTGCTGCCTTGAAGGACAGAATATATCCTTTGTCCTTACTCAACATTAGCAGAACCAACAATGATGCATGCAGTTGGCAAAGACCTAAATAACAAAGTCCCCATTCATTGTTGCGGAGTAGTTTGTTTTAGCTTTGTGCATGGTGCCTCTGTTGCATAAGCCATTTGTGGTATAATTTGGGACATCGCACAGAATAATATTGGGCATGAATATCTGGCTGTTGTGCTGCTGAGTTGGAGGAAAAATACCCTGTTGCACTTTGGGATAGGCCTTCAAACATTAGCTGAATTGAAATACTTTGATCAGTTCCCTTGGTAGCATCATATGGCAAGTGCTAACAGAAATAATGTGTGAGTGCAATCGATGACCTACTTGCAGAAATATATAGAGTTCTACCCTTCATGAACCTACTGCCAGCACAGGTGGTTTGTCAGGTGGAATAGATGGAATAAGAGAAAGTTTATCCTGAAAATACGTACTGTGAGTTACCAGCCTCATAGTGTAACAGCTATGTTTTAGTGGAGCTGTAGGAACTACAAAACAAACAAGAATTTTGTCACTGAGGTCTGGAAAGTTGCTGCCATTAGACATCATTTGTCCTGAAGGTATATCCACCTGCCTTTTGCAATTAGCATTCTGAGCATGCAAAACAGTATGAAGTAGAATAGTTTTGACTGCAAGGGAAGGCAATGCTAAGAAGTTAAAAAGAGCCCCTGAAATACATCAAATGACGATACTGGAAAAACTGCTTTGTTATCCTGAATGTTGTTTAACAGAGAAGTAAAATGCTGTGCAGGACTCTTCAGTTAAAGTGAGGAGTCTGTGCATTGTGTTTTGAAGGGAAATAAAGAAATACAAGCAGGCGTTTCCCAGACTCATTGATTGCCTTTGTTATGTCTGAACTTTGCTAGGAAGGCACTGGATGTGTTCTGCTAGAAAAAAAAGTTTATTTTTCTTAGCATTTGTTATCACAGGTCCTCAATGTGATCTTGCGAAGTGACTGGAGATGCTGGAGACACTTTAAGTGAAAGCAGATTTTTATCAGCCAAGTGATGGGTTAATTTGTCCATTGCTGAGTAAGCACAAACAAAAACCAATCAGCATTAACAACCAAGCATAGACTGGGCGATTAATGCCATATTGTGTTTCACTTATTTCTTCAGGATTTTGTCTGAGGTACTTACAGAAACCTGAGGGTTCATCTCTGTGTGGGTGTTCTTTATAGTGCTCACTTTCAAAGGTGGAGAATTTTGGATCACGTTTCTGTTGATATTTTTGAGTTTTCTTTTTTTTCCTGTTTTCTTGTCTTTAGTTACATGGCAACCATGATAGCAGTGGTGTGTTATTCCTTAAGCTTATTTGGGAACAAGTCTTGATGATGAGTAGGAGGACGCTCACAATTCCTGTGCTTTACCTCTTAGGCACTACATTCATGTACCGCTGTTTTCTAGAGCTATCACACTTCACAGTGATTATATATGACATTAACATGCACTGTTAGTTTTACTTCAAGACCAAACCTGACACGTTAAATCGATGACAGACTTGACCTTAGAGGGTCATATTTGTACACTGTCTTCAACTGTAGCCTGTTCTACATTTTGCCACTTTTGGGGGCTGGCCATCGCAGTGGTGAATTATAAATACCATTTGAGAACCTAATTTCAATGTCAGTACAGTTTTTTGCATTCATAAACGGAGAGGGATAGAAATGCTGGTGACAAATTTCAGGTCATCTTGATGTTTTTGGGGGCTTCTTCATTTGGCTGTAAAATTGAACATACCCAGCTGAATCAAGTTTTCTGTACGTGGGGAATGCGTAAATAAATGAATGAGGAGTTCTGGTGTTTGGAGACTAATTAGGATGTAAAGGAGGCATGACTAAAACGCAGGGAGTGCTCCACCTTCATGGACATGCTTATTCTGGGACCAACTAGGCCTCTGTGTATGTTTAGCATTGCCCATTTTTGAAGTATTTAATCAAGAATAGCTTCTAGCTGTGAGTAGCTAGGCTTTGTGTATGGAATTTGTGTGTTTTGCTTGGCTTCCTAAAGAGGCAATATCCAAGTATTATTTCACTATCAGATTTCAGGCTGAATATTTTGAGTTTGCTTGTTATGCAAACCCCTGAAATTGCTGTAACTGAGAGAAAGGAAGCAAAAAGTGTAGTTTATGCATTTGATAACAGTATGTATGTAATCAGCACCTCCTGTTTAATGAATTAGTTGACTGTTTCTTTCACACATCAATGGGAGGGAAGACTGCTGGGATAATCAGCAAGCATTGGCAGAGGGATTCAGCAATGTATATCAGCTAATATTTCTTTTAAATAGCATTTGTGCAGACTAGATCAAAATTTTGTCCCTCTGTGTGTCTAATTATTTTCCAGAAATGGAGTCAAGTTAAATATTGTGATCTGTACAGTACTTAAGTTCTTAAACCTGAGGGAAGCACATTGAACAATTTTATTTCCCTTCTACAATGCAATCACTGCCTACAGAATAAACTCTTAATTTTGATTTAATGTTTTTAACATATTTGAAGGCTTTCCAGAGAATTTTCCTGTAATGTCAGTATCAATACCTATTTTTTTTTTTTTCTTGAGTGATAATAAAAATATTCTTTCTATGGACACCAGTTGTGCTTGCAACATAGTAAGTGCTTGGGTTCACCAACACAGAAGCAACAGTGCACACAAACTACTTGAAACTGTTGAGCCTGAATGTGTGTGTGTTCATCCCATGTCTGAAGGCTGCCAAATTCTAGATGCCATCTTTCCTGGGAACTAACCAATGCTCTCTGGCATGATTTTAACTTCCCCTTATGTCTATATTTGAGGGGAAAAAAAAAAAAAAACAAACCATATGTGTAGTCCTTAAATGAATATAGTGGTTAACAAGCTATGGATTACAACCCACGAAACATATTTTCTTAAGTTAGTTTCATAATGCCTAATGGAAAACAAATATCAGACCTACTAAAACAAGAATATTGCTGTACGTACATATACTTCATGCATAAGAAAAGCTGCAGGAGAAATCCCCTTCTGAGTTTTTCTTGACTCTGCTTCCTCCTCTTGGCTTTACTTTGCTAAAAATCTGGGGAAGTAACCTGTTTGTTGCTGCACATGTATTTCCTTGATAGGGCAAGATGTTTGTATGGTGGGAACTGCAAGCTGCTATCACTACATTCCCTGCTCCCCATACCAACTGCTGGATGCTCTTGGAAAAGACGAGGAGCAGACCTAAGCTGGAAAGGGGCGTGCTGGGATAGAGCAAATTTTCCTTCCATCAACAAATTGCCAAGCTTGCTTGCAGTTCTTTGCTGCCCATCCTGGTAGCACTGAGTTAGGGAGCTAATTCAGCTAGCAACTGCTAACTTGAACACAGCACAAAATTAGGGGGTTTTGATTACTTGATTACAAAGGACTTGTGTTTAGTCACGTTCTTAACATCAGGGGCTCTGTCTTGAGCTAAGGCTTTCTGAACTTGGCTTAAACTATACGATTTTTGAAATTTCAGAAGGAAGGAACCTGAGATGTGTTTATTTGCCTTCTTTCATCTGTTACTCTCACATTTGCTTCTTCCATGTACTGTTGTGAAAGTTAACTTAAGAAGCAAATGTGAGACTTCTGTAACCTTTTGATTCCTCTGTCAAAGCTCTTAAGAAATTATCAAACGCTGCCAAGGTTTATGACATAACTGAAGAATTGAATACATTTTGTAATTGCTTTATGCTCCAAGTAGAAGACAAAAAAACTGGTTGTAGAATAATGTGTAATCACACATACATATTAACTTTTAGGTGCTTGTGTAAGCATTCTCAGTTCTGGTAAGTGGAAATTGTAAGATGAGATGGTCAGCACTTCTGATCTGAACCACACCTTCCCACCCCCACCTCGCCATTAGTTTCTCAATAGTTTGTTGATACTAGTGCAATTTCCATTTAGGAAAAGAAGATACCTTCCATATTAGCTGCCTCTTTTGATTCAGTGGCTACTGTGAAACATCTACCCATCTTTCAGAGTTCTTTTTGTTTTTTTTCCATTTTGTGTGTAACAAAACAGCTTTTTGTATATGCATGTGTACCCTAATGTATATACATGTGTTATTTAGGTAGGAAAACTGTAGTTACTAATGTGGGAAGTTTCTGTGGTTTTCTGATATATAACTTTATACAACCAGAAAGAGCTTGCCTTTCTTGTTTCAAAATGAGTTGAAGCATGGCTCCTAGGTACTTTCCAAGTGAGTACATCATGACATCTCATGTAGCTAGCCAATACAAATCTCACTCAGTACCAGCTGTTGTTACCCTGTCAAGTACATCTTGTGAAGCCAAAGGCCATATCTGCCACGGGCTTGTTTAAGGTTTTGGTTATTTCAAGAAAAATGAGGATTGATGTGACAGTTATAAATAAAAGTATTACCACAGCTTAACACTGTTTATTTTTCTTGAGCTTTGGAGCATATGTGCGTGTGTGGGATATAGAAACTTTCCATCAAGCAAAGCTCAGTATTACAACAATCCTAATCTACTTCCATGGAATGACAAAAGGAAATAACTCCTTCAGTTGAGCCTGTCTGTACTATAAAACAAAAAGTATGTGTCCAACAGTGATTCTAATAAATTGGCAAAAGTTGCTGTATCTAAACTCAATAGTTGCTTTGCATGAGATGCGAGTCCAGAATGATGGTGATGTATGTGGCCATGGCTTTGGTAAATGAAAAGTATGGTAATACTGTAAGTGCTGAGATGTTCTGTGCTGTCTGAATTATTTCCTTGGAAGGCTACAGTTCTTAAAACCCTTCCACTCACTGTGTTGCCAGTAAGAGCCAGAAAAGCATGTCAGTACTATGGCTGAGATCTTCACTAAGGCTGTAGCCCTACAAATTTTTCATAAAGCTATAGTAGTTTTAGCAGGGTCTTTGTAATCTACCATGCTTGGAGAACATATTTCATCTCTGGACTCGTGTTGGAAGCCATACTGTGAAAGACAGCGTGTATGTGACAGTACTCTTGCCTTTAAGACATGATGGTTAGTAAACAAAATTCTCCATAAAATGGAGCTCCGGGCATCCAGGTGATGGCAGGGCCCCCCCAAGCTTTGGAGCAGTCCAGAGACAGGAGAACACAGAATGGTTTTTGAAGCCACCTGCATTGTTCTGTGATCTGTGCTTTGTCCCTTAGAGGCACAGTAGTTTGTATCCCAAATTTTTAAGACCTTGCTGCAATGTCTGTCTTCTTACCTAGTCTTACTAAGTGTTCTGCATCTTCCATCACTCCTTCAATCTTACTTTCTTTTTCCACCCTTTCTTTCTACGTGAAATATTTCTTAATTTACTCAACCTTGATAGAAGAACGAAATTTGATGTTGTCTTTATGGATCACTGAAGGCTGGAGATGTTTGTTTGGAGCAGGGAGGCACTGGGAGTGTCCCTCTTTTATTGGAGTTCAATTCGCTTGACCCTTCACATTTTTCTTCTCTCCCCTATTGTGTGGCATAGGGAAATTGGGAGCAGCAATTGAAAAGAGGAGCTAGTGAAAACCAGAAAAGGTTGGAAGGAGAAGAGAGAGCAGAGAGAAATAAAGGGAAAACAGAATTAAAATAATAACAAATACAAAAAGAAAGCTTAGTTGTGGAATGGGGAAAAAAGACTACTTTTTATAGGATAAACCCAAACTAAACTCAGGGAGATGAGAGATATGACTCATTTGTTTGGACATCTGATGGGTGATGGATCTCTACGGTCCAACAGAGAGAGATCTCTCTTTTGCTAGGTATGATATAAAGAAGCAAGTGAATTTTTAGCCCCAACTGCTAGTAGTTTGTGTAGACAAAATACACCTATGAGAGGGGAAAGCAGTATTGTTAACTTAGATGTGCAGAGAAGCTAATTTCAGCAAACGATATGCATTCTTTGCTGCTACAGTGTAGAGAAGTCAGAGGTGATGTTCCAGTAGATTTTTGCAGTTATCTGTATGTAGACCTTGTGATATCTAACTATGAACTACTCCACTCTGTTTTCTCTGTACCGTGTTATGTGGACTTTGGCTTTTTCCTTGGTTCAGGTGACTTGCAGGACTCACATCGCTACGTCACTGTTTGCTGTTCAGCTGTAGGCTTACTGCTGGGCCAGGGTGTACCTGACCTTCGCCCAGGATTACTGGGGACATTGAGACCAAAGCCTCTCCTCTTTCTGTATTTTGAAATTAAAGGACTGCTCCTCTCTTGGTGAGGACTTGCTGCTGGGAAAAGAGTGAAGAGGTCTGCATAAATGCAGAGTTACAGGGGCTGAACTAGATCCCCAAGAAATGATCTAAACAGCTTGCCCTGAAACAAACCTGGCCAGGGCTTCATCACTTCTGACAGGATCTAGCATCTTCATACATACGTGTATATTCTTCATCATACATACATACATACATACATATATATATGTATGTATACATACATATATATATATATATATATACATACATATATATATATATATATATAAGGTGAAGATAACTTATGAAATGAGCAACATGGATGCTCTCTTTGCCCCCCCCGGGCCCCCCCCCCAACCCCATACGATATATAATATCACACACACATGTTCTGTTGAAGTGCATTTCTTTGTCAGAAACATTTTCCACTGTTTTGGTACAGTCTTTGGTACTGTAATTTGTTATTCTGCTGGCCATGGATAAGGAAAAGTTTCTTTCCTCTTGGCGTTATCCTTCTGCACAATTGAAGACTCTTTACCTTGGCTCCCTTCAGTTTTCTTTTGTTTAGATTAGGTAAGTAATTTATCCTTTCTCTGCTCTTTTGGAAGTATTTTGTGATTTGTCTGTGCCTTTCTGAATGCAGCAACAACAGCTGACCAAAATGCTTCTGCTTTCACCCAGTTATAGAATCACAGAGTTGCCAAGGTTGCAAAAGCTCTTTAAGAATATTCAGTCCAGCTGTTCACCTATCACCTGTTTTCCAGTGAACCACGTCCCTCAGTACAGCAGTTACGCTGGGTACAGCAGAAGGCTTTCCTCACAGACCTCTGTTGCTGTCTGTGCATTCCAACACAATATTAGCTTTTTTGCAAGGATTTCTTATTGTGCACTGCTCTCTTTCTCAGAGCTTCTCTCTAGCTGTGAGTGGAGATGGAGTGGTTGATAAAAGGTGGAAAATTTGGTTGTGAAACTAGAAATGGGATCATGGAATGGGAGGAAGGACAACAATTTCTCCGTTAGTTGGAGGAAAACTATTGGACTAAAGAGTGCAAAAATATTGCAATGGATAAAGCTTAGAAGACTTCATGGATATGTTTTCCATGGTCACTAAATTTGATGCCAAAAGGATTTCAGCAGTAAATGTGCTGCAGTCTAGCTTGGGTGTAAATGATACGATCTGACTTAGACTAGGAGATAGCCAACAGAATCTGTTTTTGTTGTACGTATAAGACGGTACTATTATTGGTATTAGTGTTAAAAGTATGAATGTTAACATTTCCTTGGTTGTGTGCCTGAATGCTGTCACTTCATAGCCCAAGTAGCTTGACCTTTCCATACCCTTTGTTCAAAAAACATTTCCGCTGAAGTAATTTTAATATGAAGTGCTAGAGAAACTGGCTTTGTTTGATTTGTGCATATCTTCTTTGGAAAAGTAATAGTAATTTGGTACGTTTGAAGAAATGGTACATTACAATTTTCCTGATTTTTTTTTTTTTTTGTCTCGCATTTGGAATGCCAATGTGTCGCTGCTGCGTTATGGTCTGGGGTGGGTACATGGGGGTACCTGTGCAGAATAGGATGTTCTTGGCTGTTTAGGCTATGTTACACATGCATAGTGAGTTTCTGCGTTCTGAAAAGAGGGAAATCCTCACTCATTGAAACAATTTGTCTTTCAGATTAGGCAAAAAACTGTGGGTCTTTGTAGTGGGCTAAAAGCCTGCAAAGTCTCACCACTGTATTTTTTCCACTAATCCGAAGATTGTTTGCTCAGCTGCTTCCATTCAGTGTAGCACTTAATATGAGTACTTCAAAAAAAGAGAGGTGGCTAAAGCAAGGAATATATATGTATATTTTGAAGTTGACATATACTGCTTGTTTCAAACCTCCTTCCATGGTTATGTTATTTATTTTGTGTGTGCATGTGTGTGTGGGGAGTTTGTTTGGTGCATAAGCACTGTGGGGAGGGGTGTCAGCAATTTTTGCAACTGAATCAGCAGAAGTTGTTGGAAAATGGACAGAAGTGTAGCAACTGCTGTGGTGAGCACTGCGGTTCACATAGTGTCTGATTCTGATTATGGGCCTTAAGCTCATACTGACAGGCACACTCCCATTGTTTATGAATCGGCCTCTACATGCTTTCTTTCGGAGATGCACGCAACCATGAGCACACTGTAGTTTGTTTTGATGTTTCCTCATTAGCCTTGAAGGAGCTCTCCTGAAACCTGCTGCCCAGTCGTCGTCTTCCATCACAGTGAAAGTTCCCAGCTGAGTAGTGCTGGGTAGGGACTGGTGCTGGTCCTAGGCCAGGGACCTAGGAAGAACACAAGGGAAGGCTCCCCAACACACCCACCTCCATGGAGGAAGGTGTGGGTTGAGACTTGCTGCCTCACTGACTCCGGCCTTTCAGATGGGAGAAAACCCAACTGGTAATGCAAGAATCTGAGAGCTTTAATTTCTCTATTGATACTTCACTTTGGGCCGTTTTCAGCCAAAACTTCTGCTTTTATTTTTGAATAAGTGTACTGCTCTGAATGCTTGCACATGGTGCCATTGGCCACGTAGCCAAGAGGTGTTGGTTGCAGCGCTGACCTGTTACTATGCCTTGCAATGCCTGCATATTGTTAAGTACATTATTAGTTCTTTAGCATGTTTTGTGATCAGTGCTGAACTTCAAGAGTTACACATTTCTCAGAGATGCTGAGTAACTACTGATTCTCTTTTATTTTGTTGTAAATAATTCAAAAAGATGCTTATACAAAGCTGTGGGTGCCCTACTGCATAATTAATGCTACAACAAAACCACAGCAGCGTTAAAATAAATTAGCTGAAGAGGAGCTCTGCCTGCCTGCTACTTACAGAGAAAACTCTGCCCTACCTTTTTAACATACTGGATATGTATCTGTAGGTCTCTATAGGAGCAGTTCAGATAGCATGGCTGAAGTCCTTGTGTTGATGTTTAAGAGGGGATAGAAAGAATAGGAACAAAGATAGCATTCTCACAGAGAGTTCAGAGGCCACTTGGAAAGGACCAGTGGATGTGAGGTGAGATCAAGGCTTTGATCAAAGTAAGATGAGATCTGCATCCATCAGTTTCAATAAGGGCACCACATGTGTAAGTAGGAGGTGGGATGCAAAAAATTAAGGTGGGCATTGGGTGTCAACTTGGTAAGTTGCACAATTATGTTTTCCACGTTGTTTGCAAAAGAACCTAATACGAACTGCAGACTGTACCTTCATTGTGAACTGTTTTGGATTTGTGTACTAAGTACTTTCAGTACAGATCTTGAAAGTTAGCAATGATTACTTTGCATGGTGATCCTTTTTGAAGTAAAGAGCCCTGTATCTAGAAGAAAACATTAAACAGAAGAAAGCGTTCTGCTTTTAAGTCTGTGTTTTGTATATAGATGTTGTCTGAATTTTTATAGCACAATATAAGTTAACATGAATATTTACATATTTTTACATACAAAAATAGAATTTTGAACTATTTATTTGAATATGCAAGTATTCTGCCCTGTTTTGTTTTTGTTTTCTAAGTAGTCAGCAGACAACTTTAAGGCTTTGGTATTTCATGCCCTTCTCACAGTGATTTCAGCTCTTGAGTGCTGATACTTTTTGTTCTATCTTAGCTGTCAGGTACTGAAGTTTCTCAGAAAGCTTTTACACCCATATTCACTGTCAGAAACTGCTCATTTCCTTCTTCTTTTTTGCTGTTCATTTGTTTTTTAAACCTCATTCTTAGCATTTATCACAGCATTTCCTAAATCACATCTCACGGTTTCAGCTAGAAAATTGGTGATGTTGCCATCTTTGGCTGAACATCCCAGTGCTGTAGCCTGCAGCACTGTGGTGGTGCTGGGACCTGGTGAGGAGCTGGTCTGAGAACATCAAGAGTGTTAACAGTCAGCTCTCCTGAGCCTTGCTGATCGCAAAGCTCAGTGAAACTGCCCAGGTCATGCATCGGTGTCTAGCCCTTTGAAGGCTGTGTTGTCCCATTTCAGTGAATACTGTTGTTGGTCACTTCAGGCATTTTTTTCCTACTAGCAACCTAGTGGCCCATCTTCCACCTGAGCTTCAAGGCTTATTCTTCCAGAGCTCAAGAGATATGTGTTCACCTTAGCTGCGTGCTTGGTGAATCTGTTTCCTTTACCTTTGTGCTCAGGGAAAGCTCAAACACAGCTCTTCCCTTCCTCAAGGCACCTCACGGTCGTTAGTTTGTGCAGCAGGACACTGTTGTGGTATAAAAGAACCTTTTGTACACCTCCATACAAGACCCTGAAAGATTTTTGGCCACCTCAGGGATGAGCACCACAGAAGTCCTTCTTGGAGAACCAGCATCAGCATGGGGTGAGCAGCCATTCTGTTGTCATCTCCCATGAAGCTGCTGAAAAGATGTGTAATAAATACATGCGACTTTGATCAGCTCTGCAGAATGCCTTCTGACAGACAGCCTTGCTTAGGGGGCTGTATCTTCGGGATTCTGTTGAGTCATGCTGATGATTATTTAAATGTAAATAATAATTGACACACTTGAAAATCTGAATTTCATTAGGTGAGGGTATTAGACGTAGACACATGAATTCTTTTTTACACAGCACACTGTAACATGCATACTAGTTTTGACAAAGATTTCCCCCCCCACACCCCGACAGAGATGGCAGATAATAATAAGCAACCAGACAGGGTTATAAAACAGGGGAATATTTTAATCATCTTTGTCTGGGAGGAGACAGGCCAATGTGAGTTAGCTCTTAGACAGTCTACTTTACTGATACTTAGCTTCAACAGATTGACAGCATCTCAGAAAAGAAAATAAGTGTTTGCTATTCCTGTCATAGACTTCTTTCAATCACTGCGACAGATGTTCCAAGCATGTTGTTCCTCTGTTAGGTTTCTCTAGTAGTAAAAATACTGCAGTTTAAATATAGTTTAAACTTGCTGAGGTAGTTTGAGCATGGTTCAAAATCGCATTACACCCGGTTTAAATCACAGCGTAATGGGACAAAACCACTGGATAGGCTATGCAAGATTTTTTTTCAAAGCCAGGTAAAACTTTTTATTCAATCATTTTTACAGCAGTTCCAACAAAGTACCATGTTTTTCTACCATGTCTTGCTTATCTGAGTTAGGATGAAGACTATGTATCGTACCGAGTTTTTATTTCCAGAATTTGTGATTTAGAAATGGGAAAGAAGAGTTAACTAGCTCTCTCCTCCTGTATCTGCAGTGTTGCCACTTGTGACAGCTGTATGTTACGCATCAGAAATGCACACATTTTGTTTCAGTTTTTAATGAAAGTAGAATTCAGAATTCTGCAATAGATGAAGTAACTGAGCTGAGACTAATAACCAAAATGTATATGAAAGATAGCTATGTTTAGTATGGGGAAACTCAGAAGGTAAAAGGACTGTGGTCCTCCCCACCCCTGTTCTCCCTATCAGTGAGTTGCAGTTCAGAACTCCTCTCTGTCATCTCCTCTGCTCATACACCACTGGAAACCACTGGGACAGCCAAGAAGATGGTCAGGCAGGTCAGGCAGAATTATGCTGGACAAGTAGATGCTAAACAGCTCCTCCTCTTTATTACTCTGCTCACTTGCTATCTGGATGACTGCTTGATATTCATGAGACCCACTCTGGGAGACTAGCACCTCCCTGTAGCTGCTGCTGCTGGCTGTGCCTGGAATTGCATTACAGGGCTCTTCCAGTAAGCTCCGGCTTCCCCTGTGATTTCAACTGCAATTCTAGTCAGTGACATCGATCAGGGATACTCTTGTTTGGCTGCTCTGCAGGCTTTCAGCTCTCTCTTCATGACATCTGTCATCAGGACACGTGTACGGATTAAATTGCTTAAATTGCACTGTCTGGGATGAGGCACTCATTTGTTTCGAAAAGCAATGAGTAGATCAGCAGTGGGACACAGTTCAAGGTTTATTTCATCACCTGGACTTTCACTCTGGTGGAATAGGTTGGGTTTTCAACTCTAGAAAATGGAGACTGTCACTTTGCAATCTGTTTCATTACTGGTTCATTTTGTAATACGCCATAACATTACTCCAAGAAGGAGGTAGAGAAACAGCAGTGCTGTGGTCCCTAGAGCCTAATGACTGCAAACAGCTGACATCCTTGGTGTTCTTGGAGGAGGGGAGAGAAGCTTGCGTGGTAATCCCCATTTGTGAATCTGGTGGCACTAGAAGCAGTGTCTTGATGGTTCTGCTTCTGAGTGAAAACTCGCTTAGTTAAGCAATTTTCTGCCTTCGCAGGAGAGAGTAGCCATTTGGGTCCCCACTGTCATCTCATGTGTCTTTGTTTTTTTTTTCCCCCCTAGGCTTGTTTTACAACCTTAGATCAGTATGAATGATCTCTTTCTTGTTAATTTTGAGGGGTTTTTGCACAGCAGTGATCACAGAATTGTAGGGTTCGGAAAGGACCTCTGGAGACCATCAAGTCCAACTCCCCTGCTAAAGTAGGTTCCCCACAGCAGGTCACACAGGAAAGTGTCCAGATGAGTTTTGAATATCTCAGGAGAAGCAGACTTCACAACCTCTCTGGGCAGCCTGTTCCATTGCTCTGTCACCCTTGAAGGGAAGAAGTTCTTCCTCATGATTGTATGGAACTTTCTGTGTTCTAGTTTTTGCCTCAGAGCAATGGCTGTAGCTATTTACTCATTTATTTCTTCATGCTACTTGTGTTGATTTAGTGCCTGTATGTATTTAAACTGTGAGAACAGTGGGAAAAACCTTGAACATTTAAACTTGTGTCCCTTTTTGTCCCTTTTTGCATTACTCTTCTGATTTAGCAGCAGCATTGCCACATTTGGCCTAGGAGGTTCTTTTTGAAATTCTTGGGGCAGTTTTACTACCCACAGGCTGCTGAACAAGCTCTCTTTTTTTTTTTTTTTTTTTGCAGGGTGATGGTGGCCTTCTCTTAAATGCTTTGGTGAAACATTGTGAAATGTTTTATGAAAGAAAATTATTTGTGCAAGATCGTTAACTTTCTTCTTTGGGCTTTAGTCCCTTTTGTAAGAGCCTAAAGAAGTATGGTGGGGCAGCTGCACCATGAGGGTTTCAGATTAATTTCTTCTGTCCAGTTCACGTGCGTAACTGCAAGAGCATGGTGAAACCATTATTTCCTGAAAGGTAAATCATAGAATCATACAATTGCTCAGGTTGGAAAAGACCTTAAAGATTATCAAGTCCAACTGCAACCTAACCATACTACCCTAACAACCAATCCCCTGCTAAATCATGTCCCTGAGCACCACATTCAAATGTTTTTTAAACATATTCAGGGATGGTGACTCAAATAGGGACAAATGCCTGAGATTCTTCCTCATTTATTTGTCCCTACCCATTTATGACAGTGAGGTTTGCCGGAAGGTAATGTAGCCTTTAGCTTGGGATTGAACAGTGCTAATTACTGCAGGTGAGAAGAGGTAAAGAGGGTAATAAAGATGCTCCTGCGTGCCATAGCATTTGGATATAGCTAGCAAGAATGGGAGATACCTTGATCCTAACGTAATCTTCTGGCAGGGTGCTTCGCCATCTGTCTCAAGGCCTGCAGTAGATCATTCTGCCTCCCACAAGCTCTCCTCCCAAGGCTGTTTCCCCCAGAGGCAAAAAGGAACAGAAGAGCTGCATAGAAATGTTTGTCTTCAAAACTCTCTATTATAAAACTCATCCAAAACTACGACGAGCTGAGTCTAAAACTGGTGCAAACTGTTTCCCAAAGTCCCTTTTTCTGCGTGTATGAAGAACATAAATAAAGCAATAACTTAGTACGTGGGGCGCAATATTAATAAATGACAGCAAGGAGAGCCACAGACATGGATTCACTATTTAGTAAGATCTCTTCCTCTAACAGAGGATACAATTTCTTTGTAGGAAATCAGCAGCTGAGAGCGCTGGTGGTGTGTTGTGAAAGAGAAACTGACACAGTTGCAGCCGTTTTACCTCACTGGTGAACGTTAATGAGCTGTGATGTTTGTATGTAAGGTACGGAACTTATTCCCTGTGCTATTTGTCAGAAGTTTTGGGGCCATCAAGAGCAGGTTGGGTGTCACTTGTGCAACCGGCAAACACCTCAGCCTTTGCCTGTGACCTCGTTTGAACTGAGAAGCAGCCGTCTTATCTGTGGCTGTTAATGGCAAAAATACGTTCCGGCTGCAGCATTTTAAAGTTGGTTTTGGAAGGGATCATCAGTGGATAAAGAAGATGCATGCATTGCTCTGTGTGATTCCTCCTGGCTTGCAGCTACGCAGTGAGGGAACCGTGTGGGCTTGTCATGGGCACCGGTGGTTCTGCTGGCTTCAGGCTTCTTCCTTTTGAAAGGTACTCATTGGTAGGGACGTGGGGCAGCATGCAGCCTGTTGGTCCTACAGATTAAAAAAACAAACAAACCAAAAAAAAGGACAAAATATGAAGTTGGGTTTGTCCTCTTAATGGAAAGTGAAACTTTTTTTCTGTTTTCATTCTCTGGTTTAATTTGAAAGAAGGCAGAGAGGGTGTTAAAATTACACGAGGGCAGTTCATTCGGTTGGTTCACAGGGGCTTGGACAGAGTTAGGGAAAAAACCTTCGTCAACACGGTGCTTAAGGACTGCCGTTTGAGAACGCTGCGCTTCAGCACACGCTTACGGGCTGCCCTGAGTAGCAGTGGGTTTAAGAACACGCCGACGTGTTTTCCTGCAGGAAGACCTAAGTCTCCCGAGCTACAGCTGGGCATATCGATTTCTGCACTCCTTGGCCGGCTCCCGAGGGCTCCGGCGGCAACCCGAGCGGCCCGGCACCGGCCCGCGGCCTGTCGGCGGCGGCGTTCCTGCGCCCTCCTCTTGCGTAAGAGGCGGGCCCGGCCGCGCCGCACCGCGGTTGCCATGGCGCAGTGGCGGGGGAGGGCCCGGGGATCGCGGCCGGCCCGCGGCCTCACCGCCGCCTCCGTGGCCGCCGAGCCCGGAGCGGGCGGCGGCCCCGCGGCTTCGGCGGCGTGGGGGCCGCCTTCGGGGAAAGGACGCGCCGGGCCGGGCGGGCGCGTTGAGGAGCGCGCCCGGTTCTGGGAGCCGCGCGCTGCGTGCGTAGGTGCCGCGCCGCGAGCCGCACGACGGCATCGCGTGCCGAGGTCCCGCGTGGGACGGCTGCACCGTGCATGGCGGGCGTCGCGGAGGGGGACGGCGGCGCCTGCTCCGGTGAGTCCGCTCGGTGCCGCCGCCGGCTGCGTTTCCTCCCGCAGCTGGGGACGGGCGGCGGCTCGGCGCGCTCCCGGCCGGGCTGTAAGTTGGGAAAAGGCGATGTCTCGTCTAGAAGTGGAGCGATCTGCTGTAGAAGCGTGTCGGGAGAGCGAACCTCCCCTGCTTAATAGCGCCGTTGCGTCGAGCCGCGTTGCCAGAAAACAAACGCGTGCAGGGGGGAAAACCGAAGTGGATTTAACTTGCTGAAGCTGTTTTCCAGCGGAGGGGTGAGAAAGGCGTTAGGATGTGAGAGCATGCTACTGGGAAATAAGCTTGCATTACACCCACGGAGCATTTACTGTACGTTAGTTATAACCCTGTTGTTTTTGTTGTCTGCAATTAATGGAGTAATTTCTTCCGTGACTGAAACTGCGGGTTGAGCGTGTTTGCTCTGAGACAGCCCTCCAGAGCGGGCGGTCTTGGGCTTATGGCATTAATGAGCTCTTGTGCAGTGCTCTGGGGATGGATTCCTGAAAGGTGTCGGTGGGGGTTAATTCCCTGTTACATAAACAGCCAATAACAGCATCTGGCTGCGCTGGAGCAGCTCAAAAATAGTTATTAGCTCCTAGGCTATTACTGGGGGAAAAGGCTCCGTTGGTGTGCGTGAGCAAAGGTACTTTGTCGCAAACATTATTTGTAGGAAAAAAGACAAAAATGGATTAGAAGAATTTTCAAGAATTAAAGCAAAAATGCAGCTGTATAAATAGGGAAAGCCTGACCTCGGGCTGTAACACAGCTTTAGCACTCGATTTTACAGCTGGGATGGTTTCTATTTCCCTGGTTGAAGCGGGAGGGTGAAGCAAAGTCCCCGCAAACCGATTTTCAGGAAGCTTGAGCGTTGCACAAAGACATTTTGGAACAGTGTTGTTGTTTCAAAGCGCTGCCTGTGTGTTAAAGGTGTGTGCATGGGCATCTGACAGTGATGTCAGAGCTTGCCAGTGCATCCAGCCGAGTAACATCTTCCAAGGTATAAGCACACGAGCAGCAGGGTGAAGCCCAGCCTTGCATTTATTGCTGCGGTATGATGCAAGAGTTCAGCAGGCTCTGGGCCGTGCAACGAGAGAACTGAGCTGGAAGCTGAAGTGCTGTGACAAGTAAGGTGGGTGCTTCAGCCCCAGGGCTGTGCTGGGAAGTGAGCATTGCTCCCCATCAGAGCTGTCTGAAGTTTCAAAGCAGGAAGCAGCTAGCTGATGTGGTCTGGTGGGTGAAACAGGCCCGCTACCTGTTGAAGAAGCCTGCAGAACCAATGCTGGCTGGCATTTACATGCTTTTGGCTGACTGTAGAATAGCATACAGCTGTTCTTTTGGGATACTGAAGACACTCCTTAGGATGCTTCTCTATAAGAAAGCAGCTTTGTATTTAACTCATTAACTTTTTCATTTCTCTGATGCTCATTAGTATTGGCAACTACTTTTCAGGAGAAGTAACTCGCATTTCAGTTGTTTCAGCTCTAGGGATTTAACACATCATTTTAAAAGACAGCATTTAGTCCACATCACAGCAGCTATTTATTTAGGCTTGTAAGGCAAACATGCTTTTGCATTAACCTTTCTTTCCCTCACCTCCCCTGACCCCAGAGCAGTTCAGGCTGAAACTCAGTAAGTTAATCGCAGTTACCTTGGCAAAAACTAAAAACAAATGAAGATGGATGAAGCTTTGATATTATTTTGGATAGGCTGGGCACGCACAGCTGAAGGAATGAGTCGCTGCTGTTTTGGCAGCTACTTTTGACAGTATAGTGTTTCACCATGTACTTCCTCCGTGGAGGAAGTGACACCTGCCCTGTCATCTGCTTTCCTCCTGGAGCCTCTCTGAAGCTCCCAGGATTGACAAAGAGCCTTCAGCACAGTCATATAGATGTGCAAATGTCTGAACAGCCTGGCCATGGCGCATAGCTAGTGTCAGGGTCTTAGTCTTGGTATAGGTGTGCTTATCATAGTGAATCGAGTGTCTGTGCATTACTTACAAAGAGCAGATGTTTAGTACAGTCAATATAATTATACAGGAGTTCATGACATTTTAAATTAGGAAGAGTTCTTTTTCCTTTGCCTGTTATGTATTATGATTTGATTATTAATCCCAGCCATGCTGATGGTGCTGGAGATGACAGATGACAGGACACAGTATGATGTAGAGAGTCAGCTATTAATATCAGCTCATCCGTTCCTGGCTCAGATTGTGAAAAGACATTGAGAAGGCGCCTACAGTACAACAGTGGGATTTATTTTAAGGGAGAAACCACAAGAAAACCCAAGCTCAAATCTTCCATTAATGTATTTGGAGATCTTTTTGTAATATCAGGTTTGATGGGTAAGTTCATGAGGCATGTTTTACCAAATATGAACTACAAGCTTGCTTTCATCTAGGAAATGGGTTACTACAGGGAGACTGAGAAGCAGAAAGAAGTCTTTTGGACTTTCTCTCTGCCAGAATCATTCTGCTAACAGGGCTGGTGGAGGTTGGGCTTTAAAGCAGTGCACCCACTTCTTTTGGTGTGGTCCAGCTGTCTAGTTGAGACTCCTTATGGGTGTACCAAGCTGTTTAGATCTTGACTCTCTGGATCACAAACTAGCTCACGTTGAGCACAGTAAGATTTGATTCTGGTTGAACATGCCTTTATGTGTGAAGTCTTTATTGCTACTGTGAGTTGAAATGGCACTTTTTTATTACTTCATAATTAACTTTTATCTTTAAAGATCGCTCTCAAAGAGATTGAAATAGACTATAACCACGCCTGGAAGTTACGAGTGTAGCCATCAGGAGCTCCTTGAAGTTGAGATGGATGATTGCTGTTGTAATTGGTGTTTTACTGTTGTAAAAACTTGGAAAAATTAGTTAAAGCCCATCACTAGGATTCTGAAGATACTCAAGCGTTTTGACTGTAGAAGTAATTGCTGCAGGTCAGAAGAAGAGAATGTTTTCTAACTATGCTAATTTTGTGCTGTGCATGCAATAATTAGCTTACACTGTATTTAGGAGGCCCACACAGAAGCCAAGTGTTTTTGCAAAAGAGGTTTTGACAGTTTACTTTGCATGGGTCCAACTGAAAACAATTTAATAGGGCCTGATTTTTAGAACGCGCCTTGCTGAAAATCAAGCTGTTTTAGGAGAACTGTGGTTGCTTACCTTCAGTCACCAGCTGCTTTGGAAGCCTTTGGCCCAACTATTTAGCAAGCCCTGCCAGAGTTTTTAAGGGCAGGAGGAGTTCATGCCCCCACTTTAGATACAACAGCCATATGTGATGAAATAGTAACTACTCAGGCTTCCTTTAAAATGCGCTAAATGAGAAGATGCTGAGGAGGGCGTATAATGGGTTAACTTGAGAGAATGTTTTATGTGAGCTCTTGGCAATAAGCTGTCTAAATATCTCTATGAGACTTCATCTCTGCAGCAAATGTGTTCCTTAGAAACATCCAATAACTCATCATTACAATAAATCACGGCAGCATGGAAATGCTGTTGTGAGCCGAGACGCACGGGAAGGCTGGGGTTGGCGCCAGCACTGAACCCGCCTGATCCAAGGCAAGTTCCTTAACTCTGAGACTAGGATTTTCCCTCCATAAATATTCCCTTGTGCACCTCCCCAGCCTCATCCTGCGTGTTCTCTTCATTTCTCTCACTGAACTGCACAAAAGCAAGCGTCCTCTTCCCTGTTCTTCATCTGACAAGGAACACTGTGCTGCTGGTAGGCATATTGCTACCTGTTTTCATTGCTCCATTCCTGGATGCTTTCCAATGCAGCCAAGTCCTTGCTTTCATCTATGCCTAGGGATTCCAGAGGAGCTGTGAAGAAGCAAACCTTTGTGTGAGATTTGGCTGCTTTACAGAGTCGCTTGCCACAGGGGAATGGAAGTAATAACAAGGGAGTTCCCACAGATGGATGGATATTGTGGAGCTGTGCCAGGAAGTTTGGTTTCCTAATAAAACTGTGAGATGAAGTCTTCATTCTGCTAAAATTGTTCAGAGGGTTGCAGCTGGCCTGAGCACGGCCTGAATTTCAGTGAAGGAGCACAGTTAACAATTTTCTGATACTCAGGATTCCCTCTGCTTTGTAGATGCCCCAGTTCCAAGCATGGGATCGCTGTTCTCGGTCCTCCGTAACATCTTGGCGGAGGAGTAGTGTGTAGAAGTGAGTTAAGGGTGGGACATCAGCTTCACCTCATTTATTCCATGCAGCATAGTTACCTGCATACAAGTGTATGGAACATGTATATACAGCAAAGAAAAAGCTCAGAATTTCAGCATCTTTCTTCAAGTTTGTAGGTTTGCAATGCGTACGGTGCTGTTTGTGCAAAAAGCAAAACACAGCCCTATTAAACCACTTAAAACCCAAGTATTTTCAGAATGAATCCTCTGAACATCAGTGTATCTGTTAATCGAATTGAATGAACAATAGGTGTTGAATCCACAGTTGCGAAGTATGTGCCAAAATGTTCCTTATGAGTATCAGATGATTGGAGTAGGAGGCTTGGAGTCTATTTATATATCTGCACTTAAAATACATTGGAATTAAGTTCACAGTCCACTGGTGACATTTCTTTTAGAAATGTGCTTTTGTTATTCTTTACAACTTCTGTGGTTTTGCTTTTCACATTTGAAAGAAAACAACATTCCGTGCTTCTGCAATTTGTGATGGAAAGAAGTATCAATGCAGAGTATTTAACTGTTATAAACTTTAAACACTTGGACTTGAATCTCACTTCTTGAACTCCACTTGGCTGTTCTTCACGTAAGTTAATCAAACAAATGAAAGCAAGCTTTGGATGACACATTTTTTTTCTTCTTCAGCTGGGAAACAACAAAACTTTTCTGGAAAAATGCTTCATAATGCAGGACTTGCAGAAGCCCACAAGCAGTTTAGATTTTGGTAACGTGTTTTCTGATAGAAAGTGTTTCTTTATAGATTTCCTCAAAACAGCATCTTCCCATCAGCATAACAGCCTACAGTGTTCCCGGGGAAGCAGGGCTTCAGTCTAGCCTATGCCATTCCCTAAGCTATAGCAAATTGGCCAGCTGCTACAACTCGACAGTTCTAGCAGTGCCCTCAGTAAAATTTAAATTCATTTTAGGGTTTTGAAACACCATAATCCTGAAATGAGTATTGACTCTTGTGTTCTTAATGCTCAGTTGCAGGATGTGCATGTACCATAACGTGTTTCAATTTATTTTGCTATTCATTTTATGGACACGTGTTCCTTGATTTGGGGATAATTCTGGGGATAATGTGCCATATAATGCATTTTACTCTGCGATACTAAGATATCAATCTGACCTTTTTGAAAACAAGTTCTTACAAAAGAATCTTAAAGGACAGTGTATGGTTTCATGTGCTTCATCTATTTCTTGTTACACGGGATTTGTGGCACAATACTTAAAGCTCCTGTGCAGAAATTCTTATTGGCATCTACAGGGTACTCCCAAAATGTGTTTATTAGTGCGTTTTACTGCAGCCTTCTGGGGTTTTTTTGGCATTAAGCTTTACTGTTAGACTGTTTGGTTTCAAGTTTTACTTCTAAAATGTAAATCAGACATGATATATTTATAAAGCAAAATTTTGTAAATGTAATGTGGCCAGGCATCTCAAATCTGAACAGGAAGTAATGTATTGCCAATAAAATTTGTATTTGCTTTGCCTGAGTCTTGTTAAATGGTGCAATAAAGAGTTACAGTTTCACTTTGTGTCTTCAGCCATCAGTAGTATAGCAAGAATCTAATGAGTTACTTAATTTTTTTTTTCTTTATTTTTTTTTTTTCTGTAGATCTTAAGTTCAGCATTGAAGAGAAACACAGCACATTCATTTTTATTGTATATTTCTTGGTCACGTAGATCAAAACATGAACAGCTTTTTGGAGCTTGCATTTTTAAATCCTGACAATTTCATGTTTACTCTCCTTCCTATAAAAATGTTTGATTTCCCTCAGACAGCTGAATGTTTTTCTCCCACTTGAAGCAGTGCCAAAGACAAAATAAATATTTGTCAATGTCTCTTCAACCTGCTGGTCCCACTGGTGTCTCAGAGGCCAGGAGGAACCCTGCAGCAGCCCTGGCTGTAGCTGGTGATGGACAGCATGCCACAGGGCTAGAAAGAAGGAAAGAGGTAGACATAATTAAAATATCAGGATGTGCTTTGCTACTGATCCCTGAACAATCACTTATGCTTGTGTTTAGCCTATGTAGAAGCCTCTTAGTTTCTCCTCTACTGGTCTGTAAGCTCTCATACAGTCTGATGGCTGTTCTTGAGTATTTGTGGAAATGAAGTCGTTCTTCTGCTGCAGAACATGGAATGGTTGAGGAGTACTGCAAGGAGCAGGCTGTGATGTAGTGATGTACTGTGCCTATTGTGCCAGGCCTGTTGGCTGTGAAACCTTAGAGATGAAGTCAGGAAACCTTACAATACTTTTAAAGATGTTTATAAAATTTGCCTTTGGGTAAGATGACTAAAAATGGTGTTTTGGATGAAAGAATGAGTGGTACCTCAGCCACGATGATTTTGTCGTGGTATGTAGGACCTTGAGCACAGGTGTGGATTTCAGGATTATGGCATGCTTATGAAATATAGTAACTATTTTTGATAGCATGTTTGATTTAACCTTCTTGGGAGAAGAAGGGCTAACTTGTTCCCCCTCCCCCTTTTGTACTGTCTGATGCTGTGCTCGATAAACAAGGTCTTGATGCTTAGCAGGCTGTGCTACTAATAGTAATTTCCGTTTGTGGTCTCCAGACCTGTTCCATTATAATCGTGCATCAGCATTGGGGTGATTTGGGTTCCTTCATACTTTTAAATACTCTGATCACCACCTCCCATTCCTACTTAAAAGTGATCAGAGATCGGTTGGATGCTACGTGGCATAGATGGGGGTTGGTCTCGATGATCTCTAGAGGTCCCTTCCAACCCCTACAATTCTGTGATACATCTGTTGATGATGGATGTGATAAGTATCTTCACAGAGTGTGTTGTGTTTTTCCTGGACATCTACCCAAATTGAGGGTTTCCATAGTTTTTGCATGGCCTTCAGCTGAAAACCTGTTCAGAAGGGAGAATGTATTTTAGGGAAGCTGTGGGGAGCTGTAGTTCCCTGTGGTAAGGCAATTTTCTACGTCTTGCTACAGCTGAATATTCTGTGTTGTCTTGGCTGCTGCTGCCTCCCAAACTTTCTGTCCCATTGGTTTTTTAGTATCCTGCCCTTTGCCACTTTCTTTCTCTTGTAAAATGAGTTAAAGGCTTTCATTTAAGATAGGATAGGTCAGAAAGGTGCGGTTTTCCTCTCTGTGAAATGGCAGACGAGGCCTTTGTTTTGGATGGTGAGGGATGGTGAGGCTTGCTGGCATAGCTTGCTGCTTTATATGGCTTCCAGAAGAATGTTCCATCGAAACTTTGATGACCTGCTGTAGGAGTAAGAAGGTGCATGGGTGAAGATGGAGGAGGTTCCTGTGAGTGTCGAGGCACTGTCAATAAGCTAATTTACACATTTGAGGGGGTACTGAGGGTTTCGGTTACACCATGTTCAGAGCACTCCTGTAACATCGCTTTCAGACCTAGGTTTGAAAAGAAGTTCCATCTGGAATCAAACCATATTTTTTAAAAATTTAAAAAATAATAAAAAAAAAAAGTGCCTTGGAGTGCTTTGGGTGTGTTGGGTAATTGTGTACACAAGAAATGAAGTTACATAAGTGAAGACACTCCTGTAACCCTAGCCTGGCAGGAAGACACAGCAGAAAACTCACTCATTGCCAAAGAACTCTGGTAGGTTGGAAAATGGGGAAGTTCCAGCACTCGTGTTGCATTTCGTCAGAGAGAGCTGTTGTCTTTGGCATCTCTGCTTGGTTTTGGAGGAGTCCCGGTTTTTAGCCTGGGGAGCTGCTCCTTCTTGCTGGAGTTGTGAGGCTCTGTCTCCTTCTCCATCGCGGAAGGGGAGAGGTGGGCATTTTCTGCAGCTCAGCTCAGTCTCCTGCTGCCAGAACCCAGGTAAGGTCCTTCCGGATGCAGGGTGGTACTTAGAGATGGAATTTTGGGCAGCAGCTCTGGCTGCCTTCCCGGTGCTGCCTGAGAAGGAGAGGGGAAGGACGAGGACGGGTTTAGGGGCAGTGCTTGGGACAGCACTGTGCATCAGTTCCCAGGGCAGAAAGGAAAGCCCACACAAATTCTAAGTAGAGGACAGTGACACCCAGCTCTAAATTACACTCTTAGCAGTGTGGTTTAGAGGAGTTTTAAAAGAAGGAAGGGTTTGGGGCAAAAAAGGAATATGTATTTTCCAGGCTATGCTACATTAAGAGGTATGAGTATTTTCAGTTATCGTGGTTTATGAAACATATGAGCAGAGCCTAACTGTTTGCTTATGTTGCTTGTGCTACATATGGCAGATTTAAATGAATATGGAACTGTTTCATGTGTTTCTTATGTTTATTTCAAATGTAATTTACTTTGACTGTGAAAACACTTCATGAGTTAAGTTTGGGGTGTGCAGTGGAACAGCAAAGATATTTAATACTTTGCTTAATTTAGAAAAATGACCTTTCAGAGAAAAGCACTGTGCTTGTCAGACATATACTGATGAATTATTTTCTTATGATGCCAGTGTGTTAGCTGACTTTTGAGAACAACCTTGTAGATAATGAGTCTTATTTTTATCTTAGATCTGTCTGATTGTAGTGCCTCTCACAAATCCAGTCACTTTAGGACTGTAAACACATAGCAAGATTTGGAAGCAAACAAACAAACAAACAAAAATGCAACAAAAAAGCCAAAGAAAACCCAGCAAAAGGCCATCTAGAGCCCTCTGATCAGCATGGAGGGAAACAGTGAGACCAGCTCCCCTTCGCATTCCTCCGTTTCGGTTCCTCCAAATCACCATTGCAATGCTATCTGAACATTGCATACTCTTCCCCTGCTTTTAAGTGGCCTTAATAAAAACTGCTGTATGTGTACTACCTGTTTCCACAGACAAAAGCAATGACAAAATGACAAAGGCAATCTGAAAGAAATTAAAAAAAAACCCTAGATTTCTGACTGCTTTAATTGATTTACATTTGGTAGCTGGTCTTGCTCAGTAAGAAGTCAGCAACTTCAGTGTCTTTATTTGTGCAAACGGAGTGAGAGATTCAGCTTTTGGTTAAAACAAACAAACTTGCAGCTTTCTGGTCCGTGAGAACTATTTTCTTACTGTTAATTCAACATCATGCAAAATGTGTGCATTCCTACACGTATACAAAGGGAGAGATGGCAGTTTAGCTTGCAAGCTGTTGAGCTTTGTTTTGCTTTTAGTTTTAGTTTGAGTCAGGACAGTCTCCAGGATGTTCAGATAACTATAACTCATAAGTCAGGGGACAAGCTAACATAGGTCGTTATCATTTACTGTATAGTGGTGTTAGGAAGTGCCATTGTACCAAGTTATCTCAGTATATTGCTTTGCCAGTTACTCTTGTTTTGCCTGGTGTGGTCCCTTGAGCGCTGCTTACACGGGCAGGGCTGAGTGGCAGCATGTAAGTTTTCTTTCCCTCCAAGCCATCTGCTGTCCATGGGGCTCCTGGAAGATTGCAGGAGCTGGCTCAGCTCAGTCTCGTGAATGGGTTTATACAGACTAAAATATTGCACATCTCTGATAAGCCCACCACTAGAGACAGAAAAGTTGCTGCTGAAAATAGGAAAGCCTGCATTGCTATTTTGATCGGTGGATTTATTGTTTGACTCAGTGGGCTATGAGTTATATTTTGATGCTTGCAGTCAGGTCCACTCCAAAGCAGATGCAGCTGAGCATTTTTGGTAATATTGAGAGAGCATACTCCTAACTTTGCTACAGCAAACTTACTGTAAATCTGCAGTGACCTCTTTTTGGGTGGTAGCTTCTCAGAATAGCTTTAGTTGTTGTTGGAATAGTGGCAAGTCTAAACTGTATTGCACGCATGTAATGTTATTTCATCTGAAGCAAAACAAAGGATTTCAGTGTCTAAGGCAGCCAGAATAATTTTTAACTCTATCCTTGTTTCTTCAAAGCAAAACGGGACTGATTTATCCCTGTTGTAACAGTGACAAGCAGAGTGTTTCTGAGGGAGAACGCCAAGTGTTTCAGTGGGCAGCTTTGCAAGAAACAGCTGTGGACCATGAGTGTTTTGTTTTCTGTTTTGCTGTTGCTGTTTTTTAGCTTTCCATGCCATGCAATTAGTAGCTGGTTGGTGTTCTGAAAATCACATTTGATCTCTGTCAAGAACACTGTCTGTTTGCCTTTCCCAGGGTCTGTTTTTATTAATAGGAGCATCAAGATTCTCCTGTACGTACCTTCAGGATTGTGTGACAAAAACCCAAGAGCCTATACCTTGTTGTGCTCAAAAGGATTTCTTTTCAATGTCAGTGGACAGAATTGATCAATGAATTCATTTGTGGTAGGAAAGCTACATCTAAAGCACATACGTTATAAATATTTGCCTGATAGCAGGGAGGAAAATGAGATTTGAGATAAATTGGTTAAACAAAGCCTGTGGGAAGTTCAGCTGCTAAGGCTTACATCTTGATATTACAAATAAGATTTATGAGTTTTTGATTTGGTCTTTTTTTTTTCCAGTAGTGCTCAGCTTGACCTTCCCTAAGACATTTATTATTTTAGATACTTGTATTAAGTCAAATATTTTCCACCTCTCTGTAAATTAAACTGCTGTGCTCTTTTGGACTTTTCTCATACAGACTCTTCAGCCATCTCCTAAGTAATTTTATTGCCCTTTGAACTTCTTCTGTTTCTGGTACTTTCCTTTCAAGATGAGGCAGTCAGCATAGAACATGGTCCTTGCTCACAGCACTGCAGTAGTTGGATTACTGTTACTATTGCCAGTATTTTTTTCCTAATACACCCCCAAAATTAATAAAAACCAGTAAAAACAACAACAAAGCTTGTGCATTAAATGGCTGTTTTCAGAGAGTTGGCAAGAACTGTGGGTCAGTTTTTCAGTGCCATACACCAACAGGTTATAAATTAATTATGTGAGTAGTTGAAACAGATCAGGGATTTGTTGTCTTCATTTCCTTCTCTATTTCAGTGCTTTCATCTTTTATTTTTTTTTTTAAATCCCTTTGCATAATTTTAAGACAACCTTCCAGATAAAAGCATTTTTCTATAATTCACAATTTAGGCTTCTGATGTACTGGTTGGGTTGCATTGCTCATGCTGTCTTATAAGGAGGTGACTCCTGTGGTGTCATGTAATAGACTGTATTTAAATTGTGGATTAAGTTAGGTACTTAAATTATTTGCATACTGAGAACTATATTCTGTTAATAATTTGAAAATTGTATCTATTTTTCCGTATTTCAGCCTTGCTTTTTAAAGGCTTTTTAATGAGTGCAGTTGGGTTTGCCTCTGCTTTTGTGCTACATTTGGAGTAACAATATCCAGTTGTTTACCATAACGTGTAAGCTAATGAAATTGCAGTCACCAAAATCTTCAAAATTATCTGCTTAGGAGTGTGAAGGTGTAAATTTTATCCAGCTGGTAATTAGCAATTAAGGTCAGATTCTGTTACTGAATTCTGGCTTGAGTTCATAATGAATATTCTGGAGGTTAAGAAGAAAACAGTTTAGTCTAGTTGGAAGCAACCACTAAATGGGATAACCCAGCTGAGAACTATTTAACAATAATAATATTTAAACAAACCATAAACTGATCTGATTTGGGGGTACTGTTATTGTTTGATTTGGTTATTTTTGGAGGAAAGGTATTAGATGCTTAAAATTCATTCTACAGTGTGAGGCCAGAAGCGAAATACCTGTCTACATATGAAACTGCTTAGTCTTGAGTCATGTAATAAGCAATTAAGTTTGATTAAGTTTGTGATTATGAATTGTAATTACAGATATTGAGAAGTTGGACAGAATAACTGCCAAAGGTGTGAAATCATCAGGGCATCCATTGTGAGAGTGTATCTTCAGGTTAACTACTGCTTGCCAGTAAAATAGTGTCCAATGGTTATTTCCAAGGGAAATCATGTGGTTATTTTCTGTATCTTTTCCTAAGCAGAGACCTGAAAGTGTATGCTGATCTATGGTCTTCTTACGAGGAGGCAAAAGTTGTGATTTCTGCTGTGTAGACTACACTTAACCAGCTTTGAATTTCTGTCTCTTTTCCCGCTTTTGTTTTTTCTCCTTTTCCCTCACCTGTTTCAATACAGAGCAGTGTTTGCCCTGCTGTTTAAAGAAAACACAAAAAGGAACCGAGGTCCTCCTCCACGTATCATGTGAGAGACAGCAGAAGCTTCTGGCCTACTGCAGTGTGTGGTGGACTTACAGGAACAAATTTGGGGAAGATACAAGTATGAGGGAGAAGATTATTTGGAGACAACTAATTATTAGGGAAACAGGACTTGGTCCTTGGCAGGTGATTATTAATGGTTTTTTGAGAAAATGCAGGAGAATAACACCCATACAGTAGGGCCAGAAGGCATCTCCAGTGAGATCTCCCACCGGGCCAGCTGCATGCGTCAGTGGAAAGTGATGCACCTCTGTCTTTCATCACCACAATGGCAAACTGACAACTATGGACTGTTTTTTCTTCTCACCTAACACCTTTTCGCTTTCTCCAGGTGTCATGCTTCTTAGGTTTGGTTAAAACAGCATGCCCAAGGGGACAGCCATACCCTGGGGTGCATTGGGTCCAGCCCTGCCACCGAGTGAGGGAAGGGGTTGCCTGAGCCATTCTGGTCAAATGAGCAGCTCCAGGTCAGGGAACCTTGGGTGAGCCAGTTGCTTATTGGCAGGTGTGATTCTTCTTGGAGAAATTAAAAAGCACAGTGTTGTCTGGTTGGCCTCCCTCTCTCACCCTTCTGTTCTTCATGTATGTGAAGTTTGGGATGTTATTTTTCTTCCTATTTACATTGCCAAATTTTTGTTTCAACCGCCCTTCCTCTGACTGGAAATGTGAAATGTTTGAGCAGACATTTGTTTTATCTGAGCTGTTTAAAAAAAAAAAAAAAAGAAAAGAAAAATAAAAGTTCTGTGAAATAGGTAAGATGTCTCGAATTTAAACCTGAAATTAACAGATTGGGATATATATGGGAAGAAGGCTATTTAAAAGCTTAATAGTATTATGTGTTTAAGGCTGTTTCTTAAGGGATTAATTTTAGTGCTACCGTGGAAATGTCTGAACAGGCATATTAAAAACGTACACAGAAAGTAGTTCCAGGCCATTATACTGGTTTTGAATTTTCATTATTTCAGTCAAGCGACGCATTCTAATTCCTCTTCCCACTCACCGTATTTTTTAGAAGCCATCATTCCAAAAACAACAATTCTTACCATAAATGAGTTAATGAAGTTGGGTGCGAGTCTTTCTACTTTGTTGTGGCACAGGGTTTACATGGGTGAAATCTTCTTGCTGGAGGACAAAGCTCTCGAGGGCTTGCATCCCTGGCCGCACACTTTGGCATGGGGCTCATGGAGCGAGCTCCCTGCAGGCTTAGTTGTTCTCTTCCCCATGCGACTTGGAGTTGGGTGTGTGGCAGCTTGCTATGGCTTTCTGCCACGTGTTCCTCACCGCCCCCTCATCTTCAACCAGACAACGCAAAACGGAGCGTGAATTCTAAATAAGAAAGGCAAAAACACATGGGGTGGTGTTCGGATTGCGGAGTGCCATCGGTTTGTAGGCGTCTGAGAAGCAGCGAGTTAATTACCTTTCCAAACTTGCAAGCAGATAAAGAAAATTTCAGCAGCGTGCTTGGGAAAGGAGTAAGCTTTTGTTTCAGTTCACGTTTTTCTTGTTTTGTAAGAAATCGTAGCAGTTTGTTGTTCCATGGGAGCAGGAAGTGTTCTTTGTATGGGGTGATCTATAAAATGGTGAAGGAGATACAAAACGCAAGCAGTTTTGTAGAATTGTAGCTTTATTTTTCAAAAGAGATCTCTATTTGAAATAGTGTGTTAATAATGTATGCAAATACTGCATATGACTACATTTTTTTCCTCCTCTTTTACTAGGTAAGACCGGTTTCTTGTAGTGAGTAGCTTTTTGTACTAAAAAAAAAAAGAAAAGAAAAAGATTAATGAACTAAATTTGCAGTGTCAGTGTTCCAGGATGTTTTTCCCTGAGTGCTTGTTTGTTATTCAGGGATATCTTTGAGATCATCAAAGAAGGAATGCTGAGAAGATTCCTCAGCCTACTTCCTTTTTTTTTTTCTTGGGGAGAGAAGTAGAGGAAGCAGTTTCTGGTTTGTTTTGTTTTTTGGAAGTTTTGGGGTTTTTTTTCCCTTCAGATTTGGTGCTGATTAGAATCGAGGATATAGAGGATTTTCTTTTATACACATATATATATGTATTACCAACAATGCCTTCTGAAGCCCCACACACAAAGGCACCTCCAGGTCATGGTGAAGGACCTGTTGCTATCTGTTTTGGGCTCTCTGCAAGGCTAGAGTGCAGTTTCTGCTTTCATTGGTGGTTAGTGGCTTTGTAACATTAGAACTCATTCCTAAAAGCTCTACAAGGTAGTGAAACAAAATGCTGCAGCATTGCTTGTAATTTCAGATCATCCTGGTTTGCTGGGAACGTATTGGTGAATGTACAATCTAATCCTTTCTTAATTCCTTTCTGCTTTGAATCAGGCCACAGCGAACTCCTCCCTGATATGTCTGATTTCATGTCTGCATGTCTGCTAAATTGCCCCCTTCTTCTCAGAGTAGCAGCTTGGGAAGTGTCTGGTAGAGTTGCACAATTTAAGCCAATCTGCCCACGACTTTCCTGCTGATTTTAATTTTCTACAATTAATTCCCTCATCTTTCTCCTACCTGTGTTGTACTTTTCCCCTAGGAGCCGTTTTATCCCTAGAAATGCATTGCCAGAGAGCACTGGAGGACACCGTGGGCTCCTCACATCCTTCCCACAAGTCTGCAGGAGTTCCCATGCCCAGACTTCCATATTGCCCCTGGCTCTTCGTTGTCTGTGTTCCTACACCCAGGCTGCTCACAATATTCCTAAACAGACTATCACTTTTTCATGCTCAAAATTCCCATCTGCATTTTAACTGTTTACCCAGAGAAGCAAATGTCTCCTTACATCAGAGGTGTTTGCAAGTCCCTTTGAATGGCTGATCCCACGTTCATGGCTGGAGCACCCAGCTGACAAGAACATCACTCCATTGTGCCTCTGCTTAAGTTTTGTGTTTCAGGTGCTCCTGCTCCTACATCACACTGTAGCCTCAACAGTTTTTCAAAGTATTTTGCTTTCTGTCAATCCAGTATCTGTTCTCTGTTTTTCTAGAAAGTGACAACCCATAACATTTAATTAAAGAAAAGGTAGATGAGGAAAAGAAGAGATTACTTTATAAAGATAAACTTGAAAAGTCCACAGAAAAAGATCTAGTGTAAGACCTTGGGTGTGAGATTTTGGTTTTCTATGGCAGTAAGACTGACTGATGCCATTCTGAGGGTCATACGATGGTTTATTCGCACACTTGAGCAGGTAACCTGTTAAATGCTTGGAAAAAGAAGCAAACAAAAAATGAGGTGCATTAGTTTGAATAATGGAAAGCTTTAAATTTGCATTTAGAATATAGCTTACTAAAGAGGGATTGAATTTAAAGATAAATGTGATACATGTGATTGTGTAGCAATGTTCCAAGTGGATTTACTGAACAGCGTAGAATTTAAAAATGAGGTATTTTTTGGAGAAGCAAGTATTGACATGTTGTGTTTCAATTGGTATAGAGGTCAGGCAGGAAGAAAAAGAGGGTGAAGCAGAAACAACTGAACATTCTTCTAGGAAAGACCTCAGACTGTGTTAGAGTGGGCCCAGTTATAAGGCCAATTAATGCAGATGCTGTGATTCTAGTAAGAGCTGGTGAGAAGAATGTTGTGTGTGTGACTGGGGATGAGGGGACTGAGTTGGAGCAGACACCTAACGGTCATCTAGTCCAACTCTCCTGCGATGAATGGGGACACCTACAGCTACATTAGGTTGCCCAGAGCCCTATTCATCTTGACCTTGAATGTCTTCAAAAATGGGGCTTCCACCACCTCTCTGGGCAACCTGTTCCAGTGCCTCACCACCCTTTACTGTGAAAAGTTTTTTTCTTATGTCTAATTGTCCTATCTTATCCTGCTCCAGAGTCAGTCCCTTTTTTGTAGCCTCACTTTAGATACTGAAAAGCCACTCTGAGATTTCCGCAGACCCTTCTCTTTTCCAGGCTGAACAGCCCCAGCTCTCTCAGCCTGTCCTCATAAGGGAGTTCCATGCCCTGGATGATTTTGGTGGTCCTCCCATACTGAGGACTCCACATCTGGATGCAGTACTTCAGGTGAGGTCTCACCAGCGCAGAGTGGAGGGGTCGAATCACCTCCCTCAACCTGCTGGCCACTTTTCTCTTGATGGAGCATGATTTTGAAAGCAGATGGAGTATTGAGTGAGCTCTCCCTATGCTCATACCCCTAAAAGAAAAAATTATCACGTGGCTGATATTTACACATTTTGCAGTTAATACCTGTTCCTTAGCAGGCAAACACTGCCTGTCATTTTGCAGTTAATAAAAATGTGCATCTGTCAATTTCAGTTCTTCCGAGTGATTCGGGGCAGAGCAGCATTAGTGAGGTGACAGTGTTGCTGATTTGATGCACTTAGCCATGGTAGTAAAGATGAAGATGCAAAATGAAATGCAGAGGATTTCAAAATGCAATTAGGTTGCTGTGCAACCGTGTTATAAAATGACAAATGAAATTCAGTGCAGATAAATGCAAAGTGATGTCCATGGGGAAAAAAAATATTCCAACTTTTCATATGAATTGAATTGCTAGTTAACAATCAGGCATGAGATCCCTAGGTCATGTATTTGTGTGGAGGTGTCAACTGTATACTCAGTAGCTGTCAAAAAGCAAATAAAACATTAGCAATGTTTATGGCAACTGTAGAGGAAAAATAGAGGAAAAACGTATCTGTCACAGTATGCATCTGTGATGCGCCTTCATCTTGAATAGTGGGATTGATTCTGACATCTTTCTCCTAATTCTCTTCTTCCTCATTTGCACCTACAAAGAGCATGAAATAGTACTGCAGAAGCTGTTGGTCACACAAAAGGCTACTGAACGGCCTTTGCATAAGGGATGATGAAGTAGATGCAGCTCTGTAGTCTGGAGAAGAGATGATGGGCAGAAGAAGGGTAGGAGGTTCAGGCCATGGCAGAGCTGTGCGAAGGCACTGGAGGTAAAGGTGTTCTGGAGTGGGAGGTGGCAGGATGAGGCCAACCCCGAAAGGCAGTCCTGTGTGGCAGGAACCTAGCTGTGGAGCTCCTAGCCAAGAGCAAGTGGGGAAAATTAACATAAGAATTACCTGTTGTATGCAAATACAGCTTCTGTGGCTTGCAGCACAGCTACATTTCTGTAGTCCAGGACTGTTGTTTAGAAGATGTTCATTGCTGTGAGGCATCTGGAGTGCAAGTCTTAGGAGCGGCTGAGGGAAGAGGGATTGCTTACTCTGGAGAAGAGGAGGCTCAGGAGAGGCCATATTGCTCTCTGCAGCCACCTGAAGGGAGGTTGTGGTGAGGTGGGGGCCTGCCTCTTCTCTTGGATAACAGCAGCAAGATGAGGGGAAATGGCCTCAAGTTGCACCAGGGGAGGTTTAGGTTGGATGTCAGGCAATCTTCTCCGAAAGAGTGATCAGGCAATGGAACAGGCTGCCCAGGAAGGTGGTGGAGTCACAGTCCCTGGAGATGTTCAGAAATGTTTAGATGCTGTAGTAAGGGGCATGGTTTAGTGGAGAAATGTCGTTGCTGGGTGGATGGTTGGACTGAATGATCGCGGGGTCTTTTCCAGCCTTACTGATTCCAAGACTTACACTTGCTCAGCTGTTTTTTTCCCTTGACTCCAGCTCTTGGCAGCTGCTGGAAGCAAGATACTGGACTGGACTTTGGGCTTTAATCGTAGGGGACTTCTTTGTACTTATTATTTACTTTTTGAGTCTCATCAAAATTGCGTTTTGGTCATTTTCATAGCTAGTAATACCACTTATTTACTTAATATCTGATCATTAGAACAACTTCAGTATCTAACATCCTACTGAAGATTTAATTATTTCAACCATTTGTATCAGTCAAAATTTTGGGATCTCAGTAAAGAGATCACTGCTCAAATGTGCCAATCTTAAGAAAATTAAGATGTTTTCAATAGCATTGCTGGTGCTTTAGGTTCCTGAATGCTGAGTTTATCTGCTTGCATGGTTTCTGCCTCATAAACTCCTTACGCTTGAGGAACTCCAGAAATAGAAGGAGAAATTAAAGAGCAGTTTGACTCATCAGAGAACTTGAAGAAAGTCTCCAACCTGTTGTCTCAGGTGATGAAACGCAGGCTCTTGATGTTGCTCTGCTTGCAGATCCAGTTCTGGTACTTGCTGGGTTTGGTGAGCCTTCCTGCAGCAGACTTGAAGTCAAGTCCAAGTGCTTTTGGAGTACCAGAAAGATTAATGGAAGTTGTTCCGTGTTTGGCTGGGGAGTGGCTGCTTTGGCTCCTTGGCATAGAGTCAGTGTTTGAGACAGTATTATAGAAATTACTCTTTTGGACTTCATCTATTGTTATTTAATTTCTGTGTCAGTCGTTAAATAAATGAATGAAAAACACATTTCTTTCCAGTTTTGGGGCATAAGATCAAAAGACAGCAAATAGAGCAGTGTAGAGGAAGGAGAGGGGACCCTGGGACAGCACAGGAGGTGTGCAGGTGCTCGTGGCAGCAGCCTAGAGAAGGCAGTGAGCTAAGGGCAACTTTAGATGTTTAACTTGATACTGGGGTAAGTATAGAAAAAATCATAAAGCCAGAATGAAGCCTGGAGTAGTGAATGTTTTAAGAGGCTCTTAAATAATTATTAAGCAAAATGCAGTGATAGCAATCACACCGGTAGAACCTGGCTGACAGTGCTCTAAACATCAGCATAGCAATGCTGTAATTACTTTACTAGATGGCTGATTAGAAGCCATGCAAATGTAAATGCAATCAGTACCTGTGTTCCTGCTTTGTTTGAAACAATGTGTAAATGAATTATCTCTTGTGTCAGGCTCATGTCTCTCTTGGGAGTAAACGCAGGAGCAAGGACTGGCCTTCAGAAGCATAGCTGCTTCCAGAGGTGAAGAGATGCCTGTGGAAAGATGCCGAGCAGGAGCTCATTCTGAGGAAGAGCCTCACCTGCATGTCAGTTCTTGTGCTAGATGGTTACCCAGCCTCTGCCCACAGGTGCCTCACTGTGCACTGCATTCCTCCACTGGCCCTGGAAGGAGGCATCCAAAAATCTTTCCCTGCAACCCTCGTATGCTCAGCTTTTCATAAGTCTGAATGCTACATGATAAAAAAACAAAACAAATAGCAGTTGTATCCAAAGCATCTATGAGAGAGACTGAGCTTGGGTTCATATGCAAAGTGTATACGTAATTTATGCACATACACCATGTCAGTCTCATCAGGAGTCATTGCTGTGCTTAAGTAATATGTTATGTGATGGCAAGGATAGAGCTGTTATATACATAATTTATGTACAACCTCTGCATTGACTGTTTTATTGTATATGCAGTATAACCATACATTACTGATACTAGTCTAATCTCTAGAGTACAGATTGCGTCTTCAAGTATGCAAGCAAGCTTTTTTTTGTTGTTGTTAAATGAAAAATAGGGATTTTTATATTCTATTTTTAAGGGAGTTACGTAAAGTATCTGTCATCGGTTTTTCATTTTTAGATGCAAATAATTATATACGGCAGGGAGCATGATGAGCAGTTAAAGTTGACATTAGAATGAAAATGCATAAGGTTTTCCTGAAAAACTGATCAAATAGGTCATCAGTCAAGGTTATGATCACAACTAGAAGAGCATGTTTTAAATCTCATTTGAAATGTATTCAAAAAAAAGAAAAAGATAACTGCTCCTGCATCTGCATGCTAGTTACTGAGAGTGTTAAATTCGCATTTCCTAATTTTTAGGGAGATTTTTTTATTTCCCCTACCTTACAGCTGCATGAGGAACCTTCAAACCTATTGCTGATTGACAGAGATGTAATCTGTTTCACCTTGCATGTATGGTGGGCTGGGATCAGCCTTGCTAGCAGCTGTCAGGCTCATACCAGTGTTTCTAACCCCCGGGCTTTGACTCTCCAAGCCCCCAAGGTGGAAAGGAGAAACCAAAGCAAGTGCCAGAAGATGTCAGGTTCCCACACTGTAAAATTAAAGAGAAGATTCAGAGACTGCTTTTGCTTCATCTGATCTTTCCTTTTAATCTTGAACGTTCCTCATTAAATGAGGGAAGTGAAACGTTTGGGGACAGAAGAATGGTTTTTAATTAGAAGCAGATTTAAATTTGAATGTCATATAGGCTTTGCAAAATGTCTTTTTGCTGCTGTTTGCCAACTTCGCAGGATTTAATTTTGCAGCAGAAAGGCGACGGTGGGAATTTAGGGCCATCAAAGAAGTCTTTGGCACAACTGGCATCGGGTTCTGCCAGGTCTCCCACCTTTGCTTGCTCAGGGATGAGCTCATCCTGCACCAGCACTGCTGCTGCCACCTCACCCTCAGTGAAGGGCAGGCTTCTTCGGTGTTGGCAGGCACCTCTGAGCTGAAGGAAAACCAGAAGGCTTCTATTTTCTCTGTCCTTTTTGTCCATCCTTCATCCTACCATTATAGCCTGCTGCTGTGTTCGCTTTAGTACACTTTCTTTGTTCTTTTTATTTTCCTTTTTTTTTTTTCAATTAGCTGCAGGGGAGTCTTAGGATTGATCTCAGTTAGGATTCATCTACTTAATGTTTGGACTGAATGATGCCTGCAGTGCTGAGGGAAGAGCTCATGGGTATCCCCTGCATCCTGCTGTGGCCTGCTGGAGCAGGGTGAAATCATCACCCAGGGCAACAGTCCAAGCTCAACATCAACTCCTGCATCCATGGATGAGCTTTAGAACACAAACTCCTGAAGCACAAGGGTTTTCTTTGAGAGAGGTGGACAGTTGCTCCGCATGAGTGTGGAAGTAGGTTGTGGTCACTCCATGGAAAGTCACAGCTGTTCTCAGTGCCAGTATGCATGGTTCACGCAGAGCTGGGTATTTTATTTTACTGTAATATCTTTTTTTTAAACCTGGTAGTATTCTTAATGCTTACAGAAGCAATTCTTGTGCACTCAAATACAGAGCACTGGCATAGTGGTTTTAGTCTGATGGGTTTCAATAATTGGAAGATGGAGATTTCTGCAGTGTCTCAACCTCATCTCACTGCTCTCAAGCTGTGTCTCCCCCTGCTAAAAACCACAAAAATCCCACTTAACGTTCTGATTTCAGCAATACTTCCCAATGCACACAGCATGATTACATGCGTGCACTTTAACAGAAGAATATTTGGTCTTAGCAGCTTTCTTCTCTCCCAGTGATCCAGCAGAGAAAAACTAGATTTTGTATCTTCCGTGGTGTCCACTGAAAAACATGCAAAGCGTTTTTTAACATTATGTTTCAAATGTCATCTGATGGAGAAAGGTAAGAGAGAGTGGGTTTTCTTTAGAAAGTCGCACGAAGCCACTTGTCATCTGAAGTTGTTTTGCTGGAGGTATTTTTAGGATGACTCAGGCGTAAGGTCTGAGAGTTCTTCTTGCATTAAACTGAAGGGGGAAAAAAAATGCTGACATTTTCCTTCCAGCTGTTCTGGTTAAATATTTGAATAAAAAAAACCAACCTTTTGGGCAAAAAAGGTTTTTTTTTATTTTTAAGTTCTGGTACGGATTTGCACCATATTAAGTGCTAATTCTCCAGTTACCCATAGAGAAGTAGGTTATGTGAATGCCAGTGAATATTTACCACCTCCTACTCCCTTGTCAAATGTCCTGGTGGCTTAAAAGTAGGATTGTTTCCTTTGTTTGTTTGTTTAAAAACAACAAAACTAAAGCCATAATCAAACCCACAAATGAAAGATTGCACTTGCTTCATCTTCAATTGTTGACAGAAGTTGCTGGTTTCGTATTCTGCAAACCTCACGCTTTTCAGTAGTTTCGCTTTACTTGCTGAAATTTCTAAACCTTTATTTATCAAACCTTTCTTTATTTTTCTTCGCTGGTCACAATGCCTTTAAAGTTTTTCATGTGTGAAATGAAGATTTTAATACGTGTAATCACATTTGTATTTGTAGGTGTTGATGTCTTGAAAAAATCTGAAAGTCTTTTTAAACTATATTCTGTTTGTGATGTATTTAAATCCATGTGGTTATGTCCTCGGTGAATACTGGAAGTAGAGAACGTAAAGCTGGTGAAAGTTTTCTTTCATTTTTGCTTTTATTTTTCATCCATCACAGCCCTACCATCTCAAACTCACTCTATTGGTATCCTCTTAAGGATCTTCCATAGCAGGAGACATACAAATCAGCAACCATCTTTTCCTGTGTGTAAGCCTCCTTGCTCACGTTCCTAGAAAGCATGGTTACATTATATATGGTTACATATATTTAAAACCCCAAGGAATTAACTGTTTATTCTGTGCAGCAGAAATCTGCTGTTGGATGTGTTGGACAGTAGCATGAAAGCCTTTAAAACTAGCGAAAGAAAAACCATTCCTTTGCTGCAAATGCTGTAGAGAAGTACAAGTCTTCTTGTTTGGATGGAGCGTGATGGTGGTGGCACTGTGATGGTCCTGAGCAAGTTGCATTCATAGCTCAGGCAACTGAACTGCAATATAGTACTGCTGGTGCAGATACTTGAACTATCTTGCTGCAGGGGAAAGGACTGAATGCAGCCAGGACAGACAGACAGACAGACAGCTGGAGTGGGTGTTGGTGTGGTGCTGCAGTTCTTGGACACCTGCAGCTACAGCCAGGCTTAAGTGGGAATTGCTACATCTCATAGGTGCTCACTGGCTTTTCTTTTCTCCCCTTTGTACTCATGTTGTGTCATTGTATTTTATATATATTGCTGTTATGCTGTTTTACCTACAGCTTACTATTTTGTGGTATGCACCTGTCTCTGATAATCAAGAGCTGACTCCATGATTGTTATGTGATGTGGCATCTTTGATCCCTTCACATCACGAATGCACGATGATTTCATTATCGTTCCTCTCTAGTGAGCACTTGAGAAGTGTCTTCTCCCTTAAATAAGAGTTTGTGTGTCACACGCTCATCATTTGCTTTAGATGTGTGCCACTCCAGCAGAACATCTACTGGCAGCACTAGAACGTATCTTACAAGAACCCACAGTCCACTGAAGCACTGTTCATAGGATCACAGAATAGACTGGATTGGAAGGGACCTTAGAGATCACCCAGTTCCAGCCCCCTGCCATGGGCAGGGCTGCCACCCACCAGATGATGCTGCCCAGGGCCCCATCCAACCTGGCCTCAAACACCTCCAGGGATGTTCTGTCATTGTATGGGCAATAAAGAGGGAGCTGCAACTGCAGCATAGCAAGAATTTCCCTTAGTTGTATTATTTTCTGTTGTCCTAGCAAAAAGCAAATGAAGTTCATTTAGCTCACCTGCGCGCTTTTCTTCCAGTTCCTTGGTGTTTCAGGGTAAGTAAGTTCTTTCAGCTTAAACCCTCACACATTGAGGAGACGGCCGCCAGTATGGCGTCTGGAGCTGTAAGATGTAGTGGGTTGCAACATAAATTTAGTGCTGAGTTGTGAAACATGCCTCAGTGCCTTGGTAAGAAAGGTCATGACCCTTATCAGATGGCTGTCAAGGATGTAGTGCTGTTTGCAGGTAATGGCTGCACAAAGATGCTTCTACAGGTAGGAAAACATCTATGCAATAGATGTCACTCATTGAGGAAGGCATTTGAGGAGATGCACAAAGTATAGGAGATTTTTTGGCCAGATACAGAGTATGTGGTTACCTAGTTATTGTTTCAGTTATCTGTGGTTCTTTGTTTGGAATGAATCTGACAGAGAAGCTATCGGCAGTTCTGATACAAACTCTTTCTCTTTTTTTCATCTTTTTTGAAATAAGAGATAATTCATTTTGGGAGTTCAAAGTACTTTATCTTCCTGGCAATCTAATATATGTAGCACGCTTCCAAAATACGTAAATAATTTTATCTGTATAAAATAGAATGATTATGAATTTAAACACATGGATTTATGGTACTGTTTATGTGAGGTATGCTTGATAATACTTTTAATAATGAAATTGCATTTGTCTTTGTAGCTGCATATAAAGTTTTGTGACAAATCTTTTACGTCTTCTCAAGAGCTGGGCGCTCCCTAGTGCATTACATACATTTCTAAACAGGGGAAATGAGTTTGATAACCATAACCAGTCTGCACATTTTGTTTGTTTTTTTTTGGTAAAGCGTTAGTGGCATACATATATAAAAGATGCTTTGTTTGTTTTATCAGTACTTGGTGAATGTTATGGAGACCAAACAGTGGATGTGAGCAATGTGAGGCAGTGGGTGGTGTGTTTCAGCAGTGGAGGCAGTGGGTCATCTCCACTGGTTCAGATACCAGAACACGGTATGCAGCTCTTGTTCATCACTGCTGAAAATGCATAGCTCATGCTGGTGACTATCAAGCTGGTGAAAACTATTGTAACAGAGAACTTCTATCAAATAGTGTTATTGTGCTCCTTGTATTCTGTTGTAGTTCCCATGGAAATGAATAGGAGGCATTACTTCTGAAGCAGCCTACGTAAAATAATAAAATTATAGATTCATACGGTATTTTAGCTGTTCTTTAATCCAGGAAGCCCTTAAACATGAAGTCTTCATTGGTTAAAGCATATCTGTGTAACCAGGTTGATAATGAGCCAGAAGAAGGTTGTTTTCTTCTTGAGTTGCTTGTGTTTGTGTTCAGTGGCCAGTGTATAGGTATAGGCCAGTGTATAGCAGAAGCTGTGTATAGGAGAAGCTGTGCTTTATGTATGTACATTTTGCTTGCTCTGGAAGGAAGAGGTTTAGCTTTTAAAATTGTGGAGGTTTCTTTCTTATCAGCAGCTCAGCTCGCTCATAGCTGTGGGAGTCTGCCCTGTAGCCATTTGTGTGGGTCAATTTGTTAAGTTGCTGAGCTTCAGTGAGAAAAAGAACCTGGAGCTAGATTTAAAAGGCAGAAACGAGGAACTGAAGCATGCTGAACTCAGTCTTAAAACCTCTGAGAAGGGTTTGTTTTAGTTACATTTTTTTTTTTAGATCTGCTTATAATATAATGGGAAAACAATTTGGGGCTTTAACTGAAAACAAGTGGTTCGAACTTCCTTTAGTGGTTCAGCTCATAAATATTGGAGAAGTCATTTAAAACCACTTATTTCAAGTCTGTCGAAGAAAGGGCTGTAACCTTGCATTATGTAGGAATGGTGAGTAAATGGACCGATCTCATAGCAGCCCTCCCACTGGTGAAGAGAGGTGAGGCCTGTGCGGAGCCATCCTGATCTCTTGGTTATGGCAGCCAGGAAGCCCAGTGTTTCCTGAACTGGAGCAGTACTGTCAGAGAAGTTCAGGATGGTTGCAGTCCTCTTCTGTTCTTTCCACTTAATTTCATAAAAACTGGAACCCCCCCCCAAAAAAAATATTTCACAGGCATTTTGGGAGATATCAGTGATGTGTGAAAGCCGCGTTCCAAGCTCAGGTCCTGGTCTGTCACACCGTAGTGCTGCTGCTCCTCATCCTCATCGACGTGACCTCTTTTTCCTGATGCTTCTCAGAGGGCGGTGTGCTACCAAGAAGAAATGGATCTCCAATTTTTCACTCGTCCCAGCTGCACTTTTCCTTGCTTCTTTCTCTGCGCATAGAAGCACAGGCATACACAGTATGACGCTGCTCCTCCCAGCAGGATCTGCTGTGCGGCAACAGCAGAAACACAATTCCTTCTCCTGCACTGATGAGTTTGGGGGCAGCAGGCGTTTTGCTGAGAACAGTGAGCATAAAGGCTCGAGGCTGCTTTTTGCTCCTGCTGCGTGCGCGTGAACGATGGGTGGTTTCGCAGAGGAATGAGTGCTGGGCTGCTGCTCATCCCCCCACCACTCCCATGTGGCCACTTCGTGTATCAAATCCCATTTGCTGTTTATATCACCATGCTTAATGCTGCATTGTCTTGTTCTAACAGCATTTCTCACAATCGTATTAAAATACTCCGTGTGCATATTAACATACTCTGTAATGCATGATAATACCTATTCCAAAGAGTCCCCTGTCTGCATAAATTCTTACAGATGGCATGAAACTACAGAGGGATTAGCTGTTGACTGCAGATCTGATGCCATTGCTTTTCTCTCTGCAGTTCCGTGTAATTTAACATGTCAATAGCCTTGCTGGTAAAACATGATGAAATTTTATATGACAGTATTACTCATAATGTACTGCGTATTTACGTGTGAATGGTGTCATTCCTAAATATAAACAGCTAGTTTGAGACAGACTTTGGTAAATGACTTTCTCAAAACTTGCTTCATTTCTAATATATTTTAATAATTACTTCTTTTTCTTGCAGACAAAATTGAAGAAGCACAAAAACAACTTAATGGAAAAGAAGACCAACAAAGAGGTAATAAACAAAATCAAAATGAAATAGAAAAAGCACATTGTGATTCTACAGGCTGATGTAAAGCTTTCCTGCGTCAGTGAAACTGGGCTCCACTGGGCTGTGGGCATTGGATGAAGCCCAGGGTATGTGTATTGCTGATCAGATGCTGCGATCTGTAACACCCCAATTTTGTGCAGACACAAAAGCTTTGTTCTAACCACTTGAGTAACTGTATTGACCTAGATAAGGCTGCTGAAGCTATAGCACTGGAAACTGCACAGTTTATTGACTAAAGCCTTGTACTAACAGTTTGGTTCATAATATGATTTACCTAATCGTTAATAACCATATTTGGTTTATGACAAGCAATATGTGATGATTTCTAACAGATGCTGAAAGGAGATTGATCCTCATAGGCTATTTTAAGAAATAGTTGACCTGTGACAGATTAAGCCTGTGTGTTAGGGTTTAGAAAGCTGGTGAAAAGTCATTGTATTTCAAGGCTGGCTGAATGCAGGAATACCTGTTAGGTTTTATGTGATAAAGCTCATCTGTGCACCCACAAACGAGTGCAGAGAAGCAGCATGGGGAGGGAGAGACCAAATAATCCCTGGCTAGGCTCCCCTGGGCAGAGCCATGGAAGACTCATCTCCACAAGCCCAGAGGAGCACAGGGGTATGAGGGCAGGTGAGGACCCCAGTGAAAGACTTGAAGAAAGCAGACTCTGTGCAGTACCCTCCCAGGGCCATTGCAGCAGAGCCACAGCCCTAGCATCCAGATGTGAAACCCATCACCATGAGCCATAGGGAGTAGCTCACCTTTTGGACTGAAAGTGTAGTACTTGAAAGGGGACGCATGAGAGGATGTAGGGAAGCAACTCAGGGGCTCAAATCTGTGTGTCAAGGCCAGGTTGGATGGGACCCTGGGCAAATGGTCTAGTATTAAATGGGGAGGTGGCGCTGCCTGTGGCAGGGGGTTGGAGATTCATGATCCTTGAATCATGATTCCAACCTGGGCCATTCTGTGATTCTGTGTATGTATATGAATGTGGTGCATGTGTGTGTTCTTTGTGTTTGTGTCTACTGAGAGTGCATTTTCAGCTTCACTGATGATCGGACCTGGTGTCATGGAGCAACAGCATCACCTTTCTAAGTCTGGTGGGTCCAGAATGCTGTACTTTCATCTGTCAGTACCACATTTCACTGGTTTGTCTTGCTCTGGGTAGATACTCATTGCACTCATGTTAGTGACCTGTCCTTCGGAGCTCTGACACATCTGTGAACAGCATTGTAAACTGTTGATACTCACTCCTGGACTCAAAGCATTTTACCTTTTCAAACAATGAATTTAAAAACTTGCTGAACATTACAGAACAGAAGAATCCCAGCGGGGGTGGATCCCAGCGGGGCCCGTCTGACCCATCATTATGCTCAGGACATACAGATTGAGGACAACACCTCGGCTTGGCCACTTTGTGCAATCTGTTTCCTTCCTCCCAAGGCTGTCCTTGGGTCCTTTTAGGACCTGTTACCATCAATCCTTTTCTTTCAGTGTTGTTTGCCTTCAGCATTCTCTGGCAATGAATTGCAGAAGTTCACTACCAATCACATTAAGAAAGTACATTATTGTATCTTTTTTTTTCTCCCAACTTCCTACTAGTTTTAACAGGTGTCCTTTGGTTCGAGCATTGTCTGATTTGTTAAATAAAAGCTCAACATTCATCTTACCAGCTGCTTTTGAGATTTCGTAAACCTTGTCCATATCCCACTCAGCTTTGTTGTCTCCAGACTCATGATTGAGTTAATTTTTCGAAAGAAGATTTGATACAGGCTGCCTTGAATGAGGACTAACACTATGATGTCGCTTTATGCCTTTGTAAAAAAGGTGAAGGAGAAAAAAATATGTGGCTGGGGGATAAAAGAAGCCTTCTAAACATTTACAGAGACTTTCCAACAAGCTAGGCCTTCAACTGAATAGACTTGTGATGTATTTTGTTTAGCGTACCATAGGAAAGCAGCATTGCCATCCAAACATAAAAGCTCAGTGTGTAAAGTATTACTGTCTGCTCTTGTTGATGTTGGTCCTAAAGAAGTAACATTGCTCTGGGTTGATTTATTTATTTTTGGATAGACTTGTTAAGCTGAAGATGAACTGACCTCTATTTTCAGGATTTTCTTCTCAGCTGTGCACCAATACAATCTTTGTGATTCCACACAAAGGAAGAAACTTTCTCCACTGTGCTCTGAAAGGGATTGGGCTGCAAAGATTTGCATGATGATAGCACACGCCTGTCAGGGGGTTCAGGAGGCAGAAAGATAATGGCTTAATTTTTGTGTCCTAATCTAAATTTGTAGGGCTAGTTGTTGAAAAAAAAATTATATATAAAATTGATACAGAAATGATTGGGATAATACAGTGACTTTGTACCTTTTCAACTAAGAAATATCCTTTGCCATTTTTATCACTTTCTTAAGTGTCTATTTTTTTTTCATTATTTTTTGTAATATGAAGTAAATTAAATGTTTGTTTGAAGGCCTGAGAAAAAGGAAAGTGTATTTTGAGCTAAACAAGTAAACAAAATGTGAACATGCTCACATAAGGTATTTTAATCACAATGCAGTGTATACAGATTCACCTTCAGATGGCTGTATATTTTTATTGCAAATTAAATACTGCCCTGTCAGTACTGGAGCTGTTAGAGGATGTAGTGTGTTTGTGGGGAGGAATTCTTCATAAGTTCAATCATACTGGGTTCTTTGCTGACCGGTATTGTACACTGGTCAGTCAAAACTTTATACATGTGTGGGATTTAAGGTGAATTTAATTGACTACAAAAAGATATGTATATTATGCATCGCATTTTGCCATTAGCTGTAATAATCCAATTAAGTGCAAATTGAAATAGATCTCTATTGAACACAAAGGCAGTAAAGAAACAGACATTGTGTTGAAGTTAGCAGAATTCAGTTACTTAGTATGAATTTGCAACTGGAAGATACACATATGTTTTGAGTGATAGTCCACAAATACATTCAGGTTGCAGATAGGTAACCTGCAAGTTGAGACCAGAAATGTGTTCTTTAGGGACCAGCTCCACTCTTCTCCTGCTCATCAGCTGCGTAAGGTGGATAATTCTTTCATCATGTCATCTTCTTGTAATTGCTCAGTTGCCAGTATGAATTTTTAGTAGGAGAACCTTAGCATCTCTTCAACTTTGATTGTTGTTGACATAACAGAGAAAGTCTTGTTTCTCATGAGTGGTCTGTGTGTTGTCCTTTAAAAGCTGGAAGGGATGGTGGTCTTCAAAAACCAAAACTTTCTCCTTGTGAAGGCAATGAAAGCTTTCCCTGATGGTACCCATTTGGGTATCGCGGTCTGGAGAGCAGTTAGCTGAATCTGCTTTGGCTTTGATCTGCTGCTGGCATCCTCCTAAGAAATCCATCCCAAGAAAGTCTCTCTGTCTTCTCCCTTCCAGACTGATAAAGTCAAGTCCTCTCAGATCCTTGTGGTTACCACAGAGGCTTCTGTTTTGATCATCCTCTGAACCAGTTCAGCCACTGAAGTTCATTATGAAGCACTGTAAGCATTTGTTTTCTTCTTTATCCGTTGCAGCAGTTCTCTGCTTATCACAACAGGCTGCATCCTAGGGGCACCAGTTCCACGAGCATTGTCATAGGATTTTAGTTTAAGGCTAGTGGCACTTACCCTTGTTATCTTGATACTTGACACCAGTGATGCTAAGGCTGTTGAATCTCTCATTCTGCTTCTGAAACTTTTCAGGGAACTAAAGTTTGGTGACAAACTCCAGCAACACCAAGATTTGCCATGAAGAGGGGTTGCAGATCCTGTACAGACACTCAGCACTCTGGAACTCAACAGCGTTGATATGGTGATGTGGCCTAGCATAGACTCCACAGAACCCACTTGTCCCACAAGCTCTCTCTGACTCTTAGTTGTATTATTTTGGATAGCTACTTCTTCTGAAAAAAAGAAGCAGTGATAAATGGCAATGTCACAGGGAAGATAGGTGGTCTTACTCTGCGTCTCCATTGTGGTGATGGCTGTATCTTAAAGTATGTAAGGGCAAAGGTGATACGGGATGATCTGGAAATGTGTGTGTGTTCTTTGGCTTCATTGCAGTTTAGACTTGCAGGCTGGTTGTTTGTCAGGTGTGAATTCATCCCTTTAAATAAGCTATTGTTCTTGTTTGAATCTCTACTCATGTTTTTTACTTTCTTCTGACATGGATAGAGCTCAAGTACCAGTTTCTTCAGCTGAATTCAGATGAAGTTGTAAACAGTTTGTTAACTCGCACTGCAAGCTGTGTGCAATGTAACAAACCCATCCTGGACTCAGACTTCCAGTCCCTCTAATGGCATGCAGATGTCTGCCAGACTCCTCTCCTGATCTCTTCCCAGTACTGGTAGGTATGTCTCTGTCTAGCTTCAAGGAAAAGGCGCTTTTCAATCTATTTTACCAGCAGTCAGCCACATTTCTCTACTTTCACACTTGATCACTTTCAGGTTTCTCAGAGAACTTCTCCAGTTTTTTTACTTCTGCTGGAGATGCTTCATAGTGTAATTTGAACACGATGCTGTATATTCTCATGAATCCTCCCTTTCAGATACTTGGCATTGCTATTCACTGGTTGGTCTGTGAGGTTGCCCTTGCCACATTCCAAGTTCAAACTGTTGTGGCAGATCTGTCTTGATTATAGTGTTCCCTTCCAGAGTCACCACAACTTTCTCCCTAAGGTTGTTTTGGAATTTTACCCAAATCAGTTCTCTTTCTGGGGCCTCGTGCTTCAGTGTTAGTAGTACCCTCTTCACTTGCATCCTTAGACATAGAAACATTCTTGACAGATCAAGAGTTTTGTTTAATTTTGATCAGTGCTTGTGTGGCAGCAGGGTTTTACCTATATTTGCTGAGAAGCTACCAAGATATAACCATCCAAAGCCATGGTTTGGACTCCAGCAAAGTCCAAGCCATTTCTGTGGTGATGTTGGGAAAAAAAAAAACAAAAACAACCAAACAGAAAATCCTATACTTCAGCTTCTGTCTTGAAGGTACCCAAGGCCTCTGTCCACTCTTTTTATAGGTGCTAGTCAGTCTCAAGCCTTAACAGGCTGACTTGGCATTTGGTGTAGCAGTTCTTTACTCAGTAGCAGCTTACAGGACTACGAAATTCACCAATTACTGGCTTATGACCGCACTTAGAGTGTGAAACCACTCATGGTGCAAATGTACGTTTGAACTACCACGGAAGGAAAGGATAAAGAAAGATTGCTTAGCAGCAGCAAGCATTCTCTGAGATGCACAATCTACTTGCACATATGTTCTCCTCCCACACTTACAGCCCCTTCAAAGTAGCATATTGGCATGGAGGAGAGGCAACTGAAATCAAATGCCCTTTACCTTGTTTGCCCATCTGCTTTTTTTTTTTTTAACTAGAATGTTTTTTTTTTTTTTCTCTAGTAAATTGTACTGCACGGAGATTTATGGGAGGTATTGTAAATAGAAGCAGGAGAGATTAGTTTGGAAATGCAAGTTCTGCTGCTGATGGACTGTAGTCATATTTTTGTATGTTCTGAGTCCTTCAAAACCCTTCCTTATCCCTCTTGTTAAATGGATGTGTTACTGACAAAGTTACAAGGGGACTTTCAAATACAGGATTAAAAAATATACCAGCGTTCTCTCTAGTTAATCAAAATGCTGCATACATCTTAAGATTGAGTGCCTTTTTTATGTAGCCATGTCCCAGCTTACAGCTGACTCTTATTGGCCTACCATCTGGCCTCAAAGGAGCAGCCAGGTCCCTTCCCTCCTCTCCCATCCCCGCAGGCACTCCTTATCCTGCTTCCTGCCACTGCCGCACTCCCTGCCAAAAGGCAGGTGGGAACACTGCATGCTAGTGATGTACCCTGCCTCACAGTTTATCAGCTGTGGTCAGGGTTGTATTCTTTCATCCCAGTATTCAGGGAAGTGGGAAATGACAGAATCGTAGAATGGCTTGGGTTGGAAGGGACCTGAAGGATCATCAAGCTCCAACCCCTCCATTTCAGGCAGAGCCGCCAACCTCCATATCCAATACAGGACCAGGCACAGGAATAAAAAGGGGATAGGGTAAAAAAATAATAAAATCTGGAAGTGGGGCAGTAAACAAGCGTTTTGATTTAGTGTCTTAGAGTGCTCTCATCCTCCACAGATGTTTCTCGGAATTTTTCATGTTTATTTGTAAGCATGTGAGACTTCTGATTTTTTTTATTTAATTTTTCTTCTTTTCTACCATTGTACTATCATTAGCCCCACATATTTTCTTTCCATTTTGTATTTGTACGAAACTGAGCCTTACATTTTGGACAAGAAATATAACTGAGATCCAAAGTTACATTTATTCTTTTCATCTTTCTGTCCTTATCTTCAACAACCACACAGGCTAGAAATGTCGTTACTCTAAATGGAAGCACATTATCTTCAGAAGTTGCAGGTTACAGCACTGTCCTGTTTGCTGCTTAATGCTGGTGAGAGGATTTTGCTGGCCTTTTTATTTTTCTGTTGATGCACACCAGAGCTACCTACATACCTGCCTTTTACTTTCCAAGTGTTCGAAATGACAGCTAACAGTGCTATTTCATGCAATTCAGTTGTGCATTTACTTGATGTCTGATTTCATAGTGTTTATATCTCCATTAAAATATGTCAATACATGTATCTGAGAGGCAATTTATTTAAATTGTTTTGTGTACGTTGAACTGTAAAGTCTTAAATCAAGACTGAATTTATCTTCCTTAAATATTTACAGCAGCTCAGACAGCAGTGATTGGCTAAATGGGGGAACTCTTGATGTCTGTAACTTAGGTAATACAAGATCTCACATTTTCATGAAGTCCCACCTATTCCTAAAATCTCTGATGGTTGCAAATTAAGGGAATATTGTATTCTGCTGATAGTAACAAGGATGGCTTCAAAGGTTCTTTCAGGCACATTCAGTGCATGGTTTTGTGCCCAGGAAGGACAGTGAGAAAACTCTGCTGAGTTCTGTGGGAGCAGAAGTAGTCTCTGATATCATTTATCCCCATTTCTCTCTGTGTTCAATAGTTAAATACATTCTAATGTCCCCATGGTGCCTGTGCAGGAAAACTGATAAAAATGGAGATGTCTACGTGTTCTTTACGCTAAGAAACATTATGAGAATATGAGCTTAACCCAATGAGTTTGCTGGCTTCTGTAATCCTCCTGGGTTGTGAGTCAATGTCTATCTGTTATTTCTCATTCTTTGTTTTGTTAGTACTTTTAGTTTAGACTACTAGCAGCTGAAATCTACACAGTTAAGTCCACTGCTGGTGCTAGACGCAGCAAGAACTGGTATTGTTTTGACAGGCAGACAAACAGACTTACTGTTTTAAACTGAACTTTTCATCCTTTGCAGGCTGCAGGGTGTTAAAACGTTAACGTGATGTTGAAGTAATAGTATTTTGACTCTTCATCACAAATGTAGCACATCTCTTGAGTGATATTTCAGCAAGAGAAATTCCATCCTGCAAGTATCATTTTCAAAGGGGCATTATAGAAATTATCACTCAAAAACAATCGTCGAAAGAGAATCTTCCTGATAGAAAATGAGAAGAGGCTTTTCCAGCGTAGGTACAGCATACTGTTAAATTAATAGCTGTGTACACAGACACCGTTACCATCTTTAGGTCGGCCTGGCCAACCTTGGCATACCTACGTGTGTGTTGTTAGCTCTAGGGTTGCTAATTTTAGTTGGTGTGAACTGGGAGCAAGCCAGCTGTGGAAATGCAAAATTTTTTGCTTGTTAGCTTCCTTGTAGTCTTTCTAATGTATGAGTAATGACTGTGTTTTTGGTACTTTCCAGATAATCCTTCAGTTCACGGAGTTGATAATTTCCTTTGGTCTTCTTCTAAAGGAAAAATACAACATATAAATGAATACTGAATTAGATACAGTATATCCCTTTTTGGTAGCTGTATGCTATAGGCTGACTTGATATAGGAGTCTTTCATAGGTATCTCCTAGAAGTGTGTGTACATGTGCATATTTTCTTTATACCCTCTCACATCTGTGGAAAAGGACAAGACAGGATGGGGAAAGAACTGTGAGCAATTCAGTTGACCATTGAAGACCTCGGAAGCAAAGATCATCCCACTTTTGGCACAGAAGAATGAGCTTCCATGGTTGGGACATTCCTGGTTTCCACATTTCCAGCAGATCAACTATTCCTGTTTGTTTTTTTTTTTGTCAAGTGCACAACACCATTTAACTAGAAGAAGGGTCCATTATGTAAGGTTTTTTCTACTCACTTTGCCAGAGCTCTTATTCTTTTCTGTATTTTTAGATAGTACTGTTGTCAGATTTGTGCTCTTTGCTGCTCTCTGTTGCGCTTTATTTGCTATAGGCAATATGGAAATTTCTTCATTTGATCCCTGTTTTTCAAATGGAAGATGATGTCAAAGAAATGCATAGAATATGACTAAGAAGATTTTTCTGTTTGAACATCATTGTGCGCAAAGACAGTGTAGTTAACATCTTGCTCCTTTCATTTCTGTGTTTTCCCCTTCTGACTCATGTTTGGGGAGTTTATATTCAGTATCTCATCTGACCAGCTAACTGTGGCTGCTTGCTGATAACCCATACGTTGGTCGTCGTTTCATGAGCTGCTCTGTAATTCTATGTTAACGGCCTTAATGTGCTAGGGTAGAAGTTGCTCTAATGATTTATTAGCCAAACCTATCTTATCAGTAATAACTGATAATCCTTAAATTGCTAACATAATTTATTTGTAAAGCTGTTCATAACATTGAATCATGTTCTAAGAAGATTCTTGTATGTCCCTCAGGAAATTCCATATTCCCCCAGTATATACCTATCCCCTAGCCATTTCTAACACACTTTCTCCAGCTAGTTATATTTAAACATCTTTATTCTGTGGATAAGTGGGTGAAACTGGCTTCTGCTTAGGCTTTGTCTGAGAGCCCATTCACTTGCCTATGGGGGGAGGTATACTACCTTTTTTCATGTCTTCGGATTATCCAGCAAAGAACTTCTCAGACTGGGATTGTAGGTAACATTAGCTATCACAATATTGCCTCTTCACCTGCTAGCAGTTAATATGCTTTACCTTAGCAGCATTTAAGTGGTGATTGGTTTTCATAGTTTAGTGTTAATTAAGGCTTCTGTTTAGGAAGCTTAGTCCAGTTGCCAAATGGCTGAAATGTAGAGCAGTATGTAAACTCCATAGGGCTAGAAATATAGCAACTATTTATTTATTTATTTATTTTAATTTCAGCACGTTTAAATGAAAACTAGTGCATGCCTTTCTTGAGTGTTCATGTGTTGACATTTTGTGTGCATAGCTACACGGTAAACATTGGTTGTATGGTAGGCAATTGCTGTTCCTGTGTTGCTTTTTGTTTGTCTTTCAAAGAAGTGCTGGAGTCTTGTGAAATTTCACAGTGATTCAGTCTCTGCTCTTTGTCTTTTTTTTCCCTTAACACGTATAATGTTGGGAAATCTCAACTGATACCAGGTTTAATGTACTGTGTTTCATGCTGGGCAGGAAATTAACTTTCTTAAGGAAAAAAAATGATGTGCTTTCACTTTGGTGACTGGTCAGTTGGGTCAGTGCAGATGCACTGATACATTTCATTCCTGTTCCCGTATGGATGTTGGCCTTTCTCAGCTGAAGCTCTTGTGTTGCCTTAGTGATCAGATGTTTATTTCTATTTGTTCTTGATGGTTTTCCTCTTAGGAGAGGTGCTCCGGTCCCTTCGTCACCTTGGTGACCCTTTGCTGGACTCTTTTCAGTATTACAGAATCATTAAGGTTGGAAAAGACCACTCAGATCATCTAGTCCAACTGTCAACCTATCACTATCACGACCACTGACCTGTGCCCCTCAGGGCCCCATTCACATGTTTCTCAAACACTCCCAGGGATGGTGACCACCTCCCTGGGCAGCCTATTCAAATGTATTACTGTTTGTTCTTTCCTAATATCCAGCATATATACTGGTTGTTAATTTTCTTCACCCAAGCCAAGAAGTTAATTGCACAAAAGTTCTAAAGATGATCTTGGTGTCATTAGTATGGAGTCCTTACCCCTGAGATCAGCCTCTGTCAAGCCTTACTTGATGTGAGTAGCCACAGGACTTGAAAAGATGCTGTCATACAGGCAGCCCTGGATTGCAGCATGTCATTTACTCTCTACCTATCCCAAGGGGGGGAAAAAAAAAAAAGTTGGCAGGCTCTCAGGCTGGATGAAACTATATCACAGCAGAGCTTCCTGATAAGTCCAAGTTGTGTGCCTGAGGCAAAGGTGTCTTGCTTTCTTTGTGCTGAGTTATTATTGCTCAATGCCTAAACCTAATCCACTCTGCACTTGCTAATGGTTGCACAGTGTTTCATTTAGTGTGTGCAGAGCAGCCCACAGTACACCTTCCTCTGTGGCTGCACGTTTAAACCTGTCACTCACTTTACTTTGCTCAGTTGGTATGTGTTCTTGATTTTCATGGGAGAAATGCTTGTGTTTTTGGTTACCCAGTGGAACGTTTGTGTCTCCATAGCTTAGATTTGGTCAGTTCTTTCATCACTCCCACTGCAGCTCTTTTATCCTTCATGGAATTTTAAAGTGTTGCAGGCCTTGTATTTCAGGAAGATGTTACTCCAAGGTGAGAAAAGGGTCTCCCTTTCTCTAATGTTATCTTCAAAGTTACAATTTGCTTATTATATTATATTAATATATAATTAATTCTGTGTTAACATAATTGATCATGTGTTGATATTAAATATTAATATAGTTAGTATTCTATATTAATGTTGTATATTAATATGGGATTATTGGGAACAGTAGATTGGATAGTTGAAATGCTACAGTTTATGCTAAACATTGTTGAACAATATTTTCCTGTTCTTAACTATTGCCTACTTTTGGTAGCCAACACTGTGAGTGTTTCATGGAAAATGATTGACTTTTTCTCCCAAGCAATTGAAGGTGACTCTCAGATGTTGTGCTAACTCTGTCCTTGGAGATTTCCAGGATCCAGCTGGACAAAGCCCTGATAACCCAGCTGGCTCCTAGAGCTGGCCTTGCTTTGAGCGAGAAGTTGGACCTGTTGAGGTCCCTTCCCACCTGAATTATCTTCTGAAATACTAGCTTGTAATTTTGAGGAAATTTTAGTGGTAGAGGCACGAGGTTTCTTGGTGTAACTTGAGATACAAATATTGTAAGTTCATCAGTCTGTGATGGAAAGGAGCAGTAAAATTTAATTTGACTTTGCAGAAATTAATACTGTCACTGTGCTTAAGGGAACCATTCCAATGACTGCTGATGCCATATTAGCATAGCTGCATCTTCCTTGAATCTTACGTTGGCAGGATGTTCACTATTTCAGTTAACAAAGGAAAAATATGATAATGAAAGACTTACTTCTGCATGGATTGAAATGGCTTTTAAAAGAAGACTGGGAAACCTTTTCCTTGCTGAGAGCCAGTGTAATACCTTTGGTGGGCCACAATTCAACCCAGAGCTTAGTGTTGTCTCTTAAAAATATCAGGAAAAAGAATCATGTATTAGAAGAATCAGTTATAGTTTATATAACTGTAAACTCACTTTTACCTATCTGCCCTGTATGGAATGATCCAGTATTTGCTGATGTGAACAAAAGGACAGCCATCAGCATGGATTAACCTTTGATCCAGTCCCTATCAGACTACTTTAGTGTTTGAATGTCAGCTCTCCTCCCTCTTTTTAAAAATGAATTAATGTCAAATTATGATTTACATACAGAATAAATGAGACTCTGCTCTGTATATGCTTGAACTGATGTTCCCAGCCATAAAAGCACTTTATCATATGTTAAACCTACTGGCAGATTTGCAGATGTCACTGTTGAGTGCACCAAGTTCATTGACTTGCACCCTGCCCTCTAAAATGGTAACTTCCCTGTGACTGTCCCCAAAAGTATGAAGTGTACCTGAAGTACAACTGTGATCCATCTTAAACTTGACTCTAAGATCCTCTCAGTGCTTAAAATTAAGCATTGTGCCAGGCTTGTTCATGTTTTACTGTTGACTGAGAATGTTTTTATAGTTATGTGTGCAGTATATGTAATCACGTTATGTTTTGGGGTGTTTTTTTTAAACACTTTGGACAAACTGTAATTTCAGGAAAAATACTTGTGGCAGTACTAAGCTTGCATGAAGCTAAAGAGGTCATTTAATAATAATAAGAAAAAATAATAATGAAAGCTTAGTTATGCCCTGCTGCGTTTAATGTAAGTTCTGGTGGCCTTAAATTTGCTGGTTAGACTTATTTCTTTATCTCATAATCATGTTCTTTTACTTATTCATGGAAACAGGCCCAGTGGGGTGATTTATGGCTGCTTTGCAATAGTTTCACTGAAATCAAAATTAAATAAGCATCAGATGTCAAATACAAGAATACTTTGAATATTTTAAAGCACTGGGAAGCTTAGCTTTAATCAGAATAAGATCCTCAGTTACAGCCTCTCTCTTTTGAAGAGCCTTCCATCTTTGAATGTCTACTGTTATTAATTGTCTGTAACCTTTTGGCTGTGTGTTTAAGATACAATATTAATTCATTAATACTGAAACACATTCTGAAGATGTTGATTTTGCTTTCGGGAGCTGAAGTTCAGGTTTAGGCTCTGAGATTTAGGTACATACGTTGAAAATCTTTGTATGCAGTGATTTGAAGAATTCTGCAATATTAAGTAAACACAAAAGGGGATGGAAATTGTGCCATTCATTGGACTGTAGGGATATGTAGTGGTTGCTGGCTAAATGCTTCACAGCATTCTGGTGGGGAAAAAAGCGAGTTTGGTGGTTTGCTTCAGTTCTTTAAGTACAAGCACAGAACTCTACTGGAAGGGAAAGAAAGAGAGTGGGTGTTATAATAACTTACAGGCTTTGAGACAGGCAGTTTTGAAAGCTGCTTAAACAAATCCATTGAGATCATTTTGTCAAGACAATGCCTACTTCACCAGCGAATGCTAGAGAAGAAAAACTCAGATCTTTATTATACCCCTCCTTTATTTGCTGCATGAGTTACTTCTCTAAATTGCTATCAACACCATCACGCTTGTGTTCTTTTGCTGTATTTCCTGTGCACAGAGCAAGGTTCAGTAAAAAATTATAGATGAACAAAGTCATGTTTAGAAATGTGGAATATTTTGAGCGCAGAAGTGATATTGAAGCAAAATAATTAAGAGAGTCCTGAGAGCAAAGCAGAACAAAGCAGAACCAGATAGCGCAAGAAAGAGATGCTCTGGTATCTGAAAAGTGATATGTTATGCATAATGGCATTGTTACCTCTCCTCTTAGACTGGGTGACCTGATCCTATTTGATGACATGAATAAGATGCATTTCAGACATCTGACTGAAGTGGCAGCACTTGGCAACAAAACCACTTCACCACCTAAAAAGAAGAATTGCTGTAGCAGCTTCACCACCAGGTGAAGGGCTTTGTGAGTGCACAGGGAGGCGAGCAGAGTGGAGTGGGAAAGAGTAAGAAAAGGAAATCCGCTTCCCCTCAACCCCCTTTCGCATCGGGTTGTTTTGCATTCCCTTTGTTGAGTTTCACCTTGTTGGTTTGTGACCCTGGCAAGGTATCAGCCTCCTGTGGCTCCCAAAGGCACAGGAAGGGTCAGCATTCTGGGACCCGTGCTTTGTGCCACTCCTTTTATCTCCTGTACAAATACTGATGCAGCTGACCTTTCTGCAGCCATCTCGCTGCAGGTTAACAAGTGCATAATGGAATGTCTTCAGCTTAAATGGGAAATACAAAAAGAAGGCTTACAAGGAGCAAAATGTTAAAAATAGGTGAAAATATGTTGTCAGGTGTTCCTTTTGTGTTTTTTTTTTTTTTTAATATGCTAGAAATTTGATTGCTAGCAAACATGAAGAGAGTATTTCCTTTAACAGTAAGTATTTCTAAGCTATCAAGGAGTAAAGTTCAGCACAGTGCTTGTATTATCATTAAGCTTTGCAAAGCCATTGTAAAGAAAGTATATTTAACAGGATTTTATGGACAGACATAATGAGGTAAAGATGAGACCCCATCTCTAGAATTGCAAAAGATGTAGAAATAAGAAACTAATTCTCATCATTTCCGTAGACTGGAATTTGACAGTGCTAGACAGAGCACAGTTATGAATTTATGAAGACTAAAATAAGTGAATATTACTATATGTAATGCATAACTTGCCTTTTCCTGTATTTTTTTTTGTTTCTTTTTTGAATAATTTTTATGAGTTTGCATGATTGAATGATACTTTTTTTTTTTTTTTAAAGTAAAGCAGTAAATAGATTATAGAAAATGCTGGTGTTATTTTCATAATGACTCATGTTTTTAATTGCTTAATTTTGTTTTTTAATACTGTTTTTAAGGCTTTTTCAAGCCACACCACATCGTTCAGCCATGCTGTTGGCTTCCAGTCTCCGTTGTGGTGCTTGTAAAGTGTGCTTTTTCCTCTGCACTGTAGCACTGAAGCCCAGGCATGATAGCTATTTAACAGCCTGAGGCATTGAGAAGCACATCATTTGATTGTTCAGTTATTTCATTATAAAACACCTTGGTATCTCTGCGTATGTCTGCTTGGATGCTTGCTGTCGGCGGCACTTTTGTCTTCCTAGTCATATGTAATCCACCCAGCTTTTCCCCAAGTGCTCAGACCAGCACCACCACCAGCAGTGTGATGATGGCTGTGGGGGCGTGAGTGTGACAGGATAAAAAGCTGCAGCGTGTGCATAAAAGGAACCAATTTACTTACAGTCAATTCATGCGGTCATGCTTCTAAGAGATCACCAAGCCATGGCTAAAAGCACCTTTTTATATAATTATCTTGATGCTTTCTCTCTGATTCATGTGAAATTGGTTTTGTTGTTATTGTAAAAACAGATGCAGTAGACTCTCACCAATTTTAAAGAAATTGCCACTAATAATATTAGTGTAAGACACACATTTAGTTGGGAAGTGGTGGAAAGTACAAAACATTGTGATGGAAGACAGCTGTGCTTTGAATTTGCTAAATCCAGACTAATACGCATAAGTTCTGGTGCTAAAGCAATAACTGCAAAGTTCATTTAGTGGTTAAATGAGCAGTCGGTGCAGAAATTTCTTCCTGTGTGCACAAGATGAGCATGAATTCCTCACAGCTGGAATTTCAGAGGTAGTATTTCTAGAGAGGGATTCTAGCACCTCTGTTCCATGATGGCACAATGTGACAAAGCCCTGTCTGACTCTTCGCGGTTAAATTTCCTCTGGTAGGGCTGGGAGAGCAGCAGGTCAGGTTCCACAGGACTTTCACATGTGCATTGCATTACTTATGATGTTTATTCATTAATCATTCTGTTTGCTGGGAAATCGTCTCAATAGCCATTTGCTCTACCTGAATGTATGTGTATGTTAAGTTGGCAATGAGTTGAAAACAAGATTTTGGGCTTCTCAAGCCCTGGCCTTAGCACACAGTCCAGTCGGGTTATGTTTTTGCACCAAGTAGTCATGTCATCTTCTTATCCTTCTTTTCTCACTGGTCACTTTCTTTTCTCATTCCTAGACAGGCTTTAGACATTGCCTGAATTTTCTTTAAATGGAGCTGGAATTTCATGCTGGATTCATCAGCACCAGTATCTCTTGTCAGATGCACAATGTGTGTTGGCTTTCCTCCCACCACGTATTGAAGCCAGCTGGTGTTTCTGCTAGAGGATACAGGATACTCTGTGCCACTGAAGGGGAGTTGTAGGGTGGATTGGTACTGGGAAATTTGAGTTTTCTTCATGAATCTGCTTGAGAAGTTAACTGAGAATCTGTCCACTTGTATGTAGTCACAAGGCTTTTCTTACCTAGGAGTGTACGTAAACCTCTGTACCTGAGTACCTCCGTGTGCAGGTAACCATGCTACATGCAGCTAGTACTGCTTCCCAAAGTGTGTGTGCAGCTGAATATTTCAGAGGTATCAGACTTCTTGTCACATCAGATCCTTACTTTGCATTGAACTCTGGCAATCAGACAAATATGTTTTTCAGCTAACAACCAGTTACAAAAGTTGGATAAAATGGATTTGCACCCATTTAATATTTAGCTTTTTCTGCAGTAGCTGCCAGTGATGCTAGCTAAGACAGTGGCTCTGATGAAGTGTTTGTATGCTGGGAAGTAGGTTAAACATAATCAACTGACAGATTGTTTATCTTAGCAGCATCATACTTAGAGGTATATTGTAATGCCAGGTAGCTAGTGAAAAATAAGTTCATAAAAATCAACTCTGAAATTGAGTCTAAGTGTATTTTTTGTTACAGGGAGGTTGGGCTCTTTAGAAGTACATCTACTAGCTACAAATCATTCTGCTGAATAATATTTCAAACTGTTTGCTCTTGGCTACATTCCTTACGCCCCTTGTGCATACCTGCTTAAGATCAGCAACAAGTGTAGCAAGTAATGAAATAATTCAAATTTAGTTTATTTTGTTTCATGATGCACAAACAGAAAATCATTGAAGTGTGACTGATTTTATTTATCTGCCGTAGTTGCTCATCTGAAATGCTATTGGAAGTTCAGTAACTGGAGGTCTGAAATACAGTATCTGACAGATGGTGTGGGTGGTTTGTGTCATTTCCATGATAAATCTACTTACAAATATAACCACGAGGAAGATGTCTGCAGTCCTTGAGTAGTGCGACATATAGACAGAAAAGGTGACAAATACAACATGAAAATGGATCTGTGTCTTGGTTCTTCATTTTCCTTCTGCAGTGGGTTCAATTTTTGAGCAAGTGCAGAAGAGAGATTTCTTTTTACTTCATCTGAAAAAGAATTGCTATGAATACGAAAATATTCTTTCAGTAGCCTTTCTTGTATATATATTTTTGAAGCCTATCCTATAGTGAATTACTTTTGTAATGTCTTGTAACATCAATAAACATTACACTTGCTAGATGAAAACAAAATGGACCTTTGGTAAGATACATTTACAATTACAGAAATATTGGAGGCAGGATATTTGGACAGTCCTGTTGCCCCAGGGCTTTCTCTGTGAACTGCTCTTACAGTTAAAGTTTAGAGATAATAAAATGGTATAAATAAAAATATAACTGCATTATTCCATTTTAATATTCTTTCTTACTCTCTTTGTGTTTTAACAGAAATCACAGATTCTGGTACTAGAGGAAACCAAGATACAATTAAGGGTGTGAAAAGAAAAAAAATTGTGACTGAAAACCATCTAAAAAAAATACCAAAATCACCTTTGAGAAACCCTACGGAAGCCAAGGTTAAACAAAATATAGACCCTTCACCTCTGAAAGTTCTTCAGGATGCCTCAGAACATGCCACAGCACAAGATCACTTACCTGTGCAAAATGGAAATCAGTGTACCAAACAAAATGGGGGAGTGCTTAGTAGCGAGATAAGCACTGAAACCAAATCTGAGATACCAATGCGGACAAAGCTTTCATCAACACATCAGTCCTTAGACTTGAATAAGAAGGCAGTGGAGGATTCTGATGTGAACCAGCTAAGCTTGCCAGAGAAGAAGTCTCTCTCCAAGTCCTTATCAAGTAAAACAAAGACTGACAGTAATGAATGTATTACTTTTGCTGATGGTAGTACATCATCCCCATGTACACGTACTGCTTTTGATGTCTTATTAAAAGCTATGGAGCCTGAACTGAACACCTTAGCACAAGAGTGTCCCCCTTATGGAATGCAGGTAGAGAAACTGAGACCAAATAAAACTGTAAGCACCTCTGCTAGTCTCGTGTCCAATACGGTGAGCATCCAGAATCAGTCCGCTTTGTCACAGAATGAGTTTGCTGCTGGACCTCGTTATTTCCCATGTACATTAAACAACATGCATGTAGCAACAGCAGCCAAGAGCGGACAAGCACAGGTCCAGACCATTTCTCCTTCGCAGGATCTTGTTACTAAAACCAGTCAACAAAATCACCAGGTTGTTGTGTGTCCAAGTTTCACTGGATCTGTGGTGCAACAGCAGAGCCAAGAAAACCCCAAGCTCCAGCAGATATACAGCATAGCAGTAACTTCGTCTGGCATTCACACTTCATCTTCCACAGTAACTCAGGTTTTTCCTCAAAACCAGTTAGTAACAAGTTCATCTTCACCTTTGTCAATTAACACATCTAGTTCAACACATTTGTCTATAGGTCCCGTGTATAATTCAGCCCAGATAGCATCAGTTGTAAACCATGGTGTAGAACAAATATGTAACCTCCTGAAAGACCAGAAGCCTAAAAAGCTAGGGAAGTATGTCTGTGAGTATTGCAATCGGGCCTGTGCCAAGCCCAGTGTTCTCCAAAAGCACATCCGATCCCATACTGGAGAACGACCTTATCCTTGTGTGACATGTGGATTTTCATTTAAAACCAAAAGCAATCTGTACAAGCACAAAAAATCTCATGCACATGCTATCAAGCTTGGACTTGTCCTACAACCAGAATCTGCTGGTCTCTTCTTATCCCATGACTCAGACAAAGCACTTAGCGTTAATTCAGACGTAGAAGAAAGTGGTGAAAGTGAAGATGAAGGTACTGCTGATGAAAGACAAGACGATCAGGAACTGGAACCTGCACAAATAGTAAAAGTCATTTCAAGTGCAGAAACGTTACAGAAAGAAAGCCCTATTCCACTAAGCAATCCAGACTGCATACCAGGTGATTCTTCATTACATGATACAGAACCACAAGTAAGGGCAGCTTTGCCAAAAGTAGTAGTTCACCCTGTAAGTGTTTCTCCATTAAGGGCTGACAGCCCCAAAGTAAAAGACCCAACACCTGAGCTTGCAGCAACACAGAGAAAAGGAGATTTTAAAGCAACAGATCTTCAGTCAAATTTAACACATACAGCATCACTCAAAGACAGTCACATAAAGCAACATCAGAAAACAGAAATGGGCTCATTAGAGGAGCAGCTGGGATCTGCAGTAGGAGCAGTGCATGCTCAGCTTCAGAGACAGCAGGCAACAGATTGTTCCCAAGACCAGCAAGGAAAATGTCTTTTGAGCCCTAGAAGTTTAGGTAGTACTGATTCTGGTTATTTCTCTCGTTCTGAAAGTGCTGATCAAACAATGAGCCCACCAGCTCCTTTCGTAAGAGGACTGCTGACCTCTGAGAAGGACTCAAATAAGAGTTTGCCTTCTGCGCCACGAACAAGTGGAGTGGTGGCATCAGTGGTGCAAACTGTTTGTGCTGAGAAAAATTTGATTCTTTCTGGCCAAATGCGACCTCCCATGGCAACAAAAACCCTCGAGGAGCGTATCTCAAAGTTGATTTCTGATAATGAAGCCGTTGTGGATGACAAACAGTTAGATAGCGTGAAACCAAGAAGAACGTCTCTTTCAAGAAGAGGAAGTATAGATTCACCGAAATCCTACATATTTAAGGATTCTTTCCAGTTTGATTTAAAGCCCATGGGAAGAAGAACTAGTTCAAGCTCTGATATACCAAAGTCTCCTTTCACACCCACTGAAAAATCGAAGCAAGTTTTTCTTCTCTCTGTACCATCTCTTGACTGTTTGCCTATTACACGGAGTAATTCCATGCCTACTACCAGTTATTCAGCAGTACCTCCAAATGTAATACCACCATCTCATCCACTTCGAGGAAGTCAGTCATTTGATGATAAAATTGGTTCTTTATACGATGATGTTTTTGTATCTGGACCTGCTGCTCCACTGAACCAGGGTGGACATCCTCGGACTCTTGTTAGACAGGCAGCAATAGAAGATTCTTCTACTGGTGAAAGCCAAGTTCTTGGACCAGCGCGATCTGTAGAAGAAGGTTATCTGGGATGTAATTTATCAAACGACTCTTTATTGCAGAGAAGCAAGTCCCTGGCGCAGGCACCAAGTTTAGAAAAAACAAAGAAGACCCCTCAGGTACGAGGAACAATGTTTGAGTGTGAAACCTGCAGAAACAGGTATAGAAAACTGGAAAATTTTGAAAACCACAAGAAATTTTACTGCTCAGAGTTGCACGGACCTAAAACGAAAGCTGCAATTCGAGAGCCTGAGCATAAAACTGTTCCTAATAGTACACAGCCTCAAATTCTGCACTACAGAGTCACTACTTCAACTGGTGTCTGGGAACAGACGCCCCAAATAAGGAAAAGAAGAAAAATGAAAAGTGTTGGAGATGATGATGACCCACAGCAGAATGACACAAGTATGCCATCAAAGAATGCTGAAAGCCAAAGTAAGCCAGCAAATTCTTCCAGTCTGTCAAAACACAGTGCAACAGTACTAGGTTCGCAACAACCAAGTAACCTTTTACTTCAGAGTTCACAGATTCAGCTTGTGGCTCAAGGCACAGATCTGACTGCCGAGACAAAGATGTCTCCCCTCGCTGAAAAGCAGACAAGTTCAGTTATGCAAGAAAAGGTGGAATTGAAAAGGCAAGGGACTGGCATTTCAGTAATACAGCACACCAATTCACTGAGCAGAAATAGCTCGTTCGAGAAATCTGAATCCTTTGAAAGAGTATCACCGGTTTCATTTCAAGAGCCCAACAAGGTTGCAAAACACCTCTCTTTGAACGCACTTGCAGTCCAAGAGGATAGACACTCGCATCTGACTACTTCCCAGCATCATCAGCCACTGTCATCGGAAGCAGGTAGAGGGGAAGTGCAGGGAAGCCAAATAGTTTCTAATGAGAGAAGCATCCCAGTGCAGCCATCGAGACTCGTTCGCCAGCATAACATCCAGGTTCCTGAAATACTGGTCACAGAAGAACCAGACAGGGACCAAGAAAACCAATGCAGCGATCAAGAAAAGACAGAAAGATTTAACTGGCCACAGCGCAGTGAAACACTGTCTAAATTGCCAACAGAAAAACTCCCACCAAAGAAGAAAAGAATTCGCTTGGCTGAAATGGAGCATTCATCTGCTGAATCCAGTGTTGACTCCACACTTTCGAGAAGTCTGAGTCGAGAAAGTAGTTTGTCTCATGCTTCCAGTTTTTCAGCTTCACTCGATAAAGATGAAATTTCAAAGGTGGACAATCCTTCCAAAACAGAGCTTGCTAATAAGTCAGCAGAATTCCTTATGATTCCTGCTGGCTCTCACATTCTGGGCGTGCCTGGCCCTCATTATAGGGAAATGAGGCGCGCTGCATCAGAGCAGATCAGCTGCACACAGCCCTCAATGGAGGTAGACTACAGGAGTAAGTCTTTTGATTGTGGAAACATATCTCCATCAAAACCTGCCTCACTCACAGAGACAGCTGCTCCAAAACTGTCATCTGGAAATGGGGTTACTGGACATGTGCCTCTGCTAGAAAGAAGGAGGGGGCCATTTGTAAGACAGATATCTTTAAATATTGCTCCAGAAAATCATCCAGTTAAATCAACTTCTTCTTTTCAGACAGCCCATGCTACTGATGTGCCATTTCACAGGCTGCAGACCTCCAGCAAATCCTTGGTGAAGTTTCCTTCAAGTACTCAGCATTCGCAAACACACTCAAGGCCTCACTCAGCAATTCAAAATTGCAATCCAGGTAATATGTCTTTGGTTCAGCAGCCTCTAGATCATGTTTTGAATAATCAAGGACAAACATCTTCAATGCATCAGCTTTCCCAGACCTCTACCAAAAAATCAGCCCAAGGGGGACAAGTGAATACGAACACACTGTCTTGTCATCCTGATGAGAAGAGAGATTGCTTTGCTCCAAAATATCAACTCCAAGTTAAAACATTACATATAAGTCATCCATACTCTTCAAAATTGCTGAAAAATAATCTATCAAGTCAGTCCGTCTCAAGTCACGTTGGGGTGGACCAGAACATGCCCTCTTTTGAGCTGCAGGCTAAACTATCCGACAGTATGTCTAACCCATACTCTGTGCCTCCTCTCAAACAGATTATCCCTAACAACTGCAGCAGTCAGTTACATCAGATGCCTCCTTTTGTAGTTCCTGTCCGTATTCACAGTAGCATGCCATCATATGGCTTTGCAACTGTTACACCCCTTCCTCACATTTTAGTGACTCAGGATCAGGTAAGCCAATCCGCTTGCAAAACAAATGCTGTGACATTGCCAACACTTGAAGGCAAAGCTCAGCTGCCAAAATCTCACAAAGATCATAAGAGGACTTTGCCAAATTCATTTGAATTTGAAAATCCGCTACCAGAAAGTGGAACCAGAAACTCACCTTTGTCAAGCTCTTTGAATATTATTCAGAAAGTGCCAGTGAGTGGACTCTTCCCTCAACAAGAAGCTACGGCTTCAAGTAAACGAATGCTTTCCCCGGCCAACAGTTTAGATATTGCCATGGAAAAACAGCAGAAACGTGTTAAAGATGAAAGTGGAGCTGCATGCATGACAGAAGCTGGGCCCCTGCATCCACTGAATGTTCGATCTAATGACCCTATTGGTAAGCAAAAGAAACCTGTTTTGGTGAGACAGGTTTGCACCACAGAACCTCTGGAAAATCACCTCTTAGATCCTGATGGTGTTGCACAGCATGAAAAAAGCAGCAAAGCCAGTACTTCAGACCTGCTGTTGCCTAACCGTCATTCATCTGAAACTGGTGTTTCAGAAACTCCGAAGGAATCTTCAGAATCAGAAGACCTTAAGTCTTCAGCATCACCGGTGTTTGTAGTTAGAAAACCATCTGAACCATCTCCAGTGAGTAGTCAGAGTTCTGCTGGAAAGGCAGTAAGCAGCAGTCAAGAAAGAAGGTCCCCAGGTAATAGTCATGAGAGTGAGCTAATTAATAGCCAGGGCCAAGCAAAGCTACTGACTACACTAGCTGTGATGAATGCAGGAGAAATGCAGAGGTTGTCATTTCCAAGCCTCAAGACCTCAACGAGTTTTACCTGGTGTTATCTCTTGAAGAGGAAACCACTACACCTGCTGCAAAATGATCAGAAGATTTCAGCCTATTCTACGTGGACCATTAGTCCCAGCAATCCCAATCCACTAGGTTTGTCAACAAAGGTAGCTCTTTCTCTCCTCAACTCAAAACAGAAAGTGGAAAAACCGCTGTACACCCAAGCAAGAACTACTCATCCCAGGTCGGATATACTGGTCTATTCAAGCAAGTGGAAGAACAGCTTAACCAAGGTACTTAATCTATGCCTGATGTATATTTATCATTTACAGAGGATTTGCTTTGGAAATCATGCTGCTTCGTAGTTTGGAGAATGCAATATGCCTGACATGTATAATATATGTGCTTATTTATTTCTGTTACGCTGGATCAAACCGCTAAAGAGATCCAAACTAATTCCATTAAGAAACCTCTTCATAAACATTTATCTCTTTTCATGGAAATTAGTTCCTGGATTTAAATCTGTATTTGAAGTATTTATTATGGCAGAAATGCGTTTGGCTATTTTTTAAGTACAAACGATATGACAGAAGTAGTTCTGGTATAAGTATTTTTTTAAACACTCACAACTTAAAACAGGTCAATTTCAGATCATAATTGCATATTTTGCCTTAAAAATCTGCTGGTATTTTCTGTTATAAGAGTGTGCTTAGAGTGAACAGGTGTCCATGGATACGTAGTAAAGATATTTTTCACCACTGCTGATCATTTAGTGTGGGAGGAACAGTGTACCACTTCCCTTTCTCCCACATAGGTTAGTTGACAGTGTGAAATAATGCCAAAAATAATGAAGTTTAAAACAGAATTGCAGCTTCCATTTAAATACTGACAACTTCTTAGATCAGTATGAATCCAAAAATGCTATTAAATCTTGTGCAATGGAATATATTCAGGGTGATGTTTGTGATGTACATAAAACACTATGTAATTCCAGAGTCAGATGCAGTTTATTTCATTAACCACCTTAGGGCTGCATAGATACCAGCAGGATTTCATTACTGGACCATATGGTGATTTGTGTTGAATTTGACTTTCCTGCATAATTGATATGCCTCTGTGAATTGGTAAATGCAACACTTGGCCCTGTAGTATGGCAGTGGGTGTCTGTGTCTAATGGATCAAGTGCCAGCCTGCAGTGGCTCACCGATGGAAGCCATAAAGCTCACTAAGGAGAGCCTTGGTCTACAGTGTGGTTTTGTGCTCTTCTTTCTCCTCTGTCATGCATTGGGTATGATTGTTTCTATGCTTCTCTTCTGAACCTGCAAAAATTGGAGGCCGTGGAGCAATGTTCATCCAGAATCACTCAAAGGCTGCCTATTTCATATAAACCATGTATAAACCATTTGGGAGGTAAGAGTAATTACAATTATTGCTTGCCCTAATCTTGCAGTCTGCTCTCAGAAAATCTTTCTGGGCTTCAGGCTGGGAATCAAGACCTATAGGGCATGTAGTCACTCTAGAGGAAGCATACCAAAGCCTTGGGAAAAGATGTGTAGTCCTGGTGATGTTGAGTGATGAAGACCAATGCTGTTAAAGATCACAGCAGGATGTTCCTGTGTTTGCTAAATGTTTTTGCTAAAATACAGAGTTGACAGTGGGGAAAAGAGCTGCAAGATGAGAAACTGTGTAAGAAGAAGAAATAGTTTCGGAATTACAGGAAGATTTGAGATGATATCCAGAAACCCTTGCAGCCCAAAGAGCATTAGAGTTAAATCTGGGACATCTTGATATCAGTGAGAGATTTCACTAACGTTCATTTTGGAGGTCAAAACTGTATTTTCTGTATAACATATTACAGATAAATAGACTGCTGACTTGGTGCTAGTGCTGTAAGTAACTCAAGTACTGGTTCCATATTAGCATGCCTCCTTTTACTTGAACTCATACTAACTTTTTCAGCCTGCTTCCTCATGTGTTCTATGAGATGTACTTAAATAGTGCTTAATTATTAAAAAGAATCGTGTCTAGTTGAGCATTTTGTTCTAAGGAAGGCAAGTCAAGTCTCTCTTTAGTTTTGTAATTGACTCATATTTGTTTTATTTTTAAAGAATGGCCTATTAGTAGAAATGCTCTGATTACAAAGCTGTTGTGTGCTTCATGAAGAATAAATCTTATCAACAAACAAATTCTGTTTAGAATATAAGTAATAGGTAACAATATTCTGAAAAATATTTTGACAGCACTCTTTTAAACACTTTAGGAGTTCTTAAATGCTGTAATAGGCAGCTGTCAGGTACATTTATACTGCTTCTTCCACAAAAGAACCATAGTTATCAATTTTTCTTCATTCTTTCTTGGTGACGTTTTGAATGAAGCGTGCTGGCGCAGGGAAGATGAAGAGTTTTGAAGCTCTGCTTGGGGCTGATTTATAGGTTTCCCTCAGGGTTGTTACATAGGAAGAGCGTACAGTGAGAAATGACCAATTAAAGTTTAAATGGCATCTTAGATTGTACGAGCAAGGTTTAGAAGGCAGGAAAAAAGAAATGAAAGGCTTGATAGGTACTGTGACCTAAGACCTCCAGAGTTTGCCTCATTTTATTTCAGTGACTCAGGCAGTAGCATTTCAGCCATTTTCAGGATGATGAGGATGCTGTCAGAAGACAGCTCTGTATTACTGATCTCCAGTTTGACCTGGTAATGGAATGGCTGGTGCCCTCAAGGAAGAGTCTAGTTAGTGTCATCTTAGAAGCTGTCCTGGATGAAAACAAAAAGTAACTTCCCCATCCTGTTCATGCCCATTAATTCTCTCAGTGGCTTTTCTAGTAGAGAACATCGACAGTCCTTTGGGAAGTTATTATTCCATTTTAAACGAAAATTGGAAAAGAAAACAAATTAACAAAGTAATTCTCTTGTTATCTCAAAAAAAAAAAAAAAAAAAGAAAGAAAGAAAGAAAGAAAGAAAAGGAAGAAAGAAAAATGTGATGGATTTCTTGCTTAAAAGCTTGGCAGGGCACCAAGATCCTTGGAGAACCACAGTTTGGGCTGCCAGTTTTCTGGGGTTTGTGACAATCGTTCAGAAGATGTTTTATCAGATGGCTTGCAATTTTAACCCTGACCAGACAGGCAGCTTCAAGTATTATCACAGTGCAGTTTATAAGTAATAGCAGAAAAGTGGTGCTGTTATCCCTCACCTCATCTCACACAGTCACAACTCTCCTTGGAGCAAAGTGTAGCATTCTGCTGGGGTGGCTGTGTCTGCAAATCTTACAAAGACAAAGCGACTTCATGAGCAACCCCTGGTTTTGCCCCCAGAACCTGGTTGTGTTTAATGAGAGCTCACGTTGCTGACCACTGCTAATCATAGCCAAGAAGGCAGTTCTTTAGCAGTGGGAAACAAAGAGACACGTGAGCAAAATGCGAACAAGGAGGAACCCCAGCACGTTGTTTGCTCTTCACAGTTCACTGCTCAGAGGCAATAGGTAAAGTTGCCACGTTCCAGTGGTTCGAAGAACAAAGCACAAAATGGTTCTGTGGAAGAAGTTTCTGGAATGAATGCAGCATGTTAAAATGTAACGTGGGGCTCACCTGTATGCAAAAGGCTTGTTTCATCTCCTTCTTTGTTTGTTTTTTTTTCCTCTTTTCTGAATGGTTTTGTTGCCTGAACTCATTGGTGTTGCATCAGGGGCTCTTTCTCTATTCTCTGCACTGATCTTGGCTTCCCTCTCTGAAATGAGTCAGTCAAGTTTGGAGTATGCCAACGTGAAGATCTCCCAGTGTAAATAGGCTGAAGAATGGACAGCTTCTACTGACTGCAGAGGTTTCCTTTCTTGGATAATGAGCCACAACAGTCCAGCTCACCGCTGGAAAGTAGTTAAATGCGGAAGATTTTTATGTGTGAACTAGTAAACGTTTAAAGATATTAAAAACATTTCTCTCTAGTGGCTTCGTGCCAGTGGGAAAAATGTTTAGTAAATACTATAATCTGAAATTTATAACTTCAATGATTCAGGCTCCAAGCATGCTTGGGTTTTTTTGTTGTTGTTATTTTTTTTTCCAAGTTATGTTTTAAAGTACCAGAAGTATCTATTGAACTTGGTCTCTGGGCAGCCCTAACAGCAGGTTTTTTCCAGCTTTATACCAGTAATTGGAGACTGTGGGGTGAAATTGGATCAAAACGAATAAAGTGGAAATGAATCATGGTCTTTGTCTCTATGGCAGGAGAGAGAAAACTGCTAGAAATGGAAGCTGTAAGCAATTGTGGAGAGGAGAGGAACATTTTACAACATGGCCATTTTTCTGCCCTTCCCACTGGCATGTGTGGGGAGTTCTTAGGTTTTAGGTGAGGTATGGTAAAGAATTTTCATGCAGGAAGCCCATGCAGCTTAGAAACTGATTGCACATAGAGATTTACAGGGGAGCCAAATCTTCTTCAGCGTGGAAATGTTCATAAAAATTAAGCAGTTTTCTTCATTACCTGTGAGCACCTCTCTAGATTTCTTTGGCAAACTCAGTGTTTCTATCGGAGCATTTCTGGAAAGGCAGTATTTTGCATGTTAAAGACATTGAAACAGCTGCTAAAAGTAGCATATAACCAGTAAATTAAAGTACATCAGTGGGAGGTAGATAGTAATTTGAACATGTTAGCTTGTCTTATCTCTGTACATAATTGTGTGTATTAAAAAAAAAAAAAAAAAAAAGTGGGTGGAGAGGAGGGGAAAATCCCAGAGGTATTTAGCCTGGTGTTAGCTTTTGCACTCTCTAAGTACTTTTGTGAATATATTATATATTATAGCAGCATTTCACCATAGTTTATATAATGACACGGACCCAATACATTTGGAATCTTTTTTCTTTTTTTCTTTTTTTATTATTGAAATTGAAATGTGGAAAAAATATTTAGTATTTATCCTTGATCAGTTACTTAATGATTGTGTTATTCCAGCTGCAGAGGATATGTATGTGGTATTGGATTTATTGCATATGTTCTGGTTTTTTTACACTACTCTTTTCCTTGTTAAATTACAAATGTCACCTGGTTACTCTTTGTTTGCAGTGGAAACAAAAGCAATTCATGTGCTAGATAGTGTTACAGGAACTATTACATAGTTGAGTTGCAACTGGTAGAGTAAGCTCATCTCCTGATATTTCCTATCCTATACATCACCACCCTCCACTTTGTATGAATACTGTTAAAACACGTAGGGTGAAATTTCTTTCTTCCTACAGTCAGGCCTGGTTGTCATTTATGCTTTGGTAGGGCTCCTCATATGCTTGAAAATCCAGCCCAAATCAATGTCAGAACCACATGAACGCATATGGCTTGGAGCTGTACATGCAAGCCTGTGCATATTCCCAGGTCTTTGAATCTGATAGGCAGTCACTTTTCCTCTGATTTGTGTTAATTCCTCATCAGCCATGGTCCACCTCAGAAGGGAAGACGGATGCTGAGATCTTGGGGTGGATGGTGAGCAGGGACCGGGTCCCAGAACAGCGTCACCCTTCAGTGCTCGTAATGCATCAGTCCTTTCAAGTCAGCCAGCAAAGCCATTCCTCTTGGCAAGAATTCTCAAGCTTGCAGCATTAGATTTTATAATGAGTAGAAAACATAAGGCCAGTCTTTTTTCTCCCATCATTTTATTCACTTATCAATATGAGCAAATGTGGTGAGTATGCCAACTATGTGGGTAGAACAGTTTATAAATACAGCAGTAATAATTGCTGGCTAATTGGATCTTTCCTTCATTGTTGCCCATTTTATAAATATCCTAGACTCTGGAAGGAATAGATGTTATTTGGCAATTTTAATTTTTTTTTTATATTTGAGGGGGAAAAAGTTCATTAGTAATTGAGAAACATGTTTTTGTTCTGCTAGACCACTGTTACACTTTCTCTTACAATTTGGCCTGGCAGTGAGGATTAGCCATGGAGTCCTGCTCTGGAAGGGTTCTGGTTGTCCATTATTACCTTGCCAAACAGAACAGACAGTACCTACACCACAACAGGAATATATTGTGAAAAATACTAGAAAGCATATGTTACTAGTTAGTACCTGCCATTATTTTTCCCTTTTCCTTCTTTGCTGGGCCACAAGAAATGAGTTTCTCAGTGATGGACTTCCTTCTCTATCCATGTCCCTCGTAGGCACTGGGAAGCTGGAGCTGGGAGGGTGCTACTGAGATGTCGTGGGACTTGAGCCTTGAAGAGAAAGCATCACTAATTGGCTGTGAGCTAATAAAGGTCACCTGTACCTTCCCAAAGGATGGAAGAGGCAACTGCTGTAGATTCAAAGCATTTCAGTTTTCTGGCTGAACTTCCATATAGATTTGCCACTCCATTAATAGTCAGCATTAGTAGAAGAGAAATTTAGTTAAAGATATTTTTTGATTCTCGTATCTTAAAATATGTTAAAATAATCAGTTATTATAATGGTGATTTGTGAAAGGAGTCATGCATTTATTCCTAATGCTTTACATATTTGAATGGTTATGAAAGATACTAATTTTAATGATAAACGTATGAATATCTCATTTTCTTTCAGCGAGCGTTAAATAGGAAAAAAATAACTGCATCTGAATTCAGCAATAAGGAAAGCTCCGAATCGAGCACTGAGCATGATAAAGAAAATTCCTTTATCAAAAGCGAACCAAGAAGGGTGAAAATCTTTGATGGAGGGCAAGTATTGTGCTTTATGTATTAGATATTGCTGGGAAGATATTTTATCTTGATTTTAGACCTTGCAGAGATGTTGCTTCCTGTTAGATTTATTTTAAACAACAGTTCCCATTCTGTGGTCTGTGAAAGTTGGTTTATGCTTCTGTGAAAAATGGAAATTCATCAGAAGCACGGAGCCATGAGAGTTGGGAGAGAGTAATGAAGTAGAGAACAATAGGCAGCGTGATTCATTTTTTTCCAAAGGGCAAACATTAATCAGCAGTGAAGGCAGCTAGATACTGCCATAGATGTAAATTCTTTTCCTGTATTTCTCTTCTGTGATAAATAATGTGTATTCTACAGTAAGCTAGTGTAATTGTAGCCAGAGAGGACACAGTCCAGGGCTCAGCAACAGACTGCAGTTCAGTTGCTATCTGGCAGTTTGCTGGGGTATATGCCGGCTGCAGAAGTCCTGATTTGAAAAGTGCCATGGAAATATTTACTGAGTCCTAGTCCATGCACTGCAATAGTTTTAAATCAGTTGCCTGATCTGAATAACAGTTGCTTTAGCTTTAGCCACATCGTTGTGCCGTGTACAGCGTCTTATAAAACAGGATTTATAGTAGAAGAATCTGCCAATAACACTTGTAAAAGCTTGGGCACAAATGGTGCATATTTTATTGTTCTAGTAATTGTTAACAGTCTGTAGGCTTTCCATTTGCAGGTTTATAGTTTGAGCCCAGTCCTGGCCAGCAGGTAGGCTATTGCCAGCCACTCTGGTAGAGCACTGCTATATGCCTCTGCACAGCCCCAAATGTTACAGGGAGCAAGTTGCAAAAGCTAAACATTTGGCATCCATGAGCAGAGAGATGAATGCTGGGATTGCATCAGGGACTTTTTCCATCAAGAGGCAGTCCCAGTAGGCTGAGCATGAAGCACATTAACAGAGCTTTTGAAAGACTTTCCCACTGTCTTAACTGTTGTTCCTTCTCTGTATCCATCATGAAGCCTCAAAGATGCTCCTTTAGAGCTCTCTGGTGGTCCTCAAACTTACTTCCAACAGCTGACTCTTTAAAGTATGATCCTGTGTTGTGAAGATGAAATTTGAAGTCTTGAAATGGTTAGTCTCCAATGGTACCTTTATTTTAAAAGATACACCATTGATTCTAAGCATGTTCATGACTGTAAGTTTAACAAATAAACGCACAAGTTGTTTTTATGTTTTTTATGCTTTTTTTAAATTTGATAGATCATGATTTCTAACTAGTTTTTTTTTTCCCCTACTACAATTGCCTTATTCTTATGGTGCTGCTACTAGGTACAAATCAAATGAAGACTATGTGTATGTCCGGGGGAGAGGAAGAGGGAAATATATCTGTGAAGAATGTGGAATACGTTGCAAGAAACCCAGTATGCTGAAGAAGCACATTCGCACACATACAGATGTCCGTCCTTACCACTGCAATTACTGCAACTTCTCTTTCAAAACTAAAGGTAGAGGCACTTCTCCGCATACATTTTTTCCCTCTTTTCCTTCTGTATTAAAGCACAGTTCTCAAATCTGGCTGCCATATGCTAAAGAAGTTACCTTGCTGCAGAGTTTGACTGTCTAATGTTTTCCAGTGTTTGCAGTCCTTTCTGTCTGCTTGTTCAGACAATCATGCATTTATATGAACAAACTGTGGCATCTCATCTAGGTTAGAAACTGAAATGGAAAAGGAAAATATAGGAATATGATGAAAGCTAGGTCTCATCCTAAGCAAAGATAGGAACACAGTTTTAAGTCCCCACTGATTATTTGGACATATGACATGGACATATTTTGTGCTGCTGTTAGCACTCAACAAATAACTGTATCAAAAATGGTTCTTAGACCCTGGAAGAATGGAGTTCATTTTTCTCCTTAATCTTGTAACCCAAAGAGGGTGTTTAAAGTCTGTTTACAACAGTATTTAAACACATCCAAATTTAAATATGTATATTAAACAATGGTAGATCCAGGACTTGTAATAAGTAGAAGAGCTAGGGTAAGTTCACAGTCAAAAGACTTCTAGTGAAAGGTTCTAAGCAGTCACACTGTTGCCAGCTTTGAGCATCATTCAGGTGTAATCTCCCCAACTGTAACCTCAGGAACATTTGTACCTGCAGAGGGTTTGAGACTACTCTGCAATTAGGAGGAAAACTTCACAGGACTGCAAAAATAGGATTGATAGTCTTCAGGTGTGTGATGAACTAACACTGCCTCCTTACACCTTAGGGCACCATGTTGCTTTGTTGCACCATCTTTAAAATTAAATGCTGGATTGTGAACCCAATAAATACTGATGAGGATTTTTGCATAGTAGGCTTGCTGGCCCAGTTCCGTTGATTAAGCTCTGCCCATTTAAAATTCTCTTATGCTTCAGTTGTGAAAGGTACTTGTACTTGTTTAATGTTCTGCAGTTGCTAACCATGAGTGTTGCCACTGCTAGCAAAGTTGGGCCTAGGACTGGATGCCTGAAGTTTGTTAAACTACCCCACATGAAAAGCCAGTGTAGGCAGTAATTTCACAGCATGTAAGGCCAAGAATTTTGCTATTTGTGAGCTTATAGCAATACCACATGGCTTCATAACAATCATTTCAAAATTTGGAGTGAAATCCTAGTCTTCTTTCAAAGTAGGAATTAAATATTCCACAGCTATGGAAGCATTTCACCCACTATAATTTCTTCCATTTGCATACCTCAAAGAAACTGGATTTTGTAAGATAATGTGAAGTCTGAAATCGACTGTTAGTTACAATAATATACATAGATTGCCCTGAAAGTAATGCCTCCTATTCATTTCCATGGAAATTACAACAGATACAAAGAGCACAGCCACATTATTTGGTAGAGAAGATTCTCAGCTACAAAACACTATTTTTCAACAGTCATCACTATTAGCTATGCATTTTTGCCAGCAACCAGCAGGAGCCTGCATTTTGCACTTGTAACAATCTCTGTCACCGCTGCTGAGACACATCACCATTTCATCTCCATAAAGGTTCACCAAGCATTGAAGAATGTCAGCGGATGCCATTTCTTCCTCATGGAGGAATTCATTGACACACCTTTGCTTCACCTGCACTTCCATGTCAGCTGTCATTTTGTCAGGCTGCCCCTTTGCTGCCATCTGTCACGTGGCAGGAAAATGCAATGGGATATCGGTGGGAATTCTGGTTCACATTCTACTGCCATACTACCAATATCTGTCTGGGATGCTGTGGGCCAACAGAATAAAAAAGGAGGAGTTACGTTTGGAGTGGCCCTCATACATTTCACATACTCATCATTTAAAACTGTGATCTACTTTTAACTCTTCTGTGATGATATTTGCCATACTTCCTTTCTAAAGGGAATGGCAGCACATGAAGCTTCCCAAGAGTTATGCGTTCACGTCTGAAATTCAGAGCAAACATTTTCAGGCTCATATTTTGAATAAAATTAATGTATTTGTCTAAGTTGGCAATGGAAATAATTGCACTGAAATAGAATCCATAAAATACGAAAAGAATTGCAAGATATGAACTTTAGTTCCACATAGTCGTTTTCTGTCAATATTAATATGAAGACTGAATTAGTCTTTCATATTTGCCAGAAACAAATGACTTTTTTACACATATGCAAAATGCATAATCTTCCATGATTTCCATTTTATTCTATTTTATCTTGGTGAAGAGCTGAGCCAGAGGCTGGTAGCATTCAGGATGATGAACCTGCTGTAGCCCTTGTCAACTTACATTGAAGGGCAAGGCTCTGCCAGATGTGAAATCAAATTGTGTATGTGGTTGTAAATGTAGCTGAATGAGATATGGACATGCTGTGTTAATATCACCATACATTTGTGTAGTCAAAGAGCAGTTCATTTTTGCTTTTGTTTGTTTCTTAAGGAAATTTGACAAAACATATGAAGTCAAAGGCACATAGCAAGAAGTGCATGGATTTGGGAGTCTCAGTAGGCTTAATAGATGACCAGGATGGAGAAGAAGAATTTGGTAAGAATTTAAATCTTTTCTTTGCTGCATTGTTAGATTTATTTTATTGTCACCCTTTATTACCCTTTTTTCCAAAGTTTTTAAATTAATGTACAGGAAAAAGATACAGGGAGGAAAATCTTAGAAGGTACTGAAAGGGAGCAAGAAATAGTGGAAAAACCTTCACCAAAAGAAATGATGAGCATATGCTAAAGATATGTTGCTGCTGAATTTTTCACAAAGTGTTATGCAGTTTAACTTTATCAGTTTCACAGACAAATCTGAGAAGATTGAAAATACCAGAAAAACAGCTGTTTGGCTGGGAAAAAAATAGTAAAATGTAGGATTTTTTTTAAAATAGCTTTGCATAAAATTGTCAAATTTTTGAATACATGTTTTGTAAATTGTATTACTGACTCACCACCCAGAACTATAAATATTTGCTGAGTGCTTTGCATAGGCTTTTCAGGGAGGCTGATGATCTCCTGATGTAGAGTGCTGACCTTCTTCACAAATATGAATGGGAGTAAATCAGTGAGTAGAAACAAAAGATTTTCATCTGGATCTATTCTACTCTTCCATTGATGTTCTTAGTGTTATCAAAATTATTTGCTAGTAGTTGAAATTCTGTATGTCCAACATACCAGAACAGCTCTACTGAAATGGAGGTGAGATTGAGGAGAGTTGAGGAGGGCCACACTGGGTTCACGTGGATTCTGCTCAGCATGTTAAGAAATGTGTATCTGTACCAGATGCAGTGAGCTGTATGACAGGGCTGCATGCTAACACTCTGTTTGGGAGTCTTGACATGTCTTGGTGCAGCAGTGGCATTTTCTACGTGCTCCTGCTTTTCAGCAGCAGTGTGAGCTTTGCGTTGTGTTTTTCTTCTTGAAGTGGAATAGTTTATTAGATTGCAGATGAGGTTTTGAGAAAAGAAAGCTGTGGCGATCTTCATTTAAACAATAAAGGGCAAGAAAGATGAATGCACTTGCTCCCATATGACAACTGCTAGCAGAATAAGTGAATTGGCTTGAATCTAATTCTAAATAATTCTGGGAATATGACTCAACTAGTGTGATTCAGTAGTGCACTAGGTACCAAGAAATCTGCCTTTTCCTTTTTTAGCATTGTTAGATATGTTCATTTTTGGTAAGCTAAAAACATGTCCTCCTTTGCAATTGAGGTACCAGAAAGAATAACACAGAAGATAAGCAACAGTAAGCAGCTTGTGATCCTTCCCTCAAACACAAACAGTGTTCATAAACCTTTTCAGCCTTCACATGACGGAAAAATTGTCGCGACTCCTGTAAGCACCGTTCTGTAGCTGTGTTTGGTTTGGTTTTAACTAACACCAGCTTGATCTTTTTCCTAGGCAATGAAACCATGTTATTGATCGATGCGTTGATATTTACAATTGACATAAGTTTAGTATAATGGTAAACACTCCAAATGTTAACAAATTATCAGTAATACCCTATAGAAATAAGCCATTTCAAGCAGTTGTTGAAAGTCTGCTTTTCTTTGGCTCTAAGACTACATAACTGAAAGACAGAGTCCTTACATGCAATGTAATGGTTTATTACAGGTGTGTGCAACTATCCTATAAATAAACTACATTCCCTGATATATAATTTTTGTTTCAGTAATTAATAAGTTAGAATCTTTTGGAGCGAAATAAACAAAAGCCACAGAGCAAGGCAAACAGTCACTAGGATTTGCCATGTAAATCCACGAAGTTCTTCCAGATATTGAATTGTAAGGCTGCAGTACATTTTTTTTCAGAGCAAAACAGGTAACACTTCCTTTTTTGTCTCTTGTTTGTAACTGAGAGCTCAGAAACAAAAAACAACTTAGTGATAAAGTCCCTGTCTTCTCTAAATGATCCGACTCGGATACCCACAGAATCACAGAATTGTAGGGGTTGGTAGGGACCTCCAGGGATCATCGAGTCCAACCCCACAGGAAAACCAGCTGTTGAGGACAAAGCTCGGCACTCACTGAAAGTCCCATTCAAGAGGCAGGGTAATTAAGCCTATGGTAAACACATCTGTCCCAGCTAGACCAGTCCAGCCTTTCCAGTTACCACAGAGCACAGTGCATTTACAATTATCCATAGACATTCAATGAGTAGCTCAACATTTAAAAACTGTGATTGAGTCTTTCACCTCACCTAGCCATGCTGTAGGGTGCTTCTCTGGGTAACTCAGAAACTTGCTTGTTGGCCCATCTTTAAGGCAAAGAGGAGGGAAAAAAGTGTAAATTATTTCCATGTGAGCTTTGTAAATGTAGGTGGTTCTGCTGTGCTCTCTGAAATACTAATTTTTTGGCCACATTTGAACACAAGTGAGTGGGGGGCTTTTTTGAGGTGTGTAGGTGGTCTCCTTGCACCATCCCTCGGTCCCCTTACCCAGGCAGCCCCACTCTGGCAGCAGGGCTGGCCTTGGGAAAGGAGCTTGCCCTTGGCAGCCAGAGTCAGCTGGATCTGATGGCTTTTCCTCATTGAAAGGCAACGGGAGATGGTGTGCAGGAATGTCAGAAAATGTAGTAGGAAATAATTCTGACCTCAGAAATAAAATTTCATCTTTCCCATAAGCTGTGCATGTTTGTCTGGTTTCCTGACCCACAGAATGTCTGTCTGTCACTATTTTTTTTTTACCCAAATGCTGATTATTCTCTGATGGCAATAGCAGTATATACAACTTTCCTTCAAATTACTAAGTTGTATTTCTTCTATCAGACATGGAATTAAAGAATTAATTTTGGAGAGTTGGCCATAAATTTAACAAAGCCGTCAGCCTTTTGTTTACTAAGGAATTTGGCAATTCTGCAAGTATTTTGCACATGATTTTTAAGCACAAGCTGTCATGATTGGAATATATCATTTTTCAGATTGACATCAGAAGATAGCTTTGACCTGATTGTAATTCAGATTAATAACATCAGCATATTGAGTAAGGAGTGCAGAATAGTGCACGATCCTGAACACGGGCATGTAAACACAGAGCCTGCTTTTTCAGTAACTTGAGAAGCTGAAATTTGGTTGTGCTGTCACATTGAAGGAAAAATAAAGAGATGCTCTCTAGCTGTCTGACAATATATGTGATCAGAGCTTTTAACATAGCATTCTTTGTGTTTGGACTTGTCATCATTTGGGTATTAGTAAATACTTCCTGGCCTGGGTTTTTGTATTCAAAACCATTCCCTCATCCATTTATCTTTCATCTTCTGCTCTGTGGAATGTTCTTGTCACCAAAATACAGGGTTACAATGTAAGGAATGTTAATATCTGAATTAAATTGTCAGGTGAGGTGAACCATTTAGTGTGACGGACTGCAACTGGGGATATCCTCTTCTGCCATGGTGACTGGACGTCTTGCTATTCAGTCTTAAAAACAACAATTTGTCTTCGAATTAAAACAGTTATTAAGCTTGAACCCATTATGTTTCACATGTAAGTTGATAAGTGAATGGTAGAGTATGCCTGAATAAATGTAAATAGTAGAGTTATTTATCAAGGAAATCTTTAGATGTGGAGAATTTGTTTAAGTGGTCTCTGTGGAAAAAAAAGTTATCTAGAAATGATCAGTGCATTACCTGTAAAAAATCCCAATTTTAAGTTTCAGATGGGTATCATATATGTATGCATATATATATTACATATATACAACTACATACATATTTAAACTTTCATTTTCTGCAGTATTAAATAGACCCTTCTAAAGACACAGTGTTTCTAAGTTAATTAGCTATACCTTACTTATCACAGCAGATATTAAATTAGTTTCCATGGCTGTTCATTAGCTTAATCATGACTCAGTCTGTGTTTTCACTGCACCTGCGTATAAGAAGTAAAAATAAATGGAAATTCTTACAGTGATATTCTCCTTTTGCAAGTAGAATGGGAGGCTGGGTCTGTGTAGCTCACATGACTAATTATATATTTTTTTTTTAATTTTTAATAGCACTGCCTTATCTTCAACTAGATATACGTTAAGTATGCTGGAGCCTTACACCTACAGCCTGTGAGTAGACTAGCTAATGCTAGGGTGGCTTTACAATATATAGGATACCCAGGAGGATTCAGGGATAAATAATCTCTTTAAGCAACAGAGATTGCTCTTATTTTTTTTGTTTAGTTTTGCCTAGTTATTTTCCACACTCATAGGGGTGAAAGTCAAAAGCCCACTTTTTTTTTTTTCCTCTTCTCTGAGAAGCAGTGGCTATTACCAGTCTGAGTTTAACCCAGTAGATGTCACTGTGAGTCCTGCGTGGTGATGATGAGCACTGGACAAACAGTAGCTGAAGCAAGACTGAAATCAGTCAATGAAAACCAGGGAGCACAGTTGAAAAGTCAAGGAGACGGAGAGTTTGGATGTGGGTGCTAATGTTGTTTCACCCAACAGTACTTTGTTTACCCTCACTTCTTTTTAAATTTGTTGGAATGGTTGTGAAACTGTCCACTGTCAGACTAATACGATAGGCAAAAGGCAAGTCTGAGCTTGTATTTCTTTAGCAAAACAGAGTGCGTGTTGATGACATACAGACCTTATTTTCAAGTTCACAATAATATGATGCCATACTCAAAATATGTCTGCCTTCATTGCCCTAGTGTATATATATAGTTACATCTGATGAAGAACATACATAGAAAGAGAACAAATGCATGCATTACTAGATACTGTATATGCTCACAGAGTATATCAATTTTGTATTAATCCCTAACTGAAGATAACTACACAGTTTGATCTGGTAAGTCCTGCTTTGAATTACTCTGGTGCTAAAAGCCATCAAATTTAGCATAATCAATTATGGAACTAGCTAGTGGACAAACAAACAGATACTTAATAAGATATATCTTTAATCTGTGTAAACAGAGCTAATAGTGATACCTACATTTAGTCTATATACATTTTTCCATTTACTCGTATACTTGTAAAACTTAAGCAATCTGGACGTGTGTTTCCAGGTCTTCCTGGCAGTGAAAGAACTAGAATGCACATTTTACTTTTCTTCAGAAAATCTACCTGATTATGATCAAGTTAAAAGCCATTGAACTTAATGTCATTGTAACCAGTGCAGAAATGGCTCGTCTGTAGGGCCTGATGAGTCAGGTCATGTGATGGACTAATATATGAATCTTTCTCTCTATTACAATTACAAGCTGTAAGTTTAGATTCTGAAGACCTGTCTGATACTTTGGTCTGGTCCTTTGTGGTATAGCAGTGACAAGATGACTGTTGGTAAAAGCATGTGCACTAACGATTCCTGTAGGAAAAAAAAACAACTTTAAATTGTATAGAGATCCCTGTATCAGTTACCTAATAGCGTCACAGGAAAAGCAGTGCATGGACTTAAAAAGCAGTTTGCTAATGGACATGTTAGGATGCTGATAATTCCAACTAATGCTATTGTGCTAAGGAACTTCAACATTTTTCTTTCTTGCTTTGGGGTAAAATATCAGTATATAAGTGTTCTTGCAGATCTCTCCAAATTCTCCTGTGAAGCCCTAGAAGAAGTCTTTCTAAAGGTTTAAAAGAAAAGATTGCAGCTGACTGAGGATGGGAGACGTTCCCTCTTTTTTCAGAAACACTCTTTATCAAAGATTGAGGCTGTCTTGAATGGTTTTTCTGTTTAAATGCTAAGATTTGAAAGAGAAGTAGCCTTCAGAAAGCATAACAGCTTTTGGCTGTTCTTGAGACATGGGATTACAGGTTCAGATCACGTAGGATATGCATGGATATGCATTTTCAGTAATGTTTGCAGGCTCTCAAAGTAAAGGATAGGAATGAGAGAAGTCAGCACAGCCAGGAAAGTGCTTTGGGAGCCCCACTGGGAGCGTGCTTTGCTGATGGCAACTACTTTGTCCGTGCTGAAGGGTATGTGTAGAATGACTTGAAGAGGCTTTGGATCAGGCATGCATTGAAGGAAAGAAAAGCATTCTTCCTTACTAAGTGTTCTTCCTACATTTTTATTTTTTTTTTTTCCTGTTTTTAATTATTGTTGCTATTGCTGTTTGGTTTTGTTTTCAGAAAAATCTGAGACTTTTCACACCAAAAGCCATTTCCTCACGTGCTGGTGGCCCTTGAATTCATGACATATCCCACAGCCTCGTACAAAGTTGAACACAAATGGAACAGTAGTTCCATTTGGAAACTGAGTTCTAGTTGTATATTTCAGCTACATAATCATATAGGAAGCAAAGAATTATTTTTTTTCCTAATAAAAACTTAAAATTAAAAGCCTAATTAAAAAAAAAAAAAAAAAAAAAATTAAAGCCTAATTAAAACAAGGTAACTTGTAGGCAGAGTGGAATCATCAAAATGGAGCTGGGCCAGCACTCCTAGGTTATCCTAAGATGGTACTTAGGAAGAATCTGTCACCGTGCGTGGTCATAGCCTTGATACCACTTTCAAGTAGACCATGCCTGGTTTTGCCACCTCCTTAAATTGCAGATTCAGGTCCTCTAACAACTCACTAACAACTCCACTGGTGTACAGTGATGCTTAAAGGGATGACTGACTACAAAAGCTTGGGCACCTCTTGTTTCAGTGGATGCACACAAAAGTGTAGAAGGCAAAGCTGTCCTTTTCACATTGCCAGAGCAAGCAAGTCAGGAATGCTTTGTTTTTCACATCTGATGTTTCAGAGCAGTGTGGGAGTAAGGGAGCTGTATTCACTGCTGTCACCTCGCCTACATTGCAGGCTCTGGCCCCAGGTAACCACTTTTAAATAGAAGCTGGCAAACTCATAAGGGGTGGAGGTAAACAGAGAAACAATAGAGGGAAATTATATCCCACAGAGCACTGCATTTAAGGAGTCTGTGTCCCACGCATAGTTCCCCTTCTCCTTTTCCATGTTTTCCTTCCAGAAGGCCTCTAGAATGCAGAAAATGCTCTGCATAAGCAGGGTTTTATAGTAAATCTTGTAGTGTTTCTAAATGCTGATTTGAAAATTAGATTTCTTACTTTAAATCAGGGCATGTTCAGGCATATATTTTGCCTGCTTTAAAAATGTGGTGTCAGTCTAATTACTTCAAGTAGTTTCTTTTGCCAGTGGAAACAGTCATTTGTGATGGCCATCCAACTTGATAGAAAAGGTGATTCGTTTAGAGAGAAGGAGAAAAAAGAAAAGAAGCAGTACAGTTTCTGAGAGGAGATAGATGTGTGTTGTTAGTAAGGAGAAGAGTAACCTACAAAGAGATCCAATAAAAACTACAGCATGAAACCCAAGACTTTGCAATGCCCCGTGCAGTATTTAAAAAGATGGAAGAAATGCATAGGTCACCCTTTAGATGTAAAACACAGAGCAATTTGTGACATCTGTCACAGAGGCATTGAGGGAATTTATTTCCATTCAGAACTCAAACATATGTGAGCATTCTAGCTTCATAGATTGTTCTGCTTTGCATATTAATTATCAAGAAGTATTAAACAGCAAGAAATGAGGAATGGAAATGACAGAAATGAAGACAAAATGCTGCTGAACAAATTATGTATTTTCTTCTTTGAATGATTTTGTAGATGACAATTATAAATGAAGACTGGATAAAATCCTAAACCATATTTTTGTTAGCATTATTCCAATGATCTGCAGGGTTTAACGTATTTTTTAATAACATTTTGGTTTCATGCCTGCTGTAGAAAATGTAGAAAATCTATATTTTCCATATTTAGTTAATGTACAAATTACTGTGTAGGCAAGAGAGGGGCAAAATCATTACAGAGGGATTTTTTCAAAGAAGCTATTAGTCTTGTTCCTAATTGCACTGCTCATTTGAAACCATAAAGGCTTATAATGGTAGGTAGCTTGTTGAGAGGTAGCTCAATTAAACCCATTTATTTTACCTACAGCTCAAGATGCTTATTTTCGTTTTGGTAACTTAGCAGCGTAATGTGTTTGTAATGCATTCTACTTCTTGAAAAGGTTTCTTTTTTTTTCCAGAGTCGTTCATTTTGATAGTAAGTTGCTGTGCAGATTTCCCCAGAACAGAATCTCTAGATTTTTGGCTAACCAGCCATCCCTCCTTTTGCAGAGCCAAATGATTTTTATGCTGATATTTTTTTGGGAGCTCAGCAGACAGACCTTTAATCAAGTATGAAATATTAGCGCATCCAAAGCATTTTGTCTTTTTATAAAATGTGATCCCAGACAGTCTGGCTTGGAATCAGATACAGCAGATGGGATTTTGTCTCTTTACTAAAGAAGATTTTTTCTTTCCAAGTTGTGGTATAAAAGAAGGAGAAAAGCTGCAGTAGAACTGCGTTACGTAGAAAAATTTACCTACAGGCAGCACAAAGTGTCTGTACCAGTTTGACTTTAAGAGTTGAAGTCAGGAAGGCTTCTTCTTAGGAGTAAAATTTCATGCATAAGTAAGTTTTTATAGGATTAGGGCTTTCTTGTCTCCTAGGACATCTCGGGTGACTTGCTCATAATTCTTTCAAAACGTGAACAAAGTGAGAAATCTGGTAAGGTCTAATTTGGTCTCTTTTGCCTGCTAACGAGACAGATTCCTGACTAACAGCCTCCAGTCTTTCTGTTTGTATCTTTCAAAACCCTTTGCAGCAGTGATTCACACTGGGTACAAGGACACCCACTTATGAGTCAGAACCAGCTAGAGAGTATCCCACTGTGAAGGTTGGCAGACGAGCTTCGCGTGTCGTCACTAGGAACTTAATGAAGCAGGAATCTGCTCACTTCTCCCCCAGCAAAAGAGCGAAGGGTGACTTTGAGCAAAAGGCTATAAATGGCTTAAAAGAACAACCAAACCCAGAAGGTGGAAAGCAACAGGAAACGGGAGATGAAAGATTATGTAACTGCATAACTTAATATGTGTGCTGAAAAACAAAAGTGAAAATCTTCCTTGTTGTTTTGATGACGTGGGAAGAAGTTGAAAGATGCACATGGCATGCATTTTTTTGGCATTTCTAATCACTCCCTCCTACCTCTTTCCTAATCAATCTGGAACCTTCGTTGGCTTAACTTCCAATGCTTGCTTTTGCAGGTGAGAAGCAAAGATTGGGCTGTGATCGGTCAGGGTTTGATGCGGAGGAATCCGATGGTGCGGATGAAGATGAAAATGACAATGAAGATGATGATGAAGACAGCCAAGCTGAGTCAGTCCTATCCACAACCCCCTCGGTGACGGCCAGCCCCCAGCATCACCCCTCTCGGCACGGCCTGCAGGATGCCACAAGCGCTGATGAGGACAGCAGACTGCCAGATTGCTTTGGTGGGATTCACACAGACTCCATGGATGGTCTCCCAAAAGCACTGCTCACCAAGATGACTGTCCTTAGCGCAGCGCAGTCAGTTAGCAGGACCTCCAGGTCACCAGCAGAGTTTACCCACCAGGAAGAAAACGAGGACAAAGCCCAGGAGAGAGGAGCTGGTCCCCACAGTGCGGGTACTGCACTGGTGGACTCTGCTCCTGCTTCTCCAGGTCGCCATATGTCTGTGGATTACCCCGATCCAGAAACAACTGTGGCCCACTCCTCGGTAGCAACCACAATCCTTACAAAGGTAGGAGTCCAGTTCTGGGGGTCAGAGTGTTATTTAAAGATCATGTTGGTGATTTTTCACAGGTCTTGCCCTTCATTCTTAGAGTTGTTGGCTCATGCTTTAAAAGAGTTGAAAAATAGCTGAAGCACAAATGTGTAGCCTGTAGAGACAGCAGTGTCGTAGTGGCACTGGCACTACTTTTTCTGTCTGCATCGTTTCTGAAAGGATTAATTGTAATGTGGTCATTTCAGATGAAGTTTGGAGCTAGTAGAATGTATTGCAAATGAGATTGGATATTACAGATATGTAGAATGAATGTATGGTGGGGGTCATGAAGTTTTCAGTGGAAAGTGATGTAATTCAGAAGTCACTTTACTCTGAAATACGACAGTGGAATCATTGGTAACTCCCAGGGAAGACTAATCTAGTCCCAAAGGTTTTTGCCTTATTGCTGTACAAAAAATTGGGCAGTTGCTTATCTCTCCCCAAATATGTTTAACAGTAAATTTAGAATGAGCACCATATGTTCAAGGAATCTAGGGATTGCCTTTGCAGAAAAACAAAAGGAGAGAGAAGCACAGATCTGAGACCTGAGTTCCCACTGCTCCCAGTTTTTCTCCAGATGAAGGAGCATTTTGATAGGAAAAGGATCATTTTTGCCCATCACTATTCTGGGCAGACAGACGTGTGGAAAGGTGAAGTCAGTCGATGAGCAAGACTGCAGGTGTATTCAGTAACATTTGCAACCAGTGCTTGTAAAGCTACAGGGGGCCAGCAGGTGTTAAGCATTTTACAGTTCAGCAGTATTCTAATGGAGTTTAATGGGGACAGCATAAATCATATACTTCATTGACCCTAATGATATCTTTTGAAAGTTTTGAATTCTTACTGTGACCACGAGGGCAGTAAAGCTTCCCAGGGTAATGCCCAGAAAAATACGATGCAAAATATTGCAAAGTTTTAAGTAGAGGAGTAATTACCTCCCTGTCTGTGATGACTTCAGCATAGATGCATGCAGTTACAGAAAAATAAGCGTCAGGAAATGTTCAAAATCATAAGCAGCAGGTAAAGATTTGATGATAGTTCAAGTACTCAGTGACTTGTTCTTTGAAAATCTCTACTGCTGAATTGGTTTTTTAAAAGAGTTAGATAATGAACTGTTGGCAAGGAAAGCCAGTAAAAATTATTGCTGCGTTTCATTGTTTGACGTATCGTCATTCCTGCTTGTAAGAACTGTGAGTGCCGTGTGGCAAGTATGAGTTGGAGCAGTTTTGTAGTATGACAGGGAATAAGATGTAGTGGTCTCTGGTCGCTGCAGACATCTGTCACAAAAGGTAGGACCATAATATTTGTGTTGTGTGTCCGGTTGTTATCCATAGATACCAAGAAGGCATTTGACTGATTATACTCTCTTAATCAGACAGAACTACTGAAGGATCAAGAAAATATTCACACAGATAAAATCGTGAAAGGTTCTTAAATTTATATAACTCCAACAATTCTCCACATTAATATTAAAAAGGCATGTAAGTGATAAAAGGCAGTCATTCCATACCAGACTGCCTCCTCTGTTCCCAGTCAGAGGAAGTGGTAGCTGTGGTTCTGATGTTTAATCTGCAGTCTGCTCCCATCATGCGTGTTTGTGGATCCAACTTCTTGCTGTTGAGACAAGGGATTGAGAAAGTTTAGGAAGGCTGTATGTTCTTTCAAAAGTATCTGTACCAGCTTATGAAGATTTCTAGTGAAATGTCAGACACCACTTAGTCCTGAGAAAGATTTTCACTTCCTTCTGACACGTCTTCCCATGTAGAATAGATGACACTGCACGGTCAATAAATTCTGTTCACCTTTAACCAGTACGTTTCCTACTAGCTGTTTTCAAAGACTTTTGTTGGTAATTTGTTTTTGTGCCTCCTCCAGAGATTTTTTGAGAATTTGGTCAAAGCCACTGAATTACAGTTTAGGACTCTGTAAACCAAATAAAGTTGTGCTGTTCTTTCTGTATTACAGGCAGGCCTAACATTAAAAATTGACTTCAACTGCAGTTTAAGATTTCTTGATTTAGGTGTTTTTAGGAAAGGAGTTGCTAGCCTTGGCCAGTAAGAGTCTACATAAGAGGAAAAGAGAGTATACAATACAATTGTTTGTCCAGGTCTGTGCACCAAACCAAGGCAAGATGGGGCAGCTGTGGGATGTGGGTCTCACACCTCATTCCAGTGTCCATCCATCACCTCAGCCTCAGTGGGTGCTGCAGTTATCATCCTTCTCTTGTCACCCATTTTCTGGGCTAGGGTAATAAATGGGCAAATGGGTTGTGATGCTATCCCTGCCTTCCTGAGGCTGCAGTGCCTCTGGTAAGTGAATCTGGTGTATCAGAAGTGCTGGCTTATTTAACATTTTTGCCTGAGGTGATTTTCACGATAAACAGCTCTCCAAAGCTGCCTTCCTCCTTTAGAAAAAACAGCCACGTACAGAGGATATTCAGCAATGTTTTTGAGTCCTGTGCTGAAGAGAAACGAGCAAGGATAATCATGAGAGGAAAATTCAATTAGTAGGAGAGGAAGGAGTTGGAAAAAGAAAGGAAGGAAATCAGTTCATTGTTCAAGCTGGGCAGCATTTACCGTGAACCAGTCTGTTGTTGTTTTCATCTAAAACGAAGTGTGAGGGGGTGGGCAGCACGCCAAGCAGCCTCGAGATTCCATGTAACCTGGGGGCAGCAGCAGCCATCCTGTTAACACGTCCCTCTCGTTCTCTCCCAGAGCACGCCTTCTGCCACCTCTCCCTCCTCGCCCGCGGAGCAGAGCCTGCGGACCGCGACGGCATCGCCCTACACCGAAATCCAGGAGGAGAAGCTGCCCGGCGCCCCACTGCGCTCTGCCGAGCTGAGGCCGAGCCAGACTCACCTCTTCAGCCACCTTCCGCTGCATTCTCAGCAGCAGGCCAAGGCGCCCTATGGCATGGTGCCAGTAGGGGGGCTTCAAGTGGTCCCTGCCGGCCTGGCCACCTACTCCACCTTTGTGCCCATTCAAGCTGGCCCGGTGCAACTCACCATTCCCGCTGTCGGCGTCATCCACAGAACTACGAGCGGCCTCGGCGAGGTGGGTTGCACCGCCTCGGCTGCCGCCACGAATCCCATCGGGGTTGCCGAAGTGAACAGCGTGGTGCCATGTATTCCTATTGGCCAGATCAACGTGCCAGGCATCCAGGGTCTCAGCACGCCCAGCTTGCAGCCTCTCCCACCCCTGGGCATGGAGACGGTGAACATCTTAGGCCTGACAAACACGAACATAGCCCCACAGATGCGCCCGCCTGGAATCACTCTGAATGCCGTGGGCCTCCAGGTCCTGACTGCCAGCGCTACTCCCCAGGGCAAGCCCAGCCCTCAGGCGCACATCCCGGGCCTGCAGATACTGAACATTGCCTTGCCCACCCTCATTCCCTCCATCAGCCCGGTCAGCGCAGATGGGCAAGGAGCCTCTGAACCACCAGCTTCAGGCAGCAAAGCTGGTGACGTCCAGCAAGAGCCAGCTCCTGCCAGCTTCCCCAACGTGGGCCACGCGGCCAGGGCTGCTTCTCCTCAGGTGGTTGCCGGTGGCCAGCGGTACAGCGTGAAGAGCCTTGCGGAGCCTGCCCCTGCGAGCGACTATGAAAGACTCGATGGGCAGGGGAAAGGTGATGCTGAAAAGACTGACCTCGCCGACCACAGTAAGCCAAAGTGCGACGTCTCTTCGGTTCAGGTCAAAAGGGCTTCCCCGGTACAGCCCCGCTCAAAGGTGAATTCTGACGTTTTAACCAAGTCCCCGGTCCATCGAACTGTCTCTCCGGATAGACAGGTACACAGGCCAGCAGCATTGCCCCGGAGGCAAAACACGGTGCAGTTTAGTGATGGCAGCAGTGACGATGAGGATAGACTCATAATAGCAACCTAGTTTTTGTTTTCCATTGTGTTTATTTTTTTATAACACTTGCAGGTTTCTTTGCAAACCTTCCTTTCCTTAAAGCACATTTTTCTGACACAAACCCATTACTAATCTTTGTGCAATCATGAACTCTTGACCAATAATTGTTGTTTCTTGTCAGCTCCAGCCATTTTTGTACATGTTGTATAGACGATTGTGCCTTTTTGGAGTTTTATGTTTAGAAACCTGTACAGATTGTTGAATATATATATATAAAATATATATATATAAAATATGTATATTAAACCCAGGTAGTTGCTTGTGTTTAGTAAGTAAACATCTTATGTCAGATAAATAAATGATTAAATTATATGTTGCACTGTTAAATGTAAATTTTTATGGCTGTGGGACAAAGTTTCTGTGTACAGATCTAGTATGTAAAACTCCATATTTATTGTATCCATATTAGTCTTGGAAAAGGGTCTGTCCATCTTTCTTGTGTAAGACGGTAGCTTTACACTTCAAAGAGAAATACAGTATCTGTGTTATGAAATATTACAGTAAAATTTTGTTTACTGACTTTATCATTGCTTACGTTGTACCTTCTTGATGCAAAGGTGGAGAAGTGCTCGACTCAGTCATTTTAGTGTCGTTCCCATTGCTTTCAGCTTAAAAGGATTTGGCGATGGCATATGCCCACATGGTTTCACCTGCTGTAAGAGAAAGGGTACCTTCTGTAGGCATTTGGGAAAAAAAGCTTCCTCTGCAAAACATCTGGTGATGATGAAGCAGGGAGGGAATCCCTCAAGTTTTTTCTTTACAGTAAGCATCCACCAGCCCAATTTTTTTCCTCTTCATACCTTAAATTTGAAAGCTTCCCTGAGGGAAGAGGGTCAAGGTGACATATTTTTGTAATGTTGAACTATAAAGCCACTTTTTATTGAAATTAAAATATTGTTAAACAAGAAAGGAATAGTTCTATGTCTGTTTTTAATTGCAAAATCTGCCCAGCAGTGGATAAAGCGGGACAAAGTTAATTGTTCCCTAAATTTGACTGCCTTATTCATTCAGGATTTAAAAAAGAAAAGGAAATAGGTTTTACACATGCAATTCATGTGCCCTTACATTGACAGACTCGTGGGCATACAAGACATGGATGGATCCCAGAGTCCTGCAACTGAATAAAAATTGTGATTGCACACAGTGAATACAGTTCAAGGGTGCTGTGAAAATTTTCCTATGTTCAGCTACTTGAGGAAAGAAGCCTCGCATGCTCTAAGGAAACGCACTTGTGAAAGTTTCAAGCTGACCTGTGATCTTCAAAGCACTGTTTTTTATGCTGTGCCCTTCCATCACATTCTTGCAGTGATAAAAAGTTTATAAAACTGTTTTAACAAGCTAATTTCAGTCGAAAACTGTTAAGATGTCAATTTGAAGCAGGATTGCCTATATGAAAATAACCAGGATGAGGGCACACAAAGCAGCTGGAGGAAAAGGGTGGGAAGCAAAGCATCGGGAGCAAAGCTGAATGAGAGCTGAGCTGTGTAGTTCACAGACCAACTCCTGCATCCAGCTCAGAGAAGTAATTCACACCTTGTACTGCTTGTATTCAGGAACGGCAATATTCAAGATCCCTTCTTCATCTTCCGTACTGTACTTGCGTTGTACTCGTTACATTATTCCATTAAGGTGTGTTGTGAATCTGTAGGCGATGTTGAGTGAGCTTTATTAACTTTCAGAGCACTTCAGGACCAGAAAATCATTTATATCACTGTGATCATCTGCCAGTTTTACTAATCCAGCGATTAGAAACGCACATGCTAGAAACGAGAAATTGCTGTCGGGTCAGACGTGAATGGTCGTGACATTTCTGGTTGTGTGGAGCCTCCGCTGAGGGCTGAGCACCCAAACCACGAAGCCAAACTCTCAACTCACATTGAGTTAATGAGAGTTAAGAGTTCTCAGCGCTCCGCAGCATTGGACTCCAAAGTTGTGAGTGTCTCGTGTGCAGCCGCTGTGTGAAGTGTCACTGTGCTTTTGTATGTTCTTTCTATAAGCGTGTGGTGGTGTCGATGTGTCTAACATCATTATCATTTATACCGAACGTGAAATTACCTCAACCAGCCCAAGTTAAAGAAAACCATTGCTGCATTACATATGATTTGAGAGCCTTGCTACTGGAACCAGGGGAAGGCTTGTTGTTAATCAACCCTATGCATTAGTTTTGACTTCTTCAAAGTGAGCATATACCAGAAAACTAGAACTATGCTGATTAATTCGAGGCTATTTTCCTGTAGTGTGACAAAAAGATAACTGGATCACACAGGTTTACAGCAATGTGAGCCTATCACCAACATTTTGATTGCTATTGCAAGGATTAGTATTTCTCTGAATTTTATCAGGAAGCATTAAGAAGTAGCTGTTCCACATGCCCTGAAGTTCTGATTCATAACCATTTAGAAACTCCAGAGATTTACCATAGACGTATCTTAAATATTTATTTAACTAGCAATTTTTCTGTGCTCTTGTTCTGAGAATTAATGCCAGGAAATGCTGTGCTGGCACAGAGAAGCAAATCACCAGTTTAACACAAAATTCATCCTGGTAAATCAGATCGTCTACATGTGTCTCTTTTCTGTTCCAGGTGTTTTGAAGACAACAAGGTCAAGAGATGGAAGTGGTATCTTGAAGAGTAGGAATGGCAAGGCAACAGATAATGTCATAATGAGGAAAGTTAGATGTCTGTCATTTGGTAAGTCAACAGCAGTAAAATAGAGGAAAAGGACCTAAATAGACAGCGAGCAATCACCACACTTCACCATGTAAAGCAGATGAAGTGCTCATTTGAAGCAGGATCTCTGATATAGCTAACTTTGTTCAAGTGGAGTTGGGAGGACATCACACTTTTCTAGAAGGTTTGCCACCCTGATGACTGTACTGTTTTCCTTCCCTTTAAAATGTTTCAAAATGAGTTTTCCTTGAGGTACTTCTACAGCACTGGGCAAAGGGGAGAAAAATCCTAGGAAAATGACCAGAGCAGAGAGAAGGTTACACTCCCTACCTCTCCTCTGTCAGTGCCTATCAGTTCCATTTTTATCATGCATGTAACCAGTATCTATACACCTGCACACAGGTGTCCTGCATTTGCACAAACCTGGGAATGCTGCTTGCAGTTGTATTTTCAATCTGAGTTAATTCTTTTTCTATTTTAAATTGCATTTTCTTCCTTCAATTCAATAGTAGTGCACTGTGGCAGTAATGCACAACTGCACTTCCCTTGCCACAGGGATCCCTCTGTTCAAGTTAGTAGCAAACATCGCAGAGATTTGCCAGTTCAGGATTAGGCACTGGCAGTCTTCGGATGGTGTAAATTATCACAGCTGAATTGGAGTAAATAGCATTGGGTTGTTTACTCAGGGATCAATTTTTAACGACTGTCAGACATCCTCTGGCAAATCCAGGACAGCTGTTCAAACATTAAAAGGCCAGGGTGAGTGTTTCTCCTCTGTGCACCCAGGCACAGTCTGGCATCTTCACACAACCTATTCCCATCAACAGGGTGCAAACAGGTGCTGGCTAAAGACTGGGCACAAGTACAGCTACAGTAAGGACATGACATGGTCAGCTTCTGTGAGAGACATGCAGATGCTTCCCTGTTAAGTGCCAGGGGCCCTCCCTAGAAAAAGAATCGAGCGGTTGCCTGGAGCTCTCCTTTCAGCTTGGACTGCAGTTGATTTCTCATTGCAGGACGTGATGTTCGCTGGTAAGGTTGATATCAGATTTTGAGGACGGTTTGTTCCCTTGCAGTCCATGTGACAATATTGGTTTTAGGACAGGGACTCTATTAAAATAATGTGACTGTATTCTGTATTTGGGGTTCATAAGCTACGTCATGACCTACCTGTTCTTTCTTAATACAAGACCTAAAACACCGGCAGCCGCTTCTGCTATAGTCAGCCTGAGACCTCTCTATCTGTAGCATTACAACCCCATGCGTGACAGGGGCATTTTGCATACACACAAATTGAAACACACATTGAATGTGCTTTATTTCAGACTGCATTCGTTGGCTGAACGCAGCCTGGGTCACCACAAAAACAAACATATACCTTAAAACAAAGACTTATTTTGCTGTACATTCAACTAAAAGTTTTGAATGGTTTCTTAATATAGCAATAAGAGATGTGTCTCGCCTGCAGTGTGCTGGCATGGACGTTAAACACAAAACAACTCTCACGATATTTTTTCCAGAAGCCCTCATTCTTGCAAGATAATCCTCACCGAAAGTTTTATCAACACTTCAGTTCAAACCCATGAACAGCCCTTCAAAGATGCTGTTAGCATGGGGATGGTTTCCTCAAAATCAAAACCTAAAAAGACAGGTTTTGGTGTGACTGGCTTGCCAAAAGCCAGGGAAACCAAATAATCTGCAATGAAGAGTGCTCGCTTGAGACAGCCTTCAGCTGATTCATCTGCAGGGCCCCTACTTCTGTTGCATTTGAAAGTTCCTTTGAGACATCCCCTAGCAGGGGATCTTTACCTTGCTGTCAAGCTTTGTAAGATGAACATCAGGTGTTGGCCACCATAGACTAAGTGCTACGGCCAGTCTGTAGTTGTGAATGTTAAATTAGGAATGTCTTAAAAAAGCATGTGGCAAGAATTGCCCTTCTGCACCTTGAGAAATTCCCCTTTGCCTAGTGTGGCTCTCCACACCTATGGATGGCCATCTTTAGTGATATATAAAATATGAGAGCCTTAGGTCACCTAGAAACCATTAATGGCTTTTGTGTCGAGGGTCAGACCGCTGTCATAGACCTGCAATTGTTAGCATAACACTGGATTGCTAACTATTCTTGGCTGAGGATAAAAACAGGCTACTCTAAAATACTTCAGATTGTTTATTAGATAATCTTAAGTGGAATGGCCGTGGGTGGATGAGCAAACAGCAACAAGGATGTAACAGCATGTAATTATTTGATTTGGTTTTCGTGTTTTGTTCCAGAAATGCTGAATCATAAAAAAGCCTTATGGCAAACATGTTGCTGGCGTTATGTTTGCCCCTCCACTTCTCCCCTCCACACAGACAGGACAACTCCACGTGTTAGGAGATGAATGGTGATTTGCAGGTACTCCATGCGAGACCAAAGGAAACCATGCTAGCTGAAAGATGAGCTGGCTTCACATTCCTCAGGTTCTGTCATGGAAAGAAAACTTACCCTAAGATCAGTAAATTAGCCAGGCATGCTTAGTTTTCTTTGGTAATAGGAGGCTTCTTTTCCCTAAGAAGGTCAAATGTTAAGGCCTGTTTGATTTTGTAGCTGTGTTCTCTTAGTGAATTTGAAATCCATTACCATGCACGAGGCATTGATGCTGGAAATAGGCCAGCTGAAGGCTGTTTGTGACTTCCAGTATATCCACCATGTCCTTTTTTTGTTAAGTTAGGTGCTTAAAACATCCTCCTTGTGCTTTAGGAGTTCCACCTCTAAGCCAACTGCAGGCATTTGTGAGCAAGTTTCTTCAGTGTCGACACCAAATACCTCCTGAAAAACAAAACCCAATTTAGCAGAGGTGCCAGTTGCACCCAATAGGTAGCAGCTCTCTAATTTTGATTAGAAGGATGTGCATGGCAGGGAGTGTCACTGCTCACATCCACCCACCTGCCAGGAGCACAGGGCTGCCGGGCACCCTACAGGCAGTGCTCCATGCTGAGGGCTGGGGATGACCAAGTCGCTGGGGTGCTTGGGCACAGGAAGGCAGCATCCTGTGTTTCAGCCCCATTGGCCAGTGCTAGGTGTGTCCTCAGTTTGGAAAAACAATCCAGAAGCCAAAACAGAAGCAAATGTTGAAACAGAGGCTCTTTGCAATGTAGATATTGATGTTTTCTTCTGGGCATCAGAGTTTGCTTTGCCAACAGATCCGGTGGGCGTTCAGAAACCATTTTTGACGCTTGGAGGTTTAAATCATGTTTCTTTGTTTATCCCCATCCTTACAATATCCTCTGACTCTCTCTTATTTACAGTGTTTCAGAGCAAGAGCTCCCACACCTAGTGCTGATGAATTCTGCTGGACTGGGTACCTGGCTTCCCTGTGGATATCCTGTTCTCCTGTGAATCACTGTTCCTACTCAGTACATCCTCCAGCTCAGATCAAAGACACAGAATATATTAGGTATGAAGGCATCAGACAGCTCAAGCAGACTAGAAAAGGCACACGCAAAGAAATGCATCCCAGCTTCTCTCTTGTGTCCTGCTGAAAATGGGCACACGCAGAGCATTTGCAATATAGAAACAGTAGACACGGGGAAAAAAAGAAGGAAAAAAAAAAAAGACTTTGGAAATTATGTAGTTTACCCAGAGCCTGCTACAAATTACCCTTTCTAAGTATTTGCATTCTGTACTTTGTTCTTCCTTGCACTTGGGAACTCATCGGATGGAGGAGGACACCTGGGAGCGCCAGCAGAGAGCACAGCATCAGCACAGGCCTTGGTGGTGCTGGTCTCAGTGTTGAGCCTTGCCTGCAAACACACAATTAAAGGAACATGAAAGCACATGGTCTGTGTCTTTCAAGTTTATGCATTCCGTTGTGTTCTTGGTGGTTTTATTCAACAGTCCATTTAGTGATATGAACAACTGAGAAAATGCTGCACGAGTGAAATGCCAAAACTTGGGCTCACCAGGTCAACATTGATTATCTTAATCACCCCTTCTCCCCTTGCAGTCTCTGAACACAGGTTTGGGGCTAAGTCGGTTAAGTCTTCATTTCAGCAGTGTTTGATCTTGAAGTCTGCACAAATAATTATTCTTTTAAGATTCTGAATGTGGTTGCTGGTTTTTCTTTTTTTTCAATAGAATTTTAAACTCCCCTTTTAACGTGTGCCTTTTGATCCTTATTCTTTAAGAACAGGAGCTGTGTCTGATTTGGGACAGCAGACAATGTGTTTGGATAATGAGAGCCCATTTTTGTGGGAGTGCTGGACAATCTATTGTGATTTTCCAAGAAGCTGTTCCTCCAGTGAGTGCAAATAGCCCAATGGTGGACCAAAGGCTGCATCTGTCTTCCTCCAACTAAGTAACTTACTCCAATCATCAATGCACCAGAAGTAGTGCCTGATCACATCACTTTACAGTGCTGGAGAGAAAGAGGGGCAATGGTTGGTCTTCCAGTAAAGCTGTCTGCATGATGGTGGTGCCAAACATGGGCAATTGAGCTGAAGCCAGCTTTGCCCGTATCCCTGTTGAGTACCTTTTGAAATTCTGGTACCAACAAAAAAGGGATGGGATCTGGGATGATGGACTTTGATGCTTTGAGGAGGAGGTTGAATACTTCCGAAATAATTCATTTTCAGACCATGACCTCAGTGCACTGGGGAGCAGTGTCCTTCTGCCTGCAGGGTGGCCAGGATTTCACTCATGGATCTCAAAGGCTGAAGCAGGGAGGGTATCCAAGCACAGAACGTGGCTATTTCTGGCACAATGGGGATTGCTGTTAATGACACAGGAAAGTGATTTTTTTATTTATTTTTTTTTAAGCCTGGCATTGCTCCTTCGAGCAAATTAACGTCTGATACATTTGCATTTCTCCGTGTCATTAACCCAGATGCATGCTGCAGGCCCTACAAGCTTGTGTCTGCTGGCAAGGCTAAATCCTGCTCTCTCATGTTCCTCACACACTGAGGGAATTTGGAATCTCTCGGTGTGAAGCTGACTTGCTATTTTGACTAATTGCTTCTGGTAACAGTTAATAGCATTCTGCAAAGGCGCTTCATCTGCTGACAGCAGATTGATGTAAGGAAGGGACACAGTTCACGTTTCCAAAGGGAGCATCGGGAAACCCATTACCAGCTTCATTAATCTGTTAATAATAAAATTAAAGTACAAATAAAATGTGACAAATTGGGTTCTGTTGTGAAAGTCACTTTCACAGGAGGTTCTGAATAAAGGTCAAAACAGACTCTGATTTCTGCTGTGTTTTAATAGTAGAATCAGAGGAAAGCAGTGTAGAAGCACTGTAATTAATCCAGCGGTACCATAATTGTCCCCAAATTATACAGAAAGAATTTGACAAGTGTTTTTTTTTTAATCTTGAGAGCATTTACAAAACCTGGGACGTGAAGCTTTGTCACACAATGTTTAAGTGCTAATCCAATTTCACAGGAAGCTTCCAATAATGAAGGTACAGGAGATGATCAGATTTTCCTTGCCTGCATATCCATGTCTGCTCATCCAGTTGAAACTGAAGTTTACCTGGCACAGGGACGAAAGAGGGAGGAAGAGCCTCCCATGTGCAGATCTCTCAGCAGCAGTCTCAGAGATGAGCCTGATGTGATAGAGAGGCACTGGAATGGGCTGCCCGGGGAGGTGGTGGAATCATCATCCCTGAGGTGCTCAGGAACCGTGTGGATGTGGCAGTGAGGGACACAGTTAGTGGGCATGGTGGGAATGGGTTGGACTAGATGAGCTTACAGGTCTTAATGATTCCCACGTTCTAGGATTCTGTGATCAGAAAGAGGCTCCATCAAAGAGGCTTCATCAATGGCACGTCTCTTTTCTGGTAAGACAAGGTTGGCTCGCTTGGGGACACAGCTGCAAGGAGCAGAGGGCTCCCTCCCTGCAATCTGGCAGAGCGTGGTCTGCTGTGGGCACCCGAACCCACAGCAGCTCCCGAGGGAGCCCAGACAAGCAAACACAGAAACGCATTAACGCGAGGTATTTGGAGGGAACGACTCATTAAGTCACACAGGGTGACTGCATGCAAAACTGCTAGCTGTATTTTAAAAATCAGCAGGCTGTCCTTTCGGTTTATGTGAGTCAGGAGTCTGCACAGCCTTCTCTGGTCATTGGAGAGAGAATCTCAGGCCTGCAGAGAGCAGCACCGTGTGGAGTGAGCCATGTCTGCAAGGGGAGGAGGGGGCTGGCAGCAGGGAGGGCACACTTGTCACCTCATCCCTGAGAGAAGCAGTGGGAGGTGTGAACAGCTTGGAGAGGATTTACCCCTGTTGATGGGCTGCAGCCTGCAAAAGGCAAGAAGCCTGGAAATCGGATCTGAGCTGGGCTCAGAGATCTGGAAATGAGTGGACTGTGTGACAGGCTATTAAGCACCAAGCACAATACGGGGAGGGTGATAGCAGGCTGCTCTTTCTTGGGTAAGCCCTGTAAGCACAGAGCTGTGGGAGGAAGGGGCTGGAGAGAGGCTCAGGCAGCCATGTTGCTTTGGCACATGTTGTGATGCTCAGGAGCACCATCCTGACTCCAGCTGCTTGCTTTATACCTTCAGTTTCACATTTAATATTTACTGGCCATAAATGTCAGGTTAGCTCTCTGTTCCTTCTTCTGGAGTTTGGAAGTGCTGCTACCCAGGAATGAGATTTCAACCTCTGTTGGTAGATTTGGGTAAACTTGGGGCTGCTAAAGATCAGTGTTCTAGCTAAGCACTTACATGTGCACCTGGTGTGCCAATCTCATCTACAGAAACCATCACAAACCTTCCCATACAGCCTAAGTGGCTGCTGTCCCTTTCATGAGGCTTTTTTTTTCTGCTCTCATGGGCTTCTCACAGTCAAACAAAATAGTAAGAAAAGAAATAAGGTTTCAGCAGTAAAACATTAACCAGCCCAAGGAAGAGTAGAGGGAAATCTAATACACCTGCTCATAGTTTGGAATACCAAACTATTATTGAAATGATTTAGAAGAGCCCAAATGAGGGTGGATCAGTTTGTTGTTGTTTTTCCAGGAGATGCTTAAGAGGTGACAAGTTCACTCTTTGTATAAACTATATGAGAGTTTCAGAAAGGAAAGGGCTATTTCACTGAGCAAAGGAGCAAAATGCAGAAGCTGGAAGCTTGTTAGACATGTGTGTTGTTGTAAAGATAGAAGGCAAATGAGGATATGTAATCGACATGTGAACAGTTTCATGTGGGATGTTTGCCATTCCTTTCAGTCTTATGTCAATATTTGGATATTTTTCTCTATGGTTCAGGCAGTACTGTTGAGCTCAACACAGAATTTACTGAATGAGACTTTTTTGGTCTGTATTAAACAAAAGATAGGAGAGAATCTGAATTGTCCCCACAGCTGAAAAATTGATGTTCATATGAATTTATGGGACCGGAGCTTCCTTTCTTAAGACCAGAGCTTATGGCTAGTTGTCTGCCCTCTGGGAAGGACGGGTACCACCTAGAGGTGCCTGTGTTGGGCATCAAGCTGTTACTGCTCTTATGACAATCCACCTCTCAAAAATATCCCTGGCCGAGTATTTTCAACACACTTTTAAGGGGATATTTTGCATCCTAAAGCCCAAGCCTGAAACCTGCAGTGAGTTATGTCACTGACACTCTACAAATGGTGTCACTGCAAGACTGGGGGATGGTCACCAAGTCAATCGCAAACCATAAAATCAGTGCATGTCAAGTCAAAGGGACAAGTCACTGCTGTTATGATCAAAACTCAGCAATGTGAGTAAGTTTATGAAGTTTCAAGGCCTCGAAGGATCAGAACAAGTACAGGGGGGAAGATACTGCTGGGCCCTGTTGGACCTGGGCAGTCACCGGTGCTGCAGTCTCTTACCAAAATTATAATTCTAGATTATATCCTGATGCTGGAGGAGTAAGGGAAGATCTGTTGAAAATTAAAAATAACAAAATACAACAGCAAACAAACAGAAAAAAAATCAACACCATATCGAACTACTATTATTAGACTACTACCAGGGGGAGGCTGAGATCTGACACACCATCCTCCTTTTGCCTGGGCGGAGGATGATGTCCTCAAAGCCAGGAGTACAGCCTGTGGGTAGGAGGAAAGGTGGGATGATGTGGGCAAGAAAAGCAAGGTTGGCAGGCCCATGCATTTCAGGCAAAAGTCCTCATATCTTCAGAGGAGTGGGACTTTCTGACCTTTCTGCTCCCTGAAAACCAGGTTACACCAGAGATAAATGTATATTTACATACATGGGTCTCCACCACAGCTGTCTCCCTCTAAGGAGAAAGAAGGCCAGGCAGGCCTCCAGATTACTGAGTGCTTTGGCAGCCCAATCTCTGGAAGAAACCTAAGGCTGGGATCCAACCACTAAGCCTTCATCAGGGCCATGAGACCATCCCTAATGGGATTCTCTCCCCTACATCCCTCCCTTCTCTTCTTACAGTTGCTTTAGCTGTGTCCCTTTGCTCCCGATGCTTCTTCATTCATGTCTTCCCTAAGTAAGCCTGTGCTTATGACATTAAATACATTTACTGTGTGTTGGTATCAAGCAATTGCTTTTAAATGATTATCTTCCCCTTTCTGTTATTACCCCTCTATTTCCTCTGCTACTTTTCTTGGTGAGTTATGTGAGGAAGAAATTACTGCTATTTTGTCTGGAGGTTTCCCTGAGGAACCTTGTCAAAACGAACAGTCCTTTTACTAAGCTTTTCCATAAAGATTGAGCAAAAATAAAACAAAATAATTAAATAGCTCCTGAAAGAATTCAGTGTCTAAAACCCTGGGGGGAAATAATGGCTCCATCTACGCTGTTTTGAAAGCCTTTATTGTAGCTCAGCATTTATGTTCTGCATAGGGTCTTTCAGTGTCATCATCATCTCCATGAGATCTGAGTACTTTCCAGGCATGCAGTTAAGTGACGTGACTAACAGGTGTCGTGTGTTCATTCTCGTATCCTCTTCCCAAAGGGAGAAACCAGTGTGTTTGGAAGCCTTGTGTTGGAAGTATATTGCTTTTATTTGAGGCATATTTTATTTTTGCTTTTAGTGTACTTGTTATCATCTGTTTCTGTTGAAGGAGTTTAGTATCACTCCAGGAACAAACGTGCCTCCTAGCTGCCCATTCTCCCGAGAGCTTTGTTCTTCAATACAAGATCGAGCAGAAGAAAAGAATATTTGGAAACTTTTTCTGAAGTTAGAAACAAGAGGCTGCTGAATACATAATCTGTTCCTGCAAACCAGTATGACAAATAGTGTCTTGGCTCTCTCCGCTGTGCAAAAATATCCTTCATCCGGGCAAAGTCATGGTTGCCACAGCCCCAGGCTTGTTGTGGCAGGGGAACCTTGAACTCCCTTTCTCTTTTTCTTTCAAAGTGCATGAGGATTCCTAAGCTTTGGAATTTGCCCTTCTCGTTGGATCAAATGCTCCCAAATTGTTTAGTTTTCTGGCTCGTCTGTATCCCTGCTACTTCTCCGAGAGCAAGAATTAATGTGTTCGGTCCTGCAAGACATTGATCTTGCTGGCACCGGTTCAGCAAACCACTTACGCAAGTGTTTAAATTTTAACCAGGCAGAGGAGCTGAGCCACAAAGGTTAATGGGGCTGCAGCAGGGACCGCGGTGGGATCATCTTCCCTGACCCACAGCCTGACCTGCCAACATCCCAGTGATGCCATAACTTGAGGGTGACCTCAGCACATTTGTTTGTCCTGGAGTCAAATGAGTATATAGAGACTTCTATGACTCCACCTTAGCTGTCCTGGCCCATAAGTTGACATCTACACAGAGGAATTACTGGGAAAAAGCAGATATGGATGGGATTGGCTCCAAGATTTTGTCCAACGGCAGCTGGTTATGAAACCCTTGAGGGATCTTTGACGTGGGCACCCTCCAGGGAGTGCACCCTCCTAGCTGACATGCTACATTTTCTGAGGTCTTCTCACCTCCTGAAGGGGTTACGTGGCACAACAATGGGAGGCTGGCACCATATTTTGGGTATTTTCTGCAGGCCTGGACTTCAGCAGTTTCCTCCAGCCCCGTACTATAATGGTGAAAGAAGAAGCCAGCACTATGCCTGCAGCATAGACAGGAGCTCATGCACATTCTTTGTTCTGTACAGAAACAACAACAAAATTCATCTTAAGTGTGATCACTCATAAGCCTTCTGAGGCAGCCAAAATTGACCCATCCTTTTTTTGAGCAAGCGGGTGGAGGGGAAACAAGCTCCAGTGGTCCCAATTACTCCGTTCGGTAGAAAAAGAATTTTCATGTAATGACCTCAGCAGGGAGTGAGCAGCTCCTTTTGTGTATTAAATTAAAATCTCTGGGGGAACATTAGGCCTTGTAATTTGTATTTCTCAGATGCAATTTAAGTCTTTCATCAAAAAACCTCATAATGACTGAGCTCTGTTCTACCTGGTAGATTCATTTTCATCTGAAGGATGAAAATAGCCAGCAACATGCTAACAAATTCCATGGGGAGAACAATGTAATGATAAAAATAATCTGATGTGGGCATGAGTTCACAAATGCAAGCACATGCCTTATGGATCACCAAAAAGGAAAAGGCTGTCTAAAACATCTTCTTTATATTAAGAAAGAGGCAGGGAAAAACTCCCTAGCCTGCTCATTAAGCAGTTTCCGAAGAACTGAGGCCCCAAATGATGCATCTTCATATCTAACTTAGAAAAAAAAATCCTATATGCTAGGATGTCTGCTTGCATAAATGCCATCTTTTAATGCTGCATTAAATTGACTGAGGAAAGGGGAGATCTCCCTGAGTAACAACTTTCACATACAGGTAGCTGCAGAGAAGAGGGTTGTGCTAATAACTGATGTCAGATCAGACCTCATGCTTTGAGGAGCATGTGTGCTATGCCTGAAGTTGTAGGGCTTTTCTAAGAATTGCCTGTGAGTGTAGGAGAGAAGCAAGCGTCAAGATTCTTCCTTCAGCTGCATCCTGGCTGTTAGCATCAACAGAAATGGACTTCAGACAGAGGGGTTTTCTGGTGGGAAAAGCATTCCTTCCCCTCCAGCTGGAAACCTTATCTAACCTCACTGTTTATCAAAGCACAGTCATGAAGGCATGCTTCCACAGTGATTCATCTTCTGGGGAGAAGCAGAGCCTTTGGCAGGACACATGGTAATACCTTCTCAGGGGACAGGTATACCTGGGCAGCCATGGCCTGAAGGCAAGCTGCAAGCTGATCACCCAGGTCAGGAAGGAGGAAAAAGGGAGAGAGAGTGAGATGGAACAACACGAGGGAACACAACGCATTTTTAAAAGCACCAGTCAAAATAATAGATTCAGTCTTTGTATTATGTTGTGGTTCAAGTGACTTTAAACATCTGGCAATCTTAAAGAAAGAAAGATGATCCAGTATATCCATGGCTTTGTCTACAATCATTTCCATTACGAATTTAAGTACAAAATCTGCTTTGGAACAAGTTTGTCACCTGTTCTTCAAATATTTTCCACCAGAACCCTCAGTGTTTGTGCTCGCTCTGCTACTACATCAACCAGAAAAAGAAGACCCAAGAAGGCAAAGCCCTGTTATCAATTTAGGCAGGCTGGTAACAATGGACAAGGAGAAGGTTGAGGTACTGAACAATTTTAAGAAGTTGTGTTCACTGTAGCTACTCTTCACAGACCCCTCAAGTAGATGAGTTAGAAGGTGGGTCCTGGGGGAGCAATGTCCCTCCCACTGAAAAGGAAGATCAACTTCACAACCACCTGAGAGTCTGTGGGCCCCAGTGAGGTGCATCTCAGAGTCCTGAGGGAATTCACTGACATAGTCATCAAGCTGCTCTCAATTGTATTTGAAGTCATAGTGGTCAGGTGATGATCTAGCTGTAGATGTCCCTGTTCATTGCAGAGGAGTTGGACTAGATGGCCTTTAAGGATCTCTTCCAACTGTGCATAACTGCGTTATGTTGGTGTTTCTGGTGATGACTTGCTGTGCCTGTGCTACCATGGTACCAGCAATATCTCTTTGTAATCTCTGTCCTTCATAGCTCCGTCAGGAAAAACAAACAACAGAAGCCTGAATTTCTGTTTGTCATAAATCACTATGACTGTGCTCTGTCTCAGTCCCATTTCTTACTAACCAGATCCTAGGAAACTTACCAGCAAGTCTGTACTTGACACCGCGCTGAGTGGTGCAGTTGATAGGACAGAAGGAAGGGATGCCATCCAAAGATGAGGTTTAACAAGGCCAAGTGGAAGGTGTTGCGCTTGGGTTGGGGCAATCCCAGATATGTGTACAGACTGGGAGAAGAACTCCTTGAGAGCAGCCCAGCTGGTGCACTAGAAAAGTTACCTAAGTGACTGCAGTTGTAGCTACAGCCTGCAGTTCCAGGTTAATCTGCTGAGATGTTAGACTGGCAAAAGCAAACAAATACCAAAGAACAGCAACAACAAATAGAACACAGAATTGTATCTCTGCTAGAAGCCGTCTCCAGAGATAACCCAAACCAAGAAGACCAAGCTAACAAAGGCATGGCCCAAGCTATGTGATTAAACCTTTAAAGACAGAACATCCATTGCCATCATCTGTTCCTAAGCTCCTCAGGGGTAACAGAGCAAGTGAAACCATTGGCCTCACCAACTCCTGCCAAGTCATTTGTCCCCACAAAGCAGTCTGTTAACCCCAGACATGCCCTGAGGCAGGGAATGCACCAGCTCCCCATAACTCAGTGCAGGCCAGCTGAAGCCACCAGAAAAAGAGATGTATTCCTGCCAAGCTTCTTCTACTGCTAATAAATTCTTATCTTCCTCACTGCAAGGGATATACGCCATTTCCTTCTGCCTTCTTTTTAACCATGGATACCTGAATGCTGAGTTTCTACAAAGCAGAGCCAGTGAGCAGGCTGTTCCTGTTGCAGTTCTCACCATCTTGCACGAAGGAAGCACCAAACCCCAAACCAAGGAGGAGATAAACAGGCAGAGAAAAAGGCCAGCGTGTTATATTGGAATTCCTTGTAAGCAAGAATATTAAAAGGATGAAAATCAATTTATAATGAATTCAGGAGGTTCTCTCTACATATTTTAACTGCTTTATCTCACTGAGGAGGCACTCCAGCCTCACTAATGTACTTTGTTACACAAGCAGAGCACTCCGGCATTGATTTTTCTTTGTAGAGGATTATGAATCAACGTGATTTAAGCAACTGAGAGTAATGGTCAGCTCTGAAAATTGAGCCAACTGCAGGAACTTTCTGGAGAGAAGCAGCTTCTTTGTACCAGTGCTTTTAATTACATTTGAAGACATGTACTGTCCGTTAATATTTGACCTTTAATCATGTTTTTAAGAGGAGGCTCTATTGAAAACCAGTTATATCATGACAATGCGTGCAGAAGCTTAAACCAAACCATTTTTTTTCTTCTTCAGCACTTTCAGGAACAAGTGTCTGAATTAAAAAGCAAATGACTGCGGCCCTGTCTCTCATCTGGAGGCATAAAAAGGATGTGATTGCACAGGAGTGCATGTGAGGTGCAGCAACCACAGGATTCTGGAGAGTCCCAGAGCAGCCCAGAGCTGGCAGCCCTGCAAAGCTACCTCTTTCCTATCAGCAGGACTGAGAAAAGCTGCTCCAAGGCATCCAGCACCTTCCTGTTGTGCAATACTTCTTAGGCAAGAGCAGGGAGGAAACCTCCCTCTGCAGATCCCCAAGAGCATAAATACAATCCGTAGCGATGGTGTAAGCATTTAGGGCTGGAAACACAAACAACATTGCTCGGCTTTACATTTCCCGCTGTGGCGATCAGTAGTTATTTGCTATCTGTGACGGATGCCAAAGGCAGTGACCTTCAGAGCAGAGCTGGACAGGGTCCTCTCAGGGGTGACAGAGGCTGCAGATCTCCCTCCAGGACTCCCCTACCTGCCCCAAGCTGAGAAGACCCAAAGGTTCTCCTCTGATTATCTCCCCTTCCCTCCCTTGAAGCTTCCCAGTCTCCTTGCTGTCCAGATGTGCTGATATAATCCAGCAGGCTTTGCATAACTTCCCTCTTGAAAAAAAATAAAATAAAATAAGAAAAGTGCTGTAGTAGCAGTTCCTATGGAAATTTATTATGTTAATAACATCCTCTGAAGTTCTCAAAACCAAACTAACAGCTGTTCAGAGACCAGTTGTTTCCTCTGAATTCATTGAGTTTCTGGGTGAACATGGACACTTGGGATATAAATTTGAACACTGCTAAAACAGATGCTCAGAAAACATCCAAGCCAGAAACAGTATTCTGATAAAGCTGAAAGCTGAATTTAGCAGTTGGGTCCCTGTTTTCTCTTCCCTCTGAACAGGAGGGAAAGGCTTACTGGTTTATTGCTGTGCTATTAATGGCAGCAATTAGCTTTACGTGTGATGCTGGGAAACTTTTTGTGTTAGATATAGGGTCAGACTGCAGGAGTAAGCCAGAGCTCATGTTAAGAAGTCTCAGCATCACGTTCTGTCCTGTGCTTTCTGCCTGGCATCTGTGGATGTCACTGCATTGCTGCTGGCTTACCCCAGTGTGAAGGTAAAGGCAGCCTTCCCAGTATGAGGGATGACCACAAGGCTATGGTGTAGCCCATAAGAACCTTCCATGGTGGAAACTGAGGATCATAATGAAATTACCGTGGTGCAGATTTGAAATGAACTCAAGGTAATATTTTCTTCACACAGAACACAACTAAACCATAGGAATTTACCATGAAAATCTATGAGCACTAAAATCTTTCTGTTCAAAAACTAGATAACTCTTAGAAATAAAAACAAAAGGAGGACCACTCCATGACAAGTAACATGAGCCACAATGGGATGAGCAAGGGAACTGAATGGATGAACATGCGGATGCAGTGTACACCTGGACCTTGGGAAAGAGGGAGCAAGGGGAGCTGATCCTCTTGGGCAGGAATAGGTCCAAAATCTGATGTGTCTTTTGGTTCTCAGCTGTCCTGACTGCTGGCCAACACAAACCCTCTGGGATGCCACTGAGGAGATCATGGCATATCAGCCCTTCTTTTTTTTTTTTTTTTTTTTTTAATACAAACTACTCAGGATGGCATTTACCACACTTTATTTATGTGAATTTGGTAAAGCGGCTGTAGCAGAATTTTTTTCATACACAGACATCCCCAGGCATTAATCAGTCTATTTCCCTTCCTGCTTAAAAAAAAAAAAGAAAGCATGCTGCCTTAGGACCTCCTGGTGCATATTTTTCCGTCTTATATTTGGTCTTAATTTTCTATTAGACAAGTCACTGGGCAGCATGACTTATGCAGACAGACCATTTCCTTCACAGTGCTTGTCCAGATGCAACTCATTTTCCTACCTATCATGTGTGATGTTTCATTAAACCCCAACCATGGTCCTACAGCAGATCTGCAAAATAATTGCCATAGATCTGTGCCACCGTTCTTTATAGGTTTGCAAATGAATGTGAGAAGTGGTTATTGCATTTGCTCACATAGAAAGCCATTGTGAGAGAGCATAATCTGTTCAGAAACTGCATCCCTGGCAGTTTTATTTATAGAAAGAAAATGGACAATCTTTCTGGGCTGCGCAGGGAAATACTGGTGCCTTTTCAAGTCTGGCAGGGGTATCTTTGCAGAGGGGTGTGGGATGAGCTGTGGCAATGACACTGCTCCTCACTTGGTTTTGAAGATAGCAACTGTGAAAGATGGGCGGAAAGGACTTTTGCAATTCAAATATGCTTAAGCCATCTTTCTTGAGAGAAAAACTGGAGTATATCCTTAACTTTAAAGGCAGCGTTAATGCCTTTAAGGCTAACTGTAGCCTCATATGAATTTAAGCAAAAAAGCATAGTCCCTGCTTTTCCTCCAGACATGGGTTTGAAGATGAACTACGGAAGGAAGTGTATTGATCTGTCTGTGCAAAGACCTAAGCCCAGAAGGATAAGTATGGACAATTAATCCCCTGCAACAGTGTAAAATGCTTTGAAAGAGTCCCTTCCGTTCCTCCTGCTTCACCTACTGACAACAGCAGAAGCCAGGCAGACAGTGGGATCGGCAGTGCTACCTGTCTGTGGGAGGAAACACTGGCTGAAGTCATCTGAACCTCCTCATGGATGTGCCATTAGGTGGGTAGCATCCTTCAGTGCCTCAGAATGACATGAGCAGGATTAGGGCCTATGAGAGGCACCAGCACATAGCCCTCAAGTTGGGCTTTGTAGGAGGTTCTGCATTCCTCCCCCACCTATGTCCTCAACGTATTTTACCTTATTTATGTAACCAACTTCACATCCATTTTCTCCCCAGAGTTCTCGACAGTTCTTTCATTTTCCTCCTTGTCCCATCCACAACCCAGCTATATCTGGCCCCAGTTAGGCAGCTATAATCTTCTTTTTTTTCCATGTTTCTTTTCTTCCTCTTTTGGAGCTGCATAATCCCTTGGATCTGGAGGCTGTGGTGAAAGGTGAAGAAGTTAGAATAAGGGCAAAGAAGCTGGAGATATTCCTTAGATTTATCATAAAAGTTTAAGTTTAGCCCTGAAAATCTTTCATATCTGAAGTCTAGCACCCTCACCAAGCAGCAGCTTGCACCACAACTGCTCAGGCTGTCGTAGCCCAATGGGAGGAAGAATCTGGCCCAAAGCAGTGAATGAGCCGGCTCACCAGAAAAGCTGATGGAGATAAACAAGAGGTGATTTGGTGAGACTGGGAGTCATGAAGAGAAGGAACGGGTTATTTCTAAAAGATTAAAAGGTCAAAGGCCACAACGTGGAGAAGTCAGTCCAAACCCATCCCAAGCTGTTAGCGTGGAATCATCTGAAAAACAAATCCAAGGGCCAGTCCTTCAGCTTGTTCAGTTCTCCCCACCACCTTCTGGGCACACCTTGATTCAGGGATGAACTCTTGTGATGGCACCATCTGATGTCCCTCTGCCTATGACACAGTGACACTGCTCCTCTTTGTCCAAGGTTTGCTTCCCCATTGGATATAAGTATGTGATAACAAGTAGATGCAAGGAAGAAGCCCAAGGGCAAATTCTTCCTCCTCTGACAAAAAAAAAAACAACAAGGCACTGTCATTTCTCTCAGGTGGTTAAAGTGGAGAAGAAAACAGCACATCTTCCAGGACAGCATCTGTCTGACAGGACAGTACAGTGACAGAATATCTCAGGTTGGAAGGGACCCGTAAGGATCACCAAGTCCAACTCCTAGCTCCACACAGGACAACTCAAAACCCAACCCCTACACCTCAGAGCGTTGGCCAAACACTCCTTGACCTTCATCAGCCTGGGGCCGTGACCACTGCCCTGGGGAGCCTGTTCCAGGGCCTGCCCACTCTCTGGTGAAGAATCTTTTCCTAACCCCCACCCTCCCCTGACGCAGCTCCATGCCGTCCCCTCAGGCCCTGTCACTGTCACACAGTGCAGAGCTCAGCGCTGCCCTCCGCTCCCTGTGAGGAGCTGCAGCCTCCATCAGGCCTCCCTTCCATTCCCCAATCATTACGCTGCCCTTCCTCACAGTCAAGGATGGAGAACAGCTCTGCACTATCTACAGGCTTTCTCTGTTCCACAGCTTGATTTCAGGTGTTGCTCCTGTACCACGATTTTAACACAGACCGGGTTCCAAAATAAATAGCAGAGCAGGAAAGAAAAAAGGCATCCACTCACATTCATGACCTACCAGGCTGCCTATTTGACTCCTCCAACACTTCATCCTGAAAGTCAGCATCTTTGTTACCTCTCCTTACAGACACCAGTGCTTTTCAGCAAGCCCGAAGCAAAGCAGCTGATGTTACTCTTGGCGTTTAGGGACCTGTGCTGCAGTTTGCTCTAAAGGGGCCTCAGTGGGCTCAGGATAATGCCCTGAACTGGCAGATCCACAGCCTGTGTGGGATCCCTCTAGTTTTCACAGTGGCTCCTTGCCTAAAGCATGCCTGTTTTTCTAGCAGACCTTTGGTGAAGAGAGCTCAGCAGAAACGCTCAGCAGAATCCAGCCTGAGGCTGCTGCTACTCAGCCCTGGCATTAAACCCGAGAGCAAGGCACCACCTAGAGGCATATGCTGTGCAGTAAGGCTGGAAGAGAAGCACAAGCAGGCTCCAGCTTTTCCCTGCCCGAACAACGATGTAGCACAGTGCTATCAAAAACTAAAAGCTCCAGCGTTCCCGTTTTCCTGTTTCTTATTTTGTCTGAACGAGTTGATTAGTTTGAAAAATAAATGCAAACCTGGAATCGTTTGAGAGATCGAGCTGCATTCAATGTGTGCTGGGAGGGGAAAATGAGCCAACCACATGGAGTCTGGAGGGAATCTTTAACAGGAGTATAATCCAGGCAAGGTGTGCTCAGTTCCCTGGAGGCTCACCCGAGGCCCTTTGTGAAAGTCCCAGATCCAAAGTTTATGAATTAAACAAATGCCATTTTTGCAGTTGCTCGTTCTCATCACCCAGCATATCACAACCTTTTCCCCTTGAGTAGCTGGAGCAGTCTCTACAGGCCAGAAAGGACAAGCATCACAGCACTGCTGAGGCAAAGAGCCATTTTCCTCACACAAGCCATTTCCTCTGGCACTTCGGTACTGAGCTATCAATTCCCTGTTCAGATTCACCACCCAGAACCTGGTGAGCAAACACCTCCTGAAAACAGAAATGTACGCCTTAGCTTTCTCCCTCCTCATTTTCCTTTTGCAAGTTATTCTTTTCCTTTTTACGACCTCTTTTTCCATTGTAAACCTGTTACTGGCCTCCCCCAAGTGAGGAGTTAAGAAATAATTGCCAAGCTTGGGAAAGCAGAGTTTCATTTGTTTGTTTTGTGCCCTGGAGTATGCATCATGAAGTTTATTTCACCTCTGAAAACTGTTACTAGTATGCAGTAGCTCTCCATAACAGTAATTATCACAACTAGAGACCATCCCTGGATCTATTTCCACCTCTGCACTGGCATTTTCTTAGCTTGGTCTCCTTGTTCAGTCACGCTTTTGAGAATAAACTCCAGTGCCCACTTTAATACCCGGAATAGTGGCCTGTGTAATATTTCTAATACCTCCAGGCATGCTGAAAACATCACTACATCCTTGCAGTGAGAGAACCACACCTCTGACAGAACTGAATAATGTTCCTGATGCCCCTTCAACAAAGGACCCTTTTGCTTTAGCTGCTGTTCAGTTTTCCCAGGGACAAACTCCATAAGAGGCCACAGTGGCCATATGCACTTGTGAGCCCAGAAAGATGAACTTCCTTCCTCGGTGTTCATAAAGCACATCTACAGATGTTTGAAACAGCTCTATCCCCTGCACTCTGCCATATACTGGCACCACAAAGCAGGAGGCACGTCATGGCTTTGCTCTGCAAACCACTTGAGTGCATGCTTAAAGACATTCACGTCAATGGAACTGGTCTTACAGTTAACTCTGCTGAGCACAGATTAGGAGTTCAAGTGAGCCCACCTAGCAATTTTGGCAGCTGCATGGATTTACTGTAGGAATTGTCTCTCTTGAAAGCCTTAGCAATTAATATTTCTTCCTGTGTTTCATTTTAAGCTCTCTTTTGGGAAGTTTTGTATGTGGCCCCTCATAGAAAGGTGCTCCTCATCAGCAGCAGTTCTTGGAGATGGGTAGTGCTGTCTGTCTTTGTTCTTTTCCAAGAATTTCTCATTTGCACAGGGACATTTGCAAGGTGCCAGCTGATTTATTCCAAGTTTGTTTCCACTGTTTTCTCTTTTCCACATGCATACAGTGGCACATACAGAGCAAACCCACGGCTGAGACTTGTTTCCAGTAAGTCTCTCAACTACTAGTGCTGGAAATTCTACCTTCTTATTGTAAAAGATATCATACACAATCCTGAACACACCACAGGGAAAACAGGATGTTACCTCCATTAAAGATATGAGCGATGTTTATGGAGAAAGAGGAGTAGAAGTAGAAAAAACTGTGAATAGCACCTACAGCAAGAAGGGCCCTTAGGTGCCCTGCCTTGTCCTTTTCCTATAACAAGGGCAGAAGAAGAAAATGAAACATGCCAATTAACACATAGTGTAACTTTCCTAGAAAAGGGAAGTGGGGATTTCTGTTTTGCCTAATTCAGAACTGTTTTCCCATGAAGTTAAGTGGGTTCTGACTAGGCTCACTTTGCCTTGCTGCTTTTGGTGTAGATTTTGCCAGGGAAGCCGGCCATAAATATGCAAAGCCTTAAGCTGTGACATATTGCCCAGTTCAAAGAGCGACTATCAGAAAGGGAAGCTAGGAGTTTTATTATTTCTTTCTTCCATTATGTGAAACAATACGTTTTAAAAGATAGTGCCAGCTCCTCTTCTGGGAAACAGCAGTTCTGGTCACTGGTGGTTGGAGCAATTTAACAAAACTTGATGACAAGAGAAAATCTTGAAATATGAGGTCTTTGAATCGTACCTCTGCTGTTCCTTATGTTTGGCTTGGACTTTCTCTAGATTAAATTTCCTTGTTTGAGGGAAAAGCATGATTTTAAAGGCAGGAACAAGACTGCATGGTTAAGTCACTGCAGTTATGTATCAGTAATAAAATTTCAAGTTTTGCTTGAAGGTTTTGCTTTGAAGTTTGGGCCTTCCTTACTGTTTTGTCCTTCTAAAGTAAAATCGAACTGTTCCTGCTTGGTTTCAGCTGGTTTAAATCTAGCTTCGCTTTTCAGAAAGAGTATTTTTACTGGAAAAAAAGGGAAATACATTTCCAAGAACTTGAGCAAAGCTGCTCTGCTTTGTCAGCTGGCGGCAAGAGCACTATCCCATAATTTTATACAGTCCTCATTTTCACAAGACTCATCCTAAACCTGTGTAGGATACAGCTGTTCATCGCTATCTCTGTTGAAATCAGAACCAGTACTACAATTCTACAGTGTAATTCTGCTAGAGAAGGTGGAATACATTTGTCCTTGAATAAGAAAAAGATGTCGGTAAAAACTGGGAAGGGTTGATTAATGTTATGAGGATGACACTAGGGAGCAATTTTGAGGCTGAACACCTATAGGAAAATGAAGAAGCTGCATCACTTTCTTTTGCCAAGGAATACAAATCTCCTTGCAGCTGATTCTGCAACAGCAGGAAGGTCTGTCTGCAGCCATCAAGCCTGCAGAGGTGTTCCTGTCGCTACCAAGTCGGGGTCTGCTGGTGAAGAGCTCCTAATAGGGCTGTGCCTCAAGCATGCTGAATGAAGGCAGCTGGCCTCAGCCCTATTCACTGTATGTTTATGTCATACATGGGAAATGTTGTTGCAGGAACCTCAAGTTATATATTGCCCCTTCCCTGCCAGAGGTATCTCACCCCGTCATGTTTCCCAGGCACTTTGCTCTGTGCTGGTGGATGTGCCAATGTTGCTGGCTGCATGCAAACTTGAGAACAGGCTCATTGCTGCGACTGGAGACATGGGGTGGTGGATGTAAAGTGATTGTAGCTCAGAGGCACTGGCAATTTAAAAGCTGCCTTTTTGCTTTTGTGGCCCTGTCAGGTAACCAAATCTCCTCTTTGTCAGTGACACCCCTGAGTAATTGCTGTAACAACTCCCTAGATCCATGTAATCTGTTTTACCACAGAGTAGATATTTTAATATGTGCAGTCCCTTTAAATATAAGACAGTGTCCAAGACAACAGGAGAGCTTCTGAATTCTATTCATTTTTGTTTATCTCACTTTATCTACAGCTTTTCTCCTCAGACAGTTTTTGGTATAATTTGTTCAAGCTGAAGGGTGCAAGAAACAGCTGGAGAGTGTTTAATGTAATATTTTCTTGCAAAGCTGACTTCTCTGGGAGAGACAAGGTCAGATAAAGACTAAGAACTGGCAGCTGGAGAGATGCAGTCAGCATTTCTTTAACCAGCAAAGTAGGCCCTGGTCAAAGAAAATGAGACTCAAGCATCTGCCCATATGGACAATGAGTAAAGCTTTAGTGCTTGGAGCTCTGGTACATGCAAGGCTACTTTCCTACTCACCTTGCAAGCAATAGAGCTAACAGATCTGGGAGTAAAGCAAACATTTGGAATATGTAAGGAAAGAAAAACAAGACCATACCCATGGCTCAGGCTGTGTCTCAGTGTTTCCTGATACATGCTTGTTGTCTCACAAAGCAGTGGAATTGGCAAGGCTGCTCACCTAACTCCACTCAAAATGGAGGTGTAAAAACAGCCCCAGAGGGGCTGCAGCAAGAGGGCTGCACTGTAAAGGAAGTTCAACATAATTCTTGGAACAATACATTTGCTAATTGCCTTAATTTCAGCAAGGCTTTTAGACACAAAGGAAAGGGTAGAGCCAGCTAGATCTCAAAATTCTACTAAGTTGAGTCTTTGGAGACAGTCCCATTCAAAGGTGGAGCAAAGCTACATAATAGGTGGAAAAACACCAGGCATGTGAAAAGAACCACAAAAAGTCAATTTAACTCATGGATCCAAACGGTCTTTGAGTGAGTTGCATGAAATGAAGATCTTGCAAATACTTCCTATGCAAAGTGACATAAAATCCAAGAGACATAAAATCGAAAGAGTTAAAAACTGAGTTGTCTACTGGAGAGGGCAGGATACGGGTTTGGGGAGCTTGGTTCATTTCTCCACCCTTCCAGTGATTTATCGAGGGATCATGGACAGGTCACTGACTCAGACTCACCCCTAACTCTAGACCTTTTAAGGATGATGCCTAAATTTAGGACATCAGCATCTTAGGCCTCTTTCTACCGTAAGAGGAAAGCCATTTGTTTTCTAGAGGGCAATTCAGGTGAGATAAGGTATTCATCTACTTCAGAATCTGTAGCAGAATACCTGTTGTTAGGCTGAGTGCTGGTCTCCTTGTTTCAAAACCCAGCTCTGAATATGGGGATGAATTCTTTAACTAGAAGATAGTGGGAGACGTGAATGTATTGAAGACCCTGAAACTCTCTGATGAAGATGATTCATCAGTTAGTTGTGCACATGGGGTTGTTAGTGATTTGCTTAGGAAGATTTTCCAAACTGATGCTTTCTTTTTGACTTCCTCGCAAGCCAGACGTGCCAAGACATAAGTAAATAAACCTTAAAAAGCACATTTTCTTCTAACCATTATTTGCAAATAAGTACTCTGTCATATGTTGCTGCATTCACAGAAGAGGTTGTATATAGAACCAGATCAAGTTTTGTACAGATGACAATTTCTGTTATTTTCCTTTACTTCACTAAGTCCTTCTGTTGCAATCTTTGAACAAGTCTCTTGTATTTACTGATGACAGTCTTTACTGTAGTTAAATCCCTGCTTGCATGCTCATTCTTAGGAGGCTGATTATCAAAACGTAACTTTTTGGCATCTTTTCACAATTCTAGAAGACAAAAGTCATACTGCTGCTATTTTGACTTGTGATGGACCTCCAGACTATGTAGAAATACATAGAAATACATCTCTTTTTGTTGCAAAACAGAGTCCAAGCATAGCTATGAAAATACGCATCTGTCCTACTGGATCGAACTATTTATCTCACCACATTGTGTCCAACATGGCCAATGCTGGATGTGTCTGCAAGAGCAGAATGTATGTCAGTTCAGAAAATGCAATCCAAGTTAAGCTCCACAGCAGATCCAGTTTATAATGGAAAAAGAGTTAGGGCCTCATATCCTCTGGGGCCTCTGCATGCAATCACACTCAAAGCCTGAGAGAAAGGGCTTTGGTTGGCCCATGTTACACCCATAAGGCTTAACCTTGTGCCTGCCTCCTGCTATTATACTTGCTGCTCCTGCCCAAGAGAAAATGGATTCAGTAGAGGAGCTCCGACAGCTTGCTGGGACAGGGAACAGCCCAACATCTTCCATACCCACAGCTCACTTCAGTGGCAAGTGGACATACTTCTTCTCATGACATCCAGAGGCAGGTGGCTAAAGTAGGGGGGAAGTCCCTGCTAATTCTCACCTAAAAGAATCCTTCTTCCCTACTGTCTAAAACTTGGCCTGGCTTTCAGTGACACATTTCCCTGACACTTCCAGTTCTTTGTTGTGGAAATTAAAGGCAGGAGGAAGGTTTCACAAGGGTGTCTCTGACACCTGAATCTTTGTAAACCATCCTTTTTGTGTTTCTACTAACAGCAGTTTAAGCCCTGGGAGAAACTGTGACCTTTGCTCAGTAAAGTTGATTTTCTCCTTTATTTGAGCTCTGTGCCGTTCTGATTTCTGCTATGACCATGTTTTGGCTGCTTGCTTTCTTTTAGAGCACTTTACAATAATTACAACTGTTGTAATTACATTTATCAAGTCCCTTCAGCAAGGAGGACCCAACCTCCTCTTATTTTAAATAAACACAAACATGGTGGGAAGCAAAACTTGGACAACTCTGACAGCCTGTCCTCAGCCTCACCTTCACACTAGCTTGCCAGTAGTCTCACTCATTCTTGACCCAACTTTGCCATGGAGATGTAGCAAGTAATATCCAAAAGGTGTGCAAAACAGGGAAAAACCCATCACAGAACTGGCTTTTTCGTCCTCCTTCTGTGCTGGGGCTCTAACAGCATGAATCTAGTAACTAGTACGTCTGAATCTGATACTGACCCTTAGGACAAGAGAGGGTCCTGATGCCTGTTTTAAACAGGGGGCTGCAAGTGCTGGGTTAGTAGCAGTGCTTTATGAAGTCCACAGCCATAATGTGAGATGAGCATCTGCATCTTTTGAGAAACCTTGCTAATTGCAGATGAGAGGAAATGAGAAAAGTCGGTTGGTTGCTGTTCAGCTTGGAGAAGATCGACAGGGGATCTTATCCCTATTTATAAATATCTGAAGTGCAGCAGTCAAATAGATGAGGTCAGGATCTTTTCATTAGTGTGTAGAACAAGACAAGGCACAAGCTGGAACACATGAAGTTCCATACTAATACAAGGAATACCTTTTTTACTGACAGAGCACTGGAACAGGCTGCCCAAGAGGTTGTGGAGTCTCCTTCTCTGCAGATATTCAAGCCTGGATGCTTTCCTGTGCAACCTGCTGTAAGGAACCTGCTTTAGCTGAGGGTTGCACTCAATGATCTCTAGAGGTCCCTTCCAACCCCTGTGATTCCGTGATTCTGTGGCTCAGGGAAATTGCATGTCACTCTAAAGGCCCCAAATAGCAGAATTATCTGGTAAAGGGAATTAGAAACTTTGTAGGCTGGATAGTGACAAATGAGAATAAGGCCATTTCCCAGAAGGCTAGATTAGTTAGCTCTTTAATTTGCATGTTACCTTAGGGAGGAAGAGGAGTCTTCCACTTCCTCTTGTGTAAGATGAGACTGCTAAGGGGAAAAATACTGTGAGAGAGTCAGTCAGCCAAGTAAAGGGAGAGCTAATGCAACTTTCACTTCAGAATTGTGTTTCAAATCCGCAGAAAACAGCATGTTGCTTTCCTGGCTCCCTGGACAGAAAGGCACAGTTTTACAATCTCCTTTCATTGTTTCACTGATAAGCAGGCATTGCAGATTTCTGACACTATACAAAATGTCCTTCAGAAATTTCAGTCAGCACCATGGCCTTTCCAGCTGGAACATTAAGCCAGATCCTGGCTGGCTAGCTAAGTTTTCACACCATTACAAAGCGTCATAGCTGTGGCAGGTACTTGCACTAGAAAGGGAAAAGGTAGCTTCCAAATGGGCAGTAGTGCAAACGCAGAGCAAATGTTCAGAGCTTTGGGGCAAACTGACTTGGCATGCACCAGAACAACCTGTTGAGCACAGCTTTGTATTATTGTGTGTGACTCTGCACTTCCATTTTGCAAACACTGACTGCTAGTTGAAGTTTAGTCCTATTCTGCTTATTTTGTAAGACCCCTACTGTGACTCATACTGTGGATTCCCACTGTAAATAGCTACAAAATTAGCAAATCTTCCTTTTTTGGCAGAACTTCCCAAAAATGTTTCTGTGTAGTACACAGCTGGTACTTCCCTGCATCCGAGGAGGGCTCGGGGTTACCCCTTCCACTGGAAGCCCATCTCCTGGCATGGTATTTCCCCTTCTGCACCACTGGCAACTGCATGTAAATTAGTTTTTCCATTCCTCTGACAGCAACAGGCTTGCTTGATTCCGGTTAGTCTCAGGACCTGAAAGCAGAGCAGAAATCACTGCAAGAGAGGAGGTGGAGCTCTGACAACAATACCAAAAAAATGAAGGAAGGAAGGAAGGAAGGAAGGAAGGAAGGAAGGAAGGAAGGAAGGAAGGAAGGAAGGGAGGAAGGGAGGAAGGGAGGAAGGGAGGAAGG